>NW_026652278.1:145539182-145933660 GCF_009828535.3 Hylobates moloch | reverse complement strand
ACTGGGTATATACCCAAAGGACTATAAATCATGCTGCTATAAAGACACATGCATACGTATGTTTATTGCGGCACTATTCACAACAGCAAAGACTTGGAGCCAACCCAAATGTCCATCAATGATAGACTGGATTAAGAAAGTGGCACATATACACCATGGAATACTATGCAGCCAAAAAAAATAATGAGTTCATGTCCTTTGTAGGGGTATGGATGAAGCTGGAAACCATCATTCTCAGCAAACTGTCGCAGAGACGAAAAACCAAACACCGCATGATTTCACTCATAGGTGGGAATTGAACAATGAGAACACCTGGACACAGGAAGGGGACCATCACACACGGGGGCCTGTTGTGGGGTAGAGGGAGGGGAGAGGGATAGCATTAGGAGATATACTTAATGTAAATGACAAGTTAATGGGTGCAGCACACCAACATGGCACATGTATACATATGTAACAAACCTGCACATTGTACTCATGTACTCTAGAACTTAAAGTATAAAAATAAATAAATAAATAAATAAATAAATAATAAATAAATAAAAATAAAAGTGTTCCTTTAAAAAAATAGGAGTGGAAAGACATTTGTAATGTCTAGAGTTTAGAGAAGTCTTGGCTAAAGTATGTTGAAATTGATGGGCATGTGACTCTAAAATTAGGTTTTAGACAATCTATGTGGCTCTTATTCATTTATCCCGTGATGGAAATTATGGTGAAGCTTAAATTCCTGCATATCCTAAAGGAAATTTTTCAGCCAGCCTTCTCTTTAGCCTCTGAAAGTATTCTTAGCTGGCACAGAGGACTTCATCCTCTTCATCACTGAAAGAGTGGTTCAAGGGCATGTTCAACATTGCTCAACAAATATTTGTCTGGAACTTTCTGATTTCTAATCATGATAGCAAGTCTAATGAGTTGTACTTCAAAACATTTTTTGAGTCAAAGTGATAAGGTGGAGATACAGTGGGCTTTGGAATGAGACAAGTTACACTGTCAAATGCTGGCAGTGTAACTTCGGACATGAATTATTTAGTTTCCCAAGTCTCCACTTTTACATAAGTTACCTTTTTTTTTTTTTTTTTTTTTAGCAATATTGTTTACCTTGTCTGATTGTTGTCTGGAATAAGTAAGATGCTGTGTCAGTCATGATGGGCTGGGTTATGCTGCAATAATAAACAGTCCCACAAATTCCAGCTTAAAACAAAGTGTATCTCTCTGTGGAGCTGTGGTGTGCGTAGCTCTGATCCTAAGCAGTCATCCTTCAGCTCTTTACTCAGGAGTCAAGACTGATGGAGCATCACTGGTTGTTACATTGCAAGTTGCCATGACAGAGAGAAAGGAGACTCTGCAGGATCCTGCATGGGCAAGTCAGCGCTAGGTTCTAAAATTGCAAGTCTTTTTCAGGTACAGGCTGTGATACAGGTGGTGGTTAATTTCAGATTCACTGTATCTTCTAAGAAGCTGGTGCAGAGTCCTCTTCCTCATGCAGGTTACCTTCTGGGACATTCCAGCATCTGCAGGGCCGTTAGGATTACATGTACCCATGTGCCTGCCCCTTTCTGGCATGGAACCTGAGAATGGACAGTCATAGTCTGGTGGGATCAGCCCATCTTTGATCAACTTCCAGATCTGCTGGCTAGAGTTGGCACTGACTGTTTGGTTGGTTTCATTGGGATCCTGTGAGGCCTTTTTGTCATGGCAGAGGTTGCTGGAGGCATGCCTCTTCGGTTGCCTGAGCAAGATGCATGGCTGTGGCCACGGTACTCAAAGAAAAATAACATATCTGACTTTTTTCTCTTAAAAATTACATTATCTTTTAGGTGAATGAGAATCAAGCAGATTTTCCTGGAACACATCCACAAGCTGAAGGCAGAGAAGGCCTGCAAGAAGCCCCTGGCTAACCAGATAGGCCCCCAAGGTTAAGACCAAGGAAGTACAGGAGTGCCCCGAGGAGCCACTTCAGGCCAAGAAGGAGGTAACCAAGACTCTGTCCAAGCAGGAAGAGATGAAGACATGAAGGCCCCCCTCTCTTATGTAAGCATGGTGTTTGATAGGGTTTGGCTCTGTGTCCCCACCCAAATCTCATTTCAAGTTGTAGTCCCTGTGAGTCCAGGGAGGGTCCTGGTGGCAGGTGACTGGGTCATGGGGGCAGTTTCCCCCATGCTGTTCTCATGCTAGGGAGTTCTCACAGGATCTGATGGTTTAAAAGTGGCAGATTCCCCTGGACTCTCTCTTTCTCCTGCTGCCTTGTGAAGAAGGTGCTTTCTTCCCCTTCATCTTCTGCCGTAATTGTAAGTTTCCTGAGGCGTCCCCAGCTATAGGGAACTGCAAGTCAATTAAACGTCTTTTTTTTTTTTTAAATAAATTACCCAGTCTCAGGTAGGATCTTTATAGCAATGTGAAAATGGGCTAATTATATCTATCAGTCACTCAGTAAAACAAGCCTTCATCTGCCATAAGAAAAAAAGATAACATTGTAATTAGCTGAATAAATATGTGTTGGATTTTGTTTTAATAAGGCATGTGTAAGTTGATTATGTACCATTTGTTGCCATGTCTGAACACAACCTCCTATGATATGTATGCACAAGGTTAAAAAAAACACAAAACCTAGATACTGTTTAGGCTGAGAACTAGAATGACCACAGGGGCGGTCAGCTTCTCACCTATGGGGTGGACACTGTCGGTTAAAGTTTATAAGAAGTCACTCAGTAAAGATTTAACACTAGATTTCTCTTTACAGTAGAAACTTACCTCACTAATTCAGATTAAAAGGAGGAAAAGGGATTTTGTCTTGAGAAAAAATTAAAATATTTTATATGTCCAGACTAACAATAAGCATTTACCATTTTATACAGAAATTTGAAAAATAAATTCTGACCAAATGACTTCTTTTAAGAACAGATTTATTGAATACATAAGAGTGATTTATAGTTAGTGTACTTGCAAGTAAATGGGTATAAATAAATGACTTCTTCAGAAGTGTTTGGGATCCTTAAATGATTGTCTAAAGTAATTTTTCTGTCTTGTACCCTTGGCCATGCTACTAATTTTTTTAAACTCTGGCAGAATTAAACCTTAGCCCATCCCTGTCAGGAATATCACAAAATACAAATTGTTGAGATCTGAATTAATGAGACTTTAGGTATATCAGTACATAACTTAAAGCCACTATGTTACCGGTCTTAGTAGTGACAAGGGAATAAGCAAATTGAATGTGTTACCAGTTGTTAATTCATACTGAGGTTGCCAATTTACGCATTAAGAACTTAAGAATAAAGGAAGTAGGGATTTAACACAACGGGAGAAGATACTGAATGAGTTCTTTTATTTTTTCCCTTTCCCACCTCCTATGATAGATTTATTATTTTTCTGCTGATATGAAAATTATATATTCTATTTGACTAACCCACTACAACCTATACCTATCAACATTTGTGTTTTCTTTCTGATTAAGACAGAGACTTCAGAACTCTCTCAGCTCCCTGTTTTCTTCCCCACTTCCCCAGCCAAACTACACATACCTGCTTTGTTGCTGTTACATAGAATTTTAGTTTTGGATCATCACACGCACACATACACACACACACACACACACACACACACACACACACATTTTTTTCTTAAAAATTATTTAAATTAGTTATTTACTCAACCCTTATTCCTATATGACTGCCTAGATTTATTTCTCTTAGGATATTTTTTCCAATAGTCTTTTCAAAATTGGGCTTTGAATACAAACTTTCTGAGCCTTGAATGTCTGACATCATCATATTTCTTGCTCCATCAATTTTAGATATTAGTTCTTCTGTGTATAAATTCTTTTTACATCAGTACCTTGAAATAGTACATCATTATCTTTTTTCCTCCAGTGTTATTATGGATGAGTCTAATGTCAACTTAATCTTGTTCTTTTGAGGATTTTATGTTCTTCCTTTATGTAATCACTTATTATTTCTCTCTCTTTGATCTTAAATTTTATCACAATGTGTCAAGGTATAGGGTTTTTTTTCGTCTATTTTGTTGAATTCTCTATGATAATCCATCTGAAGATTGAAATCTGAAGGATCAGAGATTTTTGTCTTTCTTCGATTCTAGAATATTGTCAGTCTTTTAATATTTCCTTCTTTCTACCTAATTGTTTTTCTCATCAAGGTTTGCTGTGAGTTACGTGACGTGTTTGTGTCTCTCCTACATCTCCCACAAATAGCCCTTTTATATTTCCTACTCTTTAAAATAGTAATAGCTTATATTTATGCAGGATTAGTTATTTGCCAGAGACTCTTATGTGTACTGTGCATATATTAACTCATTTAATCCTCATTACAATCATATAGTGTAGGTACTATTGTTATCTACCCATTTTATAGATGAAAAAAAGTCATTACATATTAGTTAAGTGAATTGCTCAGTGTTTCAGCTAATATTTGGCAGAGTCGAGATTTGAACCCAGGCTTCGGGATATAGGGTTGCACACTTTTAACCACTATGCCATGTGGCCTTTTATTTGTCCCTGATGCTATTGGTAAAGTTCTTTGACTTTGTCGGTTTCAGCTCCTAATTAACTTATTGATTGTATCTGTTCTGCTATTTATCTTTCCTGTTGAGATTTTATTTTAAATCATATTTTTAATACACAACTGTTTCCACCTATTTTTTTTAGTAACTACTAGTTCTTGCTTCATGTTACTGTTAGCCTCCTTTATTTCTTGGAGAATATATGTTAGTTTATTTTCATTTGGAAGATATTAACTTAATCTACTATAGCTTGTTTATTGTGTAGGCGTTGCCCTATCTGGTTGTCTAATATTCTTTGTGAGTTTATAGTCACATCTGCAGTCTTCATTAGTAATGTGAATTGGCGGCAAGGGACAATGTGCCCTTCTTGGTTATTTAAGGAGTCAGCAGCTGGCCATCAGCCAGTAGGGTCTTCCTATGTTTTAGTCATAGTACCCAGTGCTCGTGGGATGAATAGAGAAGAAGGGACAACTCCAGGACCTGCCTCTATTTTTATCTACTCTTCACCACAGCCAACGCTGATGTAACTCTCCCACTAGGTGCCCTAGCTAGTGCTGACATTTTCCTGCTTCTGTGTCAAAGTTGTATTCCACCCAGTAGAATTTGTGTGATGAAATTATATCACACACGCTCTTCCCAAAATTTTGCCCACGATGATGTCCACCCTGCTACATCTTGACTGCTGTTTTTTGCCAAAACATTTTTAGTCTTCTCAGGGTTTCTCACATTTTTAACAATAGGTTTTTAGATCCTTTGAGGTCTGTCTCGAAATTGTGACAACTCCAGGGTTTGGTCCTGGGGAACTGCTTGCTGCCAATGCAAAGTAGCCATCTAATGAGGAACCAGAAACCCTGAACTCAGTCGTTAAATAAATATAGAAGTGGGAAGAGAATGTTTTTGATATAATACAAATAAACAATTCATAATGTAAATGAAGATTATCCCTCAGCGGTACTCAATTGGTAAGCTTATTTTGTCATTTCTTGCTAATGGTACATACAAACCTGTAAGGACGGACTCCAAGGCTTCCCTCTTTTTTCGTCACTCCATCTCCTTAGAGGAAGTTTAATGGAGGAAGTATAAATAGACTATAAATGGAACTTGGCTTCTGTAACCATCTTCTGCTATTCTTTCTTTCTCTTTTCCCATCATGCAATTAGGGTGACCTGGAATACCAGAAAGTGGGCATGGTGGGGTCCAGGGAATGAAAAGCTGGTTATGGATTTGGGCTTGTAACCCTGGCCCCAACGAACTGACCTGGTGAACGTTGGACAAATGTGGCAGCACTGGGTTTTCATTCTGTTATTAATTTTGATGATGTTTGAAGAAGTAATTGAAAAATGGGTAATTTTCAGAAAAGTGATCCTATTTTCCCATTTATTAAAATCCTAAAAGAATAGGTTTAAAATAATGTATTTTATAAAGTTTAACAGATGTTTTAGCTTCTGGACAGAAACACACAAGGAAGATGAAACATTTAATAAAAGGAGAAAATACAGGCCAGGTGCAGTGACTCACACCTGTAATCCTAGCACTTTGGGAGGCCAAGGTAGGTGAATCACCTCAGGTCAGGAGTTCAAGACTGACCAATGTGGTGAAACCCTGTCTCTACTAAAAAAAAAAAAAAAAAAATACAATATTAGCCAAGCATGGTAGTGCATGCCTGTAATCCCAGCTACTTGGGAGGCTGAGGCAGGAGAATCACCTGAACCTGGGAGGTGGAGGTGGCAGTGAGCCAAGATCACACCATTGTACTCCAGCCTGGGCAACAAGAGTGAAACTCCATCTTAAAAAAGCAAAAAGGAGAAAATACAAATCATAACTATCATTTATTGAGCAATTACTTTGTTAGACGCTGTACCAGAACTTTAAATACCTTATCTCATTTATTCTTCACTACAATTCTATGAAAAGTGCTATTATTATCTCTATTTTACCTAGAAGGAAGCTGAAGCTTAGAGAGTTTAGGTTTCTTTGTTTTGTTTTGTTTCAGCAATCAGTTTATTGACTTATAGAGTCTGTCAACTTGCGTAAGCTGACAGACTCTATAAGGAATCTGGAAACTCAGGCAAATAGCCAAATTGACTAACCCTATTTTAGAAATGTTGGATAATGAATGTGCTGAAGGATGCAGGTGACTATTTCCAGGATTTATAGTGAGAATCCTATAGATCACCAACAGGGATCATCCTTTACTTCTGAGCACCACAAACAACTTCTCATTCAAGTAACTGGTATTTCATTAGCCTAATTATCACAGTAATGAATTGCCATAATGTTGGAAAACATATCTGAGAAGTTGGAAGTTTATTTATAAAGTGATGGCTTGTGTGTGCAGGTATACACATACGTACATGTATATTTGTCCATAGGTATATACGTGTGTGTGTGTATATGTGTATATATATATATGTATAAATATATATATGTATAAATATATATATATATATATAAAATAAGATACCATAAAAACAACACAGTGAGCACTTAATTGCTTGGTGTGTAGGACTGCTTTTTGTTTTCCTCCCCATGAGACTAGTAGTATTGAAGGACTTGGTATGCCTACTGGACTCACGCTATCCTGGTAGCAAGCTCTGGAAGAGACACCAGAGGCAAAATAGCCACCATATTTGAGAAACTGTATTGTCACTGCAAAGCTGCTGCTCATTGTTTTGTGGTTCAGTCATATACCTAGACCTTTCAAAGAAATAGAAAAATGATCTGCCAGGTGTTCCTCAAGGCCGTCCACAATTAAGAAACATTTTCTCTGGTAGCTTACAGAAGAAAATTAGGGGTGGAAAAGAAGACTTCTCTTAATAATTTATTTATTCTGCAAACTTTGATGAAACAGCCCTCACTATTTGTTATAGTACTAAATCCGGCAGAATACAAGTAAAGGTATAATGTATACAATGCCTGTCTCTGGCCTATCTCCAAGAAATAATTATAAAATTATTTATAGATCTTGTATCTCATGGCAGCTTTTTCAAAATTTGATTGTGTCCAAGAATTGTCCTAGGTGTTTATCAAAATGCAGATTTCACAACCCTCATATATTTTAAATCAGGAGAATTAGCAAGTGGCATTAGGTCAGCTGCATATAAGAGAACAATCTAAAATAACTTCAACTGCTTGAATAAGTTAGCAGCTTATTTCCTCTGGAGGAAGACAGTCCAAGCTCGACCTGCTGGCACCACAGGGACCTAAGGTTCTTTCTGTTTTACCACCCTATGTGCCCGGCTTCCATCCACAGAGTCACCTCATGATCTGGAATGGCTTCTTGTCTCTAGCCATGCTGTCCACTTCCAGCCTAGCAGCAAGAGAAATGGGAGAAGAAAACTTTGTATTCTTTCCCATTGAAGGAGGCTTCCTAGAATTCCTGCACAGCATATCTCCTTTTATTTCATTGGTCAAAACTTTGTCACATGGAAAAGAAGGCCAAACGTATGGCTAATTCCACTTAAGTCAAGATCATTTTATTAAAGAGGAAAGGGACTATGATGTTGGGGTAGCCAGCTAGTAAGCTCCAGTAGATGTAGAATGTTGCCCCAGAAACCTGAAATTTTAACAAGTTTTCTGAGAAACTCTGATGCAAGTGGCTCATGGAATGCACATTAAGTAACAGTATCATAGGAAATCAGAATAAGGGGGAAATTGGCTGATGTTATGGCGGTTTTTTGAAGTCTGTTTGATGGAGGCAGTAAGCCCAAGGAAAATGTACTCTCCTTTATAACGAATATTGGAAAATTGGGTATCAGTGTTAATTAAAAATTTGAATTAACTAAGTATTGCCTTATTATGTGTGTGTTATTATTTCCAAATATTTAGAAGAAACAGAGCACACACATGTACACACACACAGCTTGATCTATGTGAATCTTTCAGGTGGAAAGACAAGTGAATCTTTCAGGTGGAATCTTGAATGATGTAAAACCTCAGAATTATCAGTATGATTGCTAATTATAACTGAACAGTTATTTTACTTTTCTAAGTTCTGATTTCAGAAAAAGAGGTGTTCGTTTATAAAACATGCTTTGGTTTGTATTCCTGGCTTCTATTATTTAGGCTACACTTCCCTTTTCCCTCCCTCGTCCTTTCCCTGACAAACAAACTTTCTTGTTCAGCAGCTTTGACCAAAAAAAAAAAAAAGTACTTTACAGCCCATATCCTTTCTCTTCATAAACTGATTGCTTTAAAAGAGCCATCACATCCGGTTGCTGTAAGCCAAGCCAGTCTGGCCATTACTGGAATTTCCAAAAGTTCCAAAAGTTTGGCAGCTGGGTCAGATCAGTCAAATGGAGTGGCTAGAGGGACTAACAGCCACCCCAGGGCTCATAGTGCCACCCAGAAACCACAGGGCCTGGACATGCTCCCCAAAGTTTGGCAGCAGGAGGGCCAAGCAGCTACTTTGATTCTGAGAGCTCAATTGTGATGCAGAAGCTAGAAGACACAAGGATCTCTTTAATAAACGTTAGCAGAAAGAATTGATATGTAGGTACTAGGAGGAACTGTAAGCCTAGAAATACTGTTCAGAATATGAAGGGGGTGATACTACCTACAGCCTCTTGGTTAACATTTATTAAGAACGTCTATGTGCCAAGCCCACTGAAGGGCTCAACATACTTTAACCTTCACAGTAATCCTGAGAGGTAAATGGTAATACCCCCATTTATACTAGATAAAATTAAAACAGATAATTTTCAGTGGATGTAATAACTTTCAATGGGGATCATTTTAATGGAGCAAGACAAAAGTGTCAGGCCTTTTTGTTTTATCACAGAGATTTCCCCATGAAGACTGAATAAACTCATCAGAGAAAAATGATATTGTGGTGAGGAACTGCGAATAAATGTGATCACATTTGTGAAACAATACAGAAAAATTAGAGAACTGAATAACAAAACTTCCAGTGTGACTAGTTATATTCCCATTAAATCTAGAAATAAGAAAATCATCCTGACAGTCTCCCATTAAATTAGATGGTACACAGAAGAACATCCAAGAGAGGAGCAGTTTATTTATTTATTTATTTATTTATTTATTTATTTATTTATTTATTTTATATATATTTTTAATGATAAGAGTAATGATGGAAATGGGTAATGTAGCCAACCTAAAAGCTCATATGCTGAATTCATGGGGTTCCTACAAGCAGGCAGTGGGGCAGACACCCTGGAAAACTGTGGTGCTCTCACAGCCAGTCAAATCCACTTCATACTGGTGCACGTCAAAATGGTTTTTTATATGATAGTCATCTGGGCAACAGAAGAAATTTAAGAAGACAGAAAGGAAAAATCCTTTGTACCTTAAACCCAGAGCCAGTCTTAAGAATAGAGATTTCAAACTCTGGGATAAGATAAGCAAAGGATTAAATAGGAAATTTACAATGCATGGAGATAAGTACAAGGTTTATGCATGCATGTAAGCTGCAGCCTGAATAATATCACCACTAATACTGTCAGGCATAAGATTGAGAGACCACACAGACCTACCCTCTGCATTCTGATTGTGAGGAAGACTTGGTGTTTCTTCTTCTAAACCAGAGCAGAAACAGGCACAGCACCTGCTTTGTGCTCAGGTACTCAGTATAAACTTGTTGCAGGGAGGAAGGTAGAAAGAAAAAAGAAAAAGAATGGTTGGTTAGATGCTCAGGTAAGTCTCCTGAGCAGCTAGAAATGAAAGATCTTCCTTACCTTGATTGCCTGTCTATAGAACTTTATAAAAAATAAAATAACTCTGGGGGACCATGAAATTGTATTCACGCTTTATAATTTATGAGTGCTATGTACACTGTGACTACTAGACACTAAGAAACTCCTTTGAAAAGTGTATAATTTTGTTAAAGAGTAAGACAAACTGTAAACAAGGCAAACTCATCAATTTCAAACTTTCAGCACAGAGATGTTTTGGAGTGGCTTAGCCTCTTGAGCTCTGCCTCCCTCCACTGCCCATTTTATCTATCATCTATAAGACGGGGTTTCATTGTGTCATCCAGGCTGGAGTGCAGTGGCACTATCATAGCTTACTGCAGCCTTGACTTCCCAGGCTGAAGTGATCCTCCCACTTCAGCCCCCTGAGTAACTGGGATTACAGGGGTGCACCACCACACCTGGCTAACTTTTTAATTTTTTTAGAGACCATGTCTTGCTCTGTTGCCCAGGCTGTTCTCAAACTCCTGGCCTCAAGTCATCCTCCTGCCTCAGCCTCCCAAGTAGCTGAGATTACAAGAACCAGCCTTTGTACTCAGCCTCCCATCCCTCATTTTAGAATCCCTGGTAAAAGAAGGGTGCTGGACCTGCATCCACCAATTGAGCCCCCATCTGCAGAGAGCACTTGATATAGTCTTTGTTTTCCCACACTGCTGCAAATGTTCAGGCTGGCACTTAGTAAGTGCCTAGAGGGGCCATATGAAGCTGGAAGGACTGTCTTTGTAAGAATAGACTGGACCACATGGCCTTCCAACAGGCACTGTCATGAACCACTTGCCCTGCCTGTCTTCCACTTTGCCTTCCAACATATTTCCCATCTCCTAGGCTAATTTCTTCTTCAGGACCTCACCATTCTGACCTGACAGTGGCCTCGCTCTTGGCTTCTCAACAACATCAGCAAAGATTCTAGGGCTTGGATTGTAAGTGCTAAAGACTCTGAGGGAGAACTATAGGAGGATTAAGGCCTGTCTACTCTTAGAAAATGGCCAAGACAGATTTCTGCTGAATCAACATTACGTACATCACACATGTAAATGATATCCTTTGATTTGTAACCAGGTCTGTCATTGCAATAGGCCTGGAGGCCTTGAGAAGGATTGCACCATTCCCCACTCGTGGAGAGCCAAGGTGGTCCATTTGCCATCACTGCATCCCAGCTTCTCAGCATTGGACCAGGTGAGTTTCAGCACTATAATTTGGAAGGCACATTTTGTTGCCCAGAAATAACTTTTCCTCATACACCTAGAGAGTAAATCCCAATTTCCAAGATGCCCAGTTTAGGAACCTATGTGTGCATCTGTATGTATACCAACAAACAAGATACAGGGATACATCTCTTACGATTACAGGCTTTTGTTTCATCTTAATACCTGTTGTGACGTTGCTTCACAAAAGGAAGTTGCTTTGCCAACAGTTCACTGTGGAATATAGACTGTTCATAATGGTGTCAGCTCATAAACCCCATACTGTCCTCACTGGGGACTGCTGAACATGAAAAGTATGTGGTGTAACTGGGTGCAACTTGCATGGCTACTGTCTTAGCTCAACCTGCTATAAGAAAATACCATAGACTTAACAGACATTTATTTCTCATTGTTCTGGAGTCTGAGAAGTCCAAGACCAAGGTGTTGGCAGATTCCATTCCTGGTGGAGGTCCTTTTCCTGGCTTGCAGATGGCCACCTTCTCACTGTGTCCTCACATGGCAGGGAGAGAGAGAGAGAGATCTGGTCTCTCTTCTTCTAAGGACACTAATACCATCATGGGACACCACCCTATGATGTCATCTAACTCTAATCACCTCCCAAAGGTTCCACCTCCAAATACCGTAACACTGGGGGTTAGGATTTCAGTATATGAATTTAGCGGATACACACATAGTCAGCCCATAACAGATACATTAACAAAACTAAAACCAGGCATTAATTGTGTCAGCTTAAATTTCAGGCTCCAGGGGCAGGCACTGCCATATCTTTCCATACTACTTCCCTAGGTGAGGATTTTAAGAAGTTAAGAAGTGTTATATCATATTGAACTTTAAACTCTATAGTCAAAAAGCACAGGTGAGGTGAGTCAAAAAGCACATTTATTTATTAGAAATAAATGTGTTGCCTTCTCATCATGTCAAGTGGCCACTGGCTAACTGTAGCACTGTGATCTTGGAAAGAAAGTAATGACTATATTTACTTGGTTTCCCTACAAATAGGGCATGTGATATATTACAGAATTTTGAGTGAAAATACTGAGGTATGATTCTTAATATAACATCACTGACTATAGGATCTTGAATAAAACATTTAGTGTGTTTAGCCTCAGTCTTCTTGTTTGTAAAATAAGAATCACAGTTACCTTGTTGGTTAAAATGGCTATATGATAAGCTAAGTCATTTGATATTTATAGGCTCAGTTTCTTCTTTGCCTTATGGAGGTGACAGTTATTAAATGAGCAAACTTATGTGAAAGTATGTTATGAAATAATAAATCCTAAAATGCTATATATTTTCTGAAGCTGTTTTCAACTCAGATAATTGTAACTCTGTGGTCACAACATACCTTTTCCATGAGAATGGAAACTTTTGTCCTTTACCTCTGTAGCCCCACTGCCAAGTTCAATGCCTAGCATATTGTGGACAGTGAATACATGTGAACTGAATGAAAGGAGTGAAGGAACTGAATTCTCTGTCATGGGAATAAGCTGGCTGCCTTGCCCTGCCAGGAAAAAGTTAATGCTTTAAGGCTACAAATGTGGAACCCTACAGATCCTCTGGGTTCTTGGAAGAACTCCTTGATTCTACCAGGTATCTTCCATACCAGGCAAAATTTGTACAAGTTATTTGAGCCTGGCAAGGAAAAGAATCAAGCAGTCCAAAAAAGGGGGCAGAAGGGATAAAAATTGATCTTTTCTACTTTTCTAAGAGTCTGCCCTGCTGTCTAGGTGGGACGATAACTTTGGGATCAAACTTTTTCTCTCCAAATAAGCTACCAATGATACCAGTGTGGAATAAGAATCATATCAGCTGGCGAGCTTGCAAACAATACATCAGTATAGAATCCCCAGAGCAGAGCAGGGAATAAGTGTCAGGAATGTCAGATTTTTTGCTCTGATTCTATTACAAAATTTCCTGGAGTTTCCTATGTTATTATAGGTCTCTAACTTGCATATAAAGAGAAGGGATTAGATTGGCTCTGGCCTAAGACTCTCTGTCATCTGGGAGCCCTATCATCCAGGAGCTCTGAATGTGTTGTCATTTCTGATTCACTAGATGATCACACCAACAGTTGCCATGGCTGTCCACTTCTGACTGATAATTACTGGAGTTCAGAGTGCTCATGATCTAAAGATTCTCCCCTACACTTGGGCATCCATGGCTCCTCAAGAAACTTGTGATCCCATTCTGTGCTATTATGAATGATATTCAGCGTTGGTCACGTAACTACAAGATAGCATTGCCATTTCACTGCACTTTGATCATAAATCAGCTTGGCAAGGTTGTGGTGACATTCCATAGTTTCAGTATGTTAATAAAGCTTTCACACTCTGGTCTCTTGCAGAGTGCTCACTCTGCACGTTGCATCTGTTCACCTTGCATGGAAAAGTCCAGAAGAGCAGGTGAAGTCCTTGAGAGCTAAGGCACCTGAGCCTAGACACGATGGGAACATGAGCACAAAGTTTTCTTTTACATTGGAAAAAAAATAAAGACCAAGTTCTGAGAATGAAAGTTGATTCATTTTCCTTTAAGTAAGAAAATAGCCGGGCGTGGTGGCTCACGCTTGTAATCCCAGCACTTTGGGAGGCCGAGGCGGGTGGATCACGAGGTCAGGAGATTGAGACCACGGTGAAACCCTGTCTCTACTAAAAATACAAAAAATCAGCCGGGCATGGTGGCGGGCGCCTGTAGTCCCAGCTACTCGGAGAGGCTGAGGCAGGAGAATGGCGTGAACCCGGGAGGCGGAGCTTGCAGTGAGCCCAGATTGCGCCACTGCACCCCAGCCTGGGTGACAGAGCGAGACTCCGTCTCAAGAAAAAAATAAAATAAAATAAAATAAAATAATAATAAAACATAAAGGGGAAACCGGCAAGTTGACAAATTTTATGTGATTAATTACACTGTAAGAGGGTAAACGTCCAAACTCTCAGGTAAAGCCATGATGACAATTCTTTCAGTGACGCCCATTCAAACCACACAGTACCCCAAAATAGTGACTGAAACTTGTATTTCTGCCCTATTAGAAGAAGAAAAAGACTGCAACTAATGTACGCCATTCATTCCCACTTTCTAGTACAAATTGAAGAATGGACTTCCTTTTGTGGGGATAAGTTTGAGTTTGAAAACCAAGCAAAGAACCATATTTTGAGACCAGAAATCCTACAGCTGAGGTGTATCAAGAATAAATGCAAAAAGAACATTGTCTCAAAAATATCTGATGAGGGAGAATCCCCATTGCACTGGCTCGCAGGGTGTTCAGGAGAAGCACTAGCAAAGTGGAGAAATCTGGCTGAGCTGTGGCGATGCACCAGCTGCTGCTGCAGCAGTGAGATGAACCCTGATGGTTGCCTGCTGCTTCATTTTGCAGAGGAGTTGCCCCTCAAACATACTGAGGTGGTGCAAATCCACTTCTTTCAATCTCATTTTCAGATTTTCTCCCATCTTGAATTATTCCTTAAATGCCTTTATATTTTTAAATGTAAAGTTTATTGTCACCTCAACTTCCCATCCAGAAAAATTGCATGTAGTGTGAAATAATTTACCATGGTTAAATTCCCTGGCAGTCATTTGTCTGTGACTTGTCAGAGGTAGAGAAAGATGTGTGTGGAGATGTGATGTATAAAGAAGAGAATTGGGGGCATGGGGGGGTTGAAGAAGAAATAAATCTTGATGTTCATCAAGCATGTAGCAATTGCTACCTTTTAGATTTCTACCCAGCAGTGAGAAACCTGGTCAGATCAGGTGTCTAGACCAACATAAAGCTTAAAAAGCTCTGATTCTTCTGCCTGAACAGATTCTTGGGGGCAGCTGCTGCTGAACCAGGCTTAGCAGACAAGTGTTGTTTATCTGATAAATTTTTGAATTTGGAATCATTGTTTGGCTCATCATAAACAAGAAAGTTTTTTCGGGGATACCAATTAACATATTCTTCTTCAAAGGATGGTGATTCAGTCAAGTGCCAGATATAGTGGTCTCAAAATGCTATGTGAATTGGGTTAGTATAGGACAAAGGGATAAGAAACCATTACTTTGTCTGATTGTCATTGGCTCTGTTAGCCACCTGGATTTATTTAACCTTCAATTATATTTTTCAATAAGTAATTTAATTATAAAGAATCTGAAGTATTTATGAGGTCATGCTGGTCAAAAAGTTTCTGAAAGTTTGAGTCTTGCACTGTGTCTTGATCTCTCTGTTCTATCATTCCGTGAAAGGGAAGGAATGGTAATGAACTTTCCTCAACAGGTTGTTTGAATGAGACCCCAAGAATCGAGAGTCCCATGCAGTGGGTTTTAATTTCTACCCTTTCCCAATCCTCTGAGCCTGTTAGACTCTGAATCTGAATATGTGTTCTTTTCAAAGAAGCCAGTAGAAATGAGAATGCTCATTGATTAGACTGAACCTCTGACAGTAATCAGTTTTGGAAAAAAAGTACAATTGTGATAATGTGACGAAAAAGAGTGTTTGTCCCTCAGAAAATAATTACAAAAATTAACTTGCGACAGGTCATGGTACATTTTGTTCTAAAGCATGCGGAAGTAGTAAGAGATATCACGTTATACTGCTTTCTGAGTCTTTGGGCTTTATCTGTTTCTTTCTTCTCCCACCAAACTGCTACAAAGAGAAGCTCGTAGTCATTTTCCATTTACATCTCAACCCACAATCTGCCTTCTCCCCGCAACCGCAACATCCCTAACACCCCCATACTTGAAGTTAGTGGAATGCCTGTTAATCAAGGTCACTCACATTCTCCTTTTTGCCAAATCCAATGTAGGCACTAATCAGTTCTTTTCTCACTTCTGTATCTTGATGCTGTTCACACCCATACCTTCAAAAGCTCACTCCTCCTTGGCTTCCTCATACAATCTCTCCTGTATGAGGTCTGCTGTAACTTTTTGTACCATTATTTTGCAGTCTCCTCCTAGAACTATTCTAGATCATTCTTCTTCCCCTTGTTTGTGACCCTAGTCTTCCATCCTCATCTTAAAAAAAGTTCTTCATAAACTTCCCCAGGATAGTCTAGCTCACTCACATCCTTGGCCTGAACCACCACTGTTATAATAACTCCCAAATACATTCCTATCCCTGAACTCTGTCTTATGAGACTCCAATTTCCTGTTGCCTACCTGTGAGAACTGTGAGACCCTGGGCTACTCAGACTTCATAGATCCAAATCCAGATTCATACTTCTCCCAAGCCTCATTTTTAAAAAATTCCCCTAAATTAGCCATGCTGCCACAGTACAATCAGTCACACTAATCTGGTGCCTGCCTCAGCCTATTGTCCCTCAGATACATTTTTTGCCTTGCTCAGCAGGCTGTTTTCCAGGCTCTCCTGTTAGCTGGTTTCTGCATTAGCTGCCCAATGTGAAGTCCTCACAGGAGATTGGAGGGTGAGAGGAAAGGAAAGGAGAAGCCATAGTATCTCTTATTCACACACACCACCGGACAGTACCTAGAATGGTTTTTGTTTCCTTGGTTGGATCCTATATGAAACACTCTCCATCTTTCACACCCCTCAAATCAATCCATTCTCTCCCCTCCATCTCCACTGACACTGACTTCATCTAGTCTTCATCATTTCTCTTCTGCATCTTGGTAATAGACTTCATATTCTTTAATTTACATCTCTTCATCCAATCCATTCTCTATATTGCTACAGAATAAGCTCTCTAAAGTGATCATTAGATATAGCTCTCACATTTAAACTAAAGCAGACAGCCATCCTCCAAGCGATATCCGTTATGAGTAGCTCCTTAAGAATAAGAGTAGATCTCCATGCCTGGGAACACATGGTCATGCAATTTGGCAACAAGTGATTAGCCTAAGGATGTCACCTGATCTGAAGGTACCAGACCTAAAGGCCATCAGGGGAATCAATGGTCCACGCAGTAGCCTGGCTAGAGAACTGTTTACTGTGACTACAAATATTGCATAGTGACTGGTCAGCTTGGTTAGTGCCCTTTGCAATTTTAAATGAAAGACAGCGACCAGGTACGGTGGAGCAGAAGCTAAAAGTAACAGGGTAGAAGTGTAATGAAAACCACAAGGCAGCAGAAACAATGGTGCAGTATGAGTTAGTGGCAGTAGGTGGGCTGCCATGCAAGTAGCCATCATAAGCTAAATGGGAGCAAATAGCAGCACCAGAATCCGGACTCGAGAAGAAGGTATCACTAGAGTTGTTTGAGGATGCAGGAACAGTTGTGAGCTGAGCAGGGAGCAGTGACTATTCATCTGCTGAGCGCTGAAGTGATTTCTATACTTCCCACTTCTCCATGTAACCTTAAATGAAACCCCATCCAAAACAAAAAAAGTGTTTCTTTTCCTCACAAACTAACTACACACCTCTTCTTCATGTGTTTCAGAAAATCACATGCTCCTAATACTCACCGGAGCCAGTTGAAAAGTTTGGGAAATGCTTTCTTTCCACTCCAAACTTTCACAATGCAGAGTCCTCTGTGAACTTGCCTCCTGTCTGCAGCATCATCTGAGTCAGACTTGTTCTTCTCCAAAGGAATGGTGAATTCTTTGTGGCAGGACTGGCACCTTTCTCTCACAGCAACAATATAATCTCAAGTGATTGTTCTTAATGCCCTGTTGTAACCCAACTGTGATATGGGTTCTCCTGACTCCACCCCTTTGTGTAATAGTTGCTCCTCCCTGTGCCTGAAAGGCCTGGAAAAAGGAGGTCTTTTTCACCTTAAGTGTTCATATTCTTTACAGGTCAGTTAAGGTATTAATGAAGACTTCTGTGACATGACACCCCTCTCCTTCATTGGTCCCCATCAGACAGGTAAAGGTTTCCTATCTGCTCTTCTGACACTTGTACAAGCCTACCATTATTTTAAAATCTTGCCATTCTTTTACATTAGTCTTTTACATTAGTCTGAGCAATTCCAGGACTAAGATTCTAACCAGTTTATTCTTGTGTGATCCTGCTTAAAGTACATAGAAGGTGTGCAAGAAATAAATACATTCATTGGAGAAAAGTTTTTCTAATCCCTGGGAGACCTCAGGGAGCCATTATACCTCAGGGAGGTATAATGGAATGAAATCTGGAGCAAAGTTCTGGGTCTTTCTCTGAAGCACCTCAACCCCTAGGAGCCTGATTTTCCACATCTTTAAATGTTGCTGGATGGCTAAGCATTAAGCTCAGTAACTTCTATGGTCCTTGGCACTGCTATGAATGCATTTCAAGGCTGGCCCTGGAAGTTGCTTCTACTCACATCCCATCCCCTCCTCACCCATAAACCTGGTTACAGTGTTCCCTCGATATCTTCAGAGGACTGGCCCAGGACCCCCATGTACACCCAAATCCACACATAGTCAAGTCTGGCAGTCAGCCCTGCAGTAACTGGAACCCACATATACAGAAGTTGGCCCTCCCTATATAAGCAGGTTTCAGATCCTAGGAATACTTTATTTTCTGTCCACATTTGGTTGAAAAATTTTGCATGTAAATGGACCCACCCAGTTAAAACCATGTTGTCGCTGGGCCTGGTGGCTCACACCTATAATCCCAGTGCTTTTGGACGCTTAGGTGGGAGGGTCAATTAAAGCCAGGAGTTCAAGACCAGCCCAGGCAACATAGCAAGACTCCATCTCTGCGAAAAAATTTAAAATTAGCTGGGCATTGTGGCATGCACCTGTAGTCCCAGCTACTTAGGAGGCTAAGGCAGGAGAAACGCTTGAGACCAGGAGTTTGAGATTACAGTGAGCTAGGATTTTGTCCCTACACTGCAGCCTATAAGACAGGCTGTCTCAAAAACAAAAACAAACAAACAAAACTTGTTGTGCCCAAGGGTCAACTGTATAGAGTTCATGTTATGACTAATTATTTGTTGTCATTGTTACTTAATTTTGTGCAATGGAGAAGGGATATGTTATTTAACATTACACAGAACCTATTCCTACACAATCAAGGTAGGCTTCAAGATATGGATAACACAGATATTATCAGTCTGAAAACAGAGCCACATAAAGTTTTAACTTCAAATGCATAAAACTATGTTTGGTAATCTGTAAAGGAAGCTTGGAGACGCAAAATTCTTCAGGCTACCATGCTGAAAAAAAAAGTTTGTGATCTACATTTATGTATTTAAAATTCAAAGACAAGAGAGAATAGTATGTAAAATTAACTTTATTTGACATGCATGTATACCAAATATAAAATTAGCTTAGCTGACAGATCTAGGTTGGTTAAAACCCTAAATAGATCATACAAAACAAAGATTGGCAACCATTTCTTATATGCTTCTCATCTACAACAAGGACTTTTGCCATTGCCATAACTTGATATTACTGGAAAACATTTTTGATATTTGACATTAACAGTATGAAGTAGAAAAATAGAAAAACAAGAAACATATATATACTGAAAAAAAATTTAAACAACAAATCTATACATAGTTGCTTGTCCTTAGAAAGAAACATATCTAACAGAGCTAAAATTAGGAGTATCCAATATACACATAGTCATCAAGTTAATCTATTTTGCAAGAACCAACTTTCTGGCAGGAAAGAAAAGTGAATGAGTCTTCTTTGACACTCCATCAAGAGTTATGCATGAATCAAATAAAAGGATTTTGCTAAAGTCTGTTGACTCTTCCTTAACAACCTTTCTCTCTACTCTCACGATTACAGATCCTTTTTTTTTTTTTTAGAGATTGAGCATCTTAGCTAGTCCTTTAAAATGAATCCCTTTGTCCTCCATACTTTTGGGATTTATCTTTCTGAACCCCAAATCTCGATTGCCTGTTCAAAAGTCTAAACTTCTTGTTCTACACAAGACTTGTACCAGACCATTGCTTTCCTTTTCTGACATCTTTACTCAGCACTCTTGCTCTGCCCTGGCCCCTGAACCACTTGCACTTGCCTGAATGCCCTGTGCAGTTCCATGTTTTCAAAGTCAACAACTCATAGGGTACCTCACAGCTATGTGCCAGGCATGTTGTAGGCAGTTTTCATGCATTTGCTCATGCTATTTCCAGTGCATGGAATGTCCTGCCCGAAATCTGTTTCCTGGAAAATATCCACCCATCTTTCAAGTGTTGGTACATGGTTTGTATAAATTTGGTCATATCTGTTAAAATCAACCGTCTCACTTTCTGTTTCTTCAGTCAGTCAGCTTTATGCAAATGTCAACTGCAGAAAGTCCTAATACAGTTATGTCTACTGGGCCATAAACTCTGAGGAACAAGTCCATGCCTCATTAATCATTTCATCCCTAACACCTGCCTAGTATCTGACACATGAATTCATCTTAGCCCCAGTTAGTCCTATTCTTCCTTCATCTATGACAAAGAATAAAATAAGCATGAAAAAACTTCATCAGACACTACTAGGTTATCATTTCAGAAATCAGAATAGAAATACATAAATATAAGAGACTTGCAGGAGCATAAGGATGAATCTTAACGGATGAAGCCCAGAGAAATTTGTGAACTTCCTCAAGTTACGAGACACATTAATGGCTCAGGGTTTCTTCTTTTTTTTTTTTTTTTTTTTTGAGACGGAGTCTCGCTCTGTTGCCCAGGCTGGAGTGCAGTGGCGCAATCTCCACTCACTGCAAGCTCCGCCTCCTGGGTTCCCGCCATTCTCCTGCCTCAACCTCATGAGTAGCTGGGACTACAGGCACTGGCCACCACGCCCAGCTATTTTTGTATTTTTAGTAGAGATGGGGTTTCACCGTGTTAGCCAGGACGGTCTTGATCTCCTGACCTCATGATCCTCCCTCCTCGGCCTCCCAAAGTGCTGGGATTACAGGCTTGAGCCACTGCATCCAGCCTCAGGGTTTCTTTTATAACTGTGATCAGGAAGATGTGCTTTTCTTTCTACTTTGTTAAGCAACTAATCAAACTCAGCACAACAAAACAAAGACTCTCCTTTTCTCCCAAGAAGTTCAACAGTTCTAGTGTTGTAGAACATTTCACAAATAAAACCATCCTAGTTTCCTTTTCCCATAAACAGTTGAACACATCAGTATGATAAGATCACCTCACACTATTTCTTGGCTTAATGCTAGCATTGCCTCCTGCATATAGATTTCTCTTACCCTTCTAGCAGATTTAATTGCTTCTTCCCCTGTATTCCCACAGCACTGTATATACTCTATTATAGCTAGTTTACGAATAATAATATTAATTCTGGACCATAAAATTGCAACTGGTCAATGCCTAGCATATAATGAACACTCTAATGAACAAGGAATTGAATCTTGCTTTAATGAAGTAAGTCAAGACTAATTATGTCAGTTCCAATCTTAAGAATGTCCTTGGCTTTTAATGAGGGGTCTTTATCTTTGAACACAGATTTAGTTTCAGACAGTGGTTTTTGCTGTCTGTAATAACTAAAGTTTGCAAAAAAATTTAATTATTTGAGGATACTATATTTTTAAGAAATGAATTTCCTTAAACTATTCCTACAAGGGTAATACACAGTAAGTGAAAAACCACTAACACAGTAGTTCTCATAGTGGTTGCTTTTATGTATGCATACTTAAGATAATTTTAAGTGATTGGAATAGGTTCAGAGAACACCTATATTCTCTGGTGTTGCCATTTAATATTTTAATTATTTAAAATACTTAAATAATTTAATATTTAATTTGAAAAATTAAACACTAAGTTTGTTGTGGGCAAATTAGTGGTGATAAAACATTATTTAATCTCAAATCTGCTCTTAAAATTTGTTCAGATTATCATTGACTGATTGGCCCCGCCCTCCCCATATTCACTCCTAATATGATTTGTTATTTTGTGATTCTTGACAGTTAAGAAAGCAATTTTAATACCTGAAATGCAAGCCTAGCTGTGGCTTCATTTTAAGAATTTGGTAATTTTGTAAAAGTGCTTGAATGCTTGTTTTACCATTGTTATATCTCAATTCTTACAAGACCCTCAGCAAAATCAATTTACATGACTGGCAGTACTAAGCCACTTTAAAATTATTTTAAATAATTTTATTTGCTTGGGTTCTACTTGTTTGGGTTTTACATACTACTGTGGCATCCTTCTTTTAAGGATATAAACTATAATTAGAAATGATATGGAGAAAAGTGACTAGAAAACAAATCTGAAGGCTTTTAAAAATTTCAGAGTACATTAGTAAATGCTTTAAAAGAAAACCCATCCAATAACATATATGCAAGTTAACACTACAGATTCAAGGACATAAGAAAATAGATTGGACTTACTTTTACATTCACCTCTACAGATACTCTATAATGAACACACTAGTATTATGATAATAAAGCAATCAAGAACCATTTGTCTCTCAATCTGTGTATATGTGACTATCTACATATTTATTTCACACACACATGCCAAATACCCACATAACTTCAATCCTATATCCATTTACCTCTCAGAGTGATTTAAAGTAGCCACAGTGGAACATAAAAGGAAAAAAATAATGAATTCCAGGCTTCCTAGTAAGTAAAGCCAAGTCGAATCGTTCAAGTGATACTACAGTGCTATTTTTACTGGAAAACACAGATTTCTATAATTTCTGGTCATTTACTTTATCATTAAAGTACTATTTGCCAATATTGGTTTCACATAATGACAATAAAACATTCTTGACTTATATACTACATGAAAAAAATAGATTATGAGCTTATTTTTTGACCAGTTATCAAATATGTTTTCATTTGAATAAGGAAAATTCTTCCAGTTTAGGATAAGTCTATCAATTTGTTTTTTCAATGAAACAAAGTAAATTTACAGTAAAGTTACTGGTCTCAATATAAGTCTTCCAATCTTCAAATTCAGCCTAACAGTACAAGGATTACAGGAGAAAAAAAATAACACAATTAATCTCTTGCGACTATCATCTTAGGGGCTGGTTTTCTCATATTGCTGAATTCTACCACAACCTGTCGTATTTCCAAGGTTTGGATGAACTTAGAACTTTAAATCTGAACTGCCTGAGAAGATTCAGAAAGCCTTTGTTCTTGGGCTTACACAGTAAGTACTTTGCGTGATTCCTAATCACACTTTTATCCAGAACACAGTGTTACAGGTCACATTTTTCTCAATAATGCTTATATACTGATTGATGCTCTATAAATATAAACATATTTACATACAGAATACACACACTGACATGGGGGTATGAAGTTAGCCAGCCATCCATAGGAAGAATGGAATAAAAATTGCAGGAAGGGTAGTGTATGATACCAAGCCCGTACAGACTATAGACGCCAATCCCAAGACTGCTGAAGCAAGAACACTTCTCTGATCACGAATAATTATCTTCACAGTCTCACAAAACTGGAAAATAAAATTTTGGAAAATTAAGAAAGGTGGCTAAGCCCAAGAAGAATCACATATATCAAACAGTGAATCATTTTCCCAGCTATTTTCTGTTTACCAGAAGAACTAGAATTTCTCTTATGACTTACAAGAAAATTTACAATGTTAAGAGTCCAGTTCTGATTCTATACCATATAGTAGCAGAAATGATCCCTTAGGCAACTAAGTTAATAATGGCAGTTGCCTATGTAAATACAGCATTTATAGAAAACTATAGAAAGTAAAACCACATAGTTATCCAGGACTAAAGGTTTAAAATATCAAACTGCTTATCAATAACAACAGCATATTTTAAAATTAGATGAGCAAAGAGGTGTCTCTAATCTTGAGTAAAAATAATAGAATTTGGCCAATTAAAGGTAGATTCAATTCCTCCAATCTGCCATTCTAAAATCTAATGACACCAATGATAACTTTTTTATGTCTCAAAATCTACAGGCATAGAAAGTCTAATTTTATTGTCAAATCCCACTTCCTGACTAAATATGCTAAATTCAGGATCAATTATGTGACACATAACTGGCTGCTGGAAAAAAAGACAAATATTGTTCCTACCCCTGAGGAATGCATCCTTCTAATATGTGTAATGTTTTCCTTAGAAAAATAATTTTACTTAGAAATGATGGCCTATGTCTGAGTCCTGGCTCCAGCTCTTATTGGCTGTGTCACCTCAAGTAGTCAAACGGGAACACTCAAATTGTTCTGAGGATTAACTGAGATGTTTGATGCACAAGTCCTCTGTATTCTTCTACGTGCTGTATAAATGTAAGGTATTACAATGATTATTATTAGTACTCTATTTGTTGACGATTATCTCTACCATATTGCCGTCAATGCCAGAATGCAGTCATTGTCATTTCTATATGGGTTTTGCTATTCATACTAATTTTAAGCTCTGTTTCTAGACATGGCATTGTATATGCTTTTAGGGTTTTCTACAGTGGCTTACATGGTACTGGGCAGCTAGGTTTCCAAATTCTTAAGGGATAGAATGAACAAGTTCAATATGTTTTAATATACCATTTTGACAGTATGGTTATCTCTATCCATACTTTTACACAATTACCTAAGCAAGCGTGAAACTCTTATCTAGATGTTGGCCTATTTTTCTATCAGACATACTATTTGTCTCTTTTTACTAAATTAGCAAGGCATTGAGAAGTATACTATTTTAAGGTGGTGAAGATCAAATTGAAGTTTTCAGGACAGGGAGAAAAGGAGGTTGATGGAAGACATATATTTTGGTAAATGACTAAGTTGTAAATACAGTTATCCTTATTTTTTTCCTTGATAATTTATAATTAAGTCAATCAGAATCATTTTCGACTGTATTTCCCACAAAAGCAGATTTTTCTCAAGAAGCAACTCATGTCTAATGCCCTGTTCCTGTTCACTTGGTCAGCAGACCAGCAGGCATCTTTAGTGGTGCTCAACAGTAGGAAATTTCTAGAAGGGGTCAATAAGTCTGTAGGAACACTTTTGTGAGCACTCAATCCACACAAATTAAAAAGGGCATTTGCAATCATTTTTGGCAATGAAAGAGCAGTATTAACAAAGTAAAAAAAACATAGTAGAAAAGCATAAGTAATAGTAATAGTTATTAACCAAAGGAATTTTTAGTTTACAAAATACTGATTGTCAACAGCATTATAAAAATCCCATAATTTTATGACTTCTAAACTTGTAAAAAAGAGTATTACCACAAAGGAGTAAATGTTATTTTCCAGTTCATTCATTTGCAAACTAATTACAGTGTTTTCCTTAGGGGTAGTGTGTTCTTGAGAGTTTTTATTAACTCAAATTTAAGTAAGAGGCAACTTTGTAACTCTCATGTTAATATTAGTTGCATGTATGGAGAACTCAACAATCAGACCCAGAATCAAATAATTTCTTATGTTTCTAAAAAGTAGAAACCAGTCCTTTCTTCAGTATTAATGACCTACTTCTCTCAGTGCGTGTTCGAAACAGTTTGTAGAATTAGGAAATTTGGGATGAAAACTTTTTTTTTCCCCCAGGAAATCTACTCTGTGGCCAAATTGTTTGTTAGACCATTCAAAGTGAAGACAAAACTCAGTTTCACAAGAGGTGCTATGCAGCAACAGCAATTAAAACACTTCTCTACTTCTGTAGACCCTGACAAAGTTTCCAAAGATGAAAAACTACTCCAACTAGTTATTTATGCAGATTAAATATTTTACTACCTTACAAAAGCACTAGTTACTGTTTTTCTGTAGAAATATATAATGCAGCGCTATATGTGTTCCACGAAAGGGTAACTCCTAATTACCTGATAGAAATACTATTTTTCCTTAGAGAAATGATTTGCTTGGTTCCTAAGTAAATCTGACATGTTTCCTTTTGTACACTTTGGGAGCCAGTGTTTGTAAATGTGGTGGAGTTCATTTCTAAACAGGCCTGGACTACAGCTGTGATTCTTGAATCGCTGCACAGTGCTCTAACTGTATTTTTATTTTACTTGGAAAAGAATTCCTAGATTGAGTCTTTTGTGGCTCTATAAAATCTACAAGGAGTTTCATACACCGATCTATAAAAGCAAAATACTTCCATGCTCTCCCACAGAGGATAGAGAAAGATGTTCCCAAATGGGTCAAAAATATTAACCAAGATGTGGAGCAATTAAAAACTGGTTACATGAAAAAAACTGACTTAGCTTTTTCTGGTCCCAAAAGTATCTAAACATGGAGAGTAACACTAAAGCTCATTATGTTATTGCCCAGGTTTCCATTATAAAGACTGAACATTAACAATGACTTCTTTAACAAGTGCAATGAAGGCTGAGAAAGTTTCCAATTGTAAATGAAGTTTCAGGCTTAAAATCTTAACTATCTTTAAAAGTTAAGAGGTTTTAAAAGGAAATAAAAATCCATTTTTCCCTTTGGATTTGTGGCTAATTTAATAATCATGAGTATTTTTCAAAATACTCATAAAAATTACCTTCCAATGTTTAACATCTCTTCTTGAAAACTAATTGTATTGATCTCTGGGGAACCCATAAACAATGTACTCTACCTTTAGGGCTAATGGGTAAAGGATCCTTAACAATGAGGAAGTCTAGATGGGGATTAAAGCCAACCCAGAAAGAATTCAGAATACCAAGGAAAATACAACTCTGAAGCACCAACACAAGAATAAGGGACCTACCAGGGAGGCCCTCTTACTGGGAATTTTGATAGCTTATAGCAAGCAATGAAAAATCCCTCTATGCAACTTTCAAAGGGAGAAAACTGCGTGGTTCCTTATTTTAAAGGCACAAACTTTGTTTATAGTGTTATGGATTAAATATAAACTCTGGACCTCTTCCTTTCAAGTGAAATTCTTGGTTAAAGTTGCAAGCAGCAGTGACTGATTCCTTGTATCCCCCACCCCCAGTCACTTGCCCTTTGTCGTTTGAACTACATTGTGGGTGGGCACCTGATGACTGCTGCAGCAATACTGGGCAGCTCTGGAATCTCTGGAAGCGGTCCTGCATTGCCACACCCTTTCTCTATGCATTTCGAGATATCCTGCAAGGCACGTTGCCATTTGCTTATTTACTTAGCCTACCTTAGGAACACCAGAACTTTCCTTACTTAATCTAGAACCTTAAGAATGTTATGCAAGGCCGGACGCGGTGGCTCACGCCTGTAATCCCAGCACTTTGGGATGCCCATGGAGGGAGGATCACGAGGTCAGGAGATCGAGACCATCCTTGCTAACACGGTGAAACCCTGTCTCTACTAAAAATACAAAATTAAATTAGCCGGGCGTGGTGGCGAGTGCCTGTAGTCCCAGCTACTCAGGAGGCTGAGGCAGGAGAATGGCGTGAACTCGGGAGGCGGAGCTTGCAGTGAGTGGAGATCGCGCCACTGCACTCCAGCCTGGGCGACAGAGCGAGACTCCGTCTCAAAAAGAAAAAAAGAATGGTATGGAAGTGGTGGGGGAGGTGTCCAGGAATTAGATCCCTACTCGCGGAGAAGAGAAAAGGTCAGGGATGGGAGGGGGCACCTCCGCGGAGCCCACTTCCCCTGGGAGTCACACATCATACCTTGTCGGACTGGGGACTGATCGGGGTGCCATATCTGCAGTAGGTCACGAAGTGCTCGCAGTTGTTCCACAGCAGGCTGTAGGGGGTAAAGCCCAGCAGCTTCTCAGCCCTCCGCGCCACCTCCTCGTTGAGCAGTGCCTTCTTCTGGAGGGACTCGTCCAGGTGATTGACCAGGATGTTAGCTCCGTAGGCGAAGTCCTCCACTGTGTCCACGCGGATGCTGGCCACTTTGACAATGACGCCCAGGATGAGACGCTTGTTGGAGACCACCTTCTGCGTGCGCCCCATGTTGTCTGTCAGGGCCAACAGGATGTCGGGCATCATGTGGGCAACACGGTTGTCTCCTAGGTAGATGCCATAGTGGGTCAGGTGGGTCCGGGGCACCTCCAGCACGTCGCCTCGGTGGAAAGAGCTGGTTTCATAAAAACTGTTCCTCCCTTTGTCTTCGCCCGCGGCTCCCGAACTAAAGAGCGTGAAGTTGGAGATGAGGAGCAGCTTCTCCAGTAGTAAAGACACCACCTCCAGCATGGGGTTCTTCATCCTGCAGGGAAGAGGGAGTCTTGGAGAGGTGCCGGCGCCACTCCGGCAGGGGCCGGGCTGGGCAAGTTAAGCTCGCCGGACAGGGGCGCTGCGCTGCTGCTCACCTGCAGGCCAGGTGAGGTATGGCGCAAAGTACGGCCTCTGAGGAGAGAGGAAGGCAAAGGAGGAGGACAGCGAGGCCTGGCGACGGGCTCAGCCAAGGCACAATGGGGAATGAGACGGACAAGGAATCGGTGGCTGACGGCGGGGACAGTGAGACCAGTGCTACAAGCAGCCGGAGAAGAAGCGCACCTGGGGGCCGTGCCGGGGGCAGGGCGGCGCGCGGTGCTCAGAGGTGCAGGCTTCGCTGCGACTTTTTATGGCCGTCGAGGGGGCGGAGCCGAAGGCCGTCACAGACCCGGAAAGCTCACTGATTGGGTGCCGCCGGGGCGCAGCGCTGGCGGCGGGGAGGACGCGGGATCCCGGTTTCTTTGGGAGGAGGGCGGGCCGACTCCCAGCTCCAGGGTTCTGCACAGTGATTCTTTCCCGCCGCAGGATCCCGGTTGCACTACTGGCTTTTAAGTGGCCTATTTAGGGAGGTAGAGTCCCAAGGTGTGGCGGCACGAAAGGTCCTGCACCTGTCGGGACTGGGGCGAGTTCCTGGCACTTCGGGGTCGTCTTCGGTGGAAAGTCCTCTTGGGCGAGATTTCTGAGTTGCACCACCTTCTTCTAAAAGGATAGATATAAGGGACTTCGGCTTAATAGATTGCATTTACTTTGCCAAGTGCGAGGGCCTCGAATGCCTGCAGATTCTTTCTTGACCGAATCTTTCGTTTTGTTTTGAGACAGTGCCTTGCTCTATCACCCAGAGTAGGAGGGCGGTGGCGCGATCTGGGCTCACTGCAACCTCCGCCTCCCAGGTTCAAGCGATTCTCGTGCCTCAGCCTCCCAAGTAGCTGAGATTACAGGCACCATGCCTGGCTAATTTTTGTATTTTTAGTAGACACGGGGTTTCACCATGTTGGCCAGGCTGGTGTTGGCCAGGCTGGTCTCAAACTCCTGACCTCAAGTGATCCTCCCGTCTTGGCCTCCCAAAGTGCTGGGATTACAGGCGTGAGCCACCGCACCCAGCCCCTCTTTTTTCAAATGCCCTGAATCCCCCATGGTTTCAGCCGGCGCGCGGGTGTGTGTGTGTGTTGGGGGGGGTTGGGGGGGTCGCTACCTGCCAGTCCAAGCCCTGTGCGCCGGCGATTCGAACTCGAGGCCTCTCTGCGCTCCTAGGCACCTGTGGCCGTTGAGTACGAAGCTTCCAATGGTCGGCATGAAAAACGGCGAAGTCCCAACCTCCGCCAGGAAAGCAAGATTCATGTTTATTTCTCCGGCTTCAGGGTCACATGGACCCAGCTTCAGTTCACCCACCGAAACTTTGTCCGCCTCCCTTTATTTTTATTTTTATGTTTTTAAGCATAACCTCCCGGAGACGGCCAAGGAAGGCGAAGTACCTGGATGAGATGCTAAGTTCTTTGCCCGTGCGCCTGCAGTCCGACTCCAATGCATCCTTGAGGGTGGTCCTAGGCAGCTGCGGGGTAAGGGAGCGGCTGAAGCGTTGGCCGCGCCAGGCTCGGCACGCGATATCCCCACCCGGTGCTGAGTTCGTGCTAATGCATTATGTAAATGCTTAAATTCTGCAGACAAAGGCCACAATGGAGAGCCTCGGTTGGCTCCACAAAGCTGCCCAGTCGGGGCTAATAGGTTTCATCAGCAGATTCTACGCACGCCTGAGGGTACTCTGCGGATGATGGATGAAGGAACATTCATCTTACCTGGAAGACGAAGGGGGCCATAGAGACCAGGCGTGAGGGAAAACGGCTCCCCATTATCCTTGGAGGCCGGGCCTTTGCTGCCACCCTCAATCTGTCGTCAGCGATCTGTCCCCGTCTCCCTGCTTGCCGGTGACTTTTGTTCATTCACAAACGATTGCGCATCACATTACAGTCCCAACAAAGAGGAGAAAACTCCCACAAACGAGTCGAAAGAGGAAGTTGGAGAAGGGGAGAGAGCCAGTGGACGTGGAGATTTTTTTATTTTCCCAGTTTACTCCCAAAATTTAAAGAAAGGCGCCCAGGTGGCGAGTTGCTGAAACTAATCAGCTGCACACAGGGAGCTTGCTAGCCTCTAGCAGCACAGCAGTCAGCACACTTCACTAAAATCGGGGGAGTCTGATAGACCTCTGTGTGTACGTTCAATGCAGACTCGACGTCAGACTCTGAACTGGCTCCTCTGGTCCATTTCTGGGAAAGCGCCAATACCGAAGCCTCTTGTGTCACGGGCCAAAGGGCCCCTGGAGATGAAAGGAAACGTGATAATTAACGGTTTCCGTCCCTGGTGGTCACTAAGGCGGCTTATAATGCTTATGACTGCCTCCACCTGGGGAACTTGAGGGAGGCAAAAGCATGGAGAATTGCTTCACGGCTCCACATAGCTATATACATATATATGAATTCTTTTATGTATATAAAATACATATGTATACATTTTATATACATAAAAGAATTAGTTACAGACTCAATAGCCTTGTCCCCACCGCGTTTTGGAAGACGCAAGCAGTGCCAAACTGATTTGCGTTTCATTTTTCTTTTTTCCCCCGGTGGGGTCCATTTTCTGGCCACCTTCTTTGGAAAGGGCTTTACTTCAAAAAGAAAGGAGGTGAGAGCGATACGAGTCATGAATCTGTATAGGTGGCTCAAGATGCAGATACTCTGCTGCCATGGAAATGAATGAGGGCGCGGAGTGTCCATAGTTTCTTGAAGGATATTTTTGCCTCTGATAAATTCCAATTTTTTAAGCCAGAACGTTATGCCATTAAATGATTTATTTTGCTCAGTGGAATTGCCTGAAAGCAGCCCTCTCCTGCTGCTCTGCGTGCTAGGACTTCGGCTTCCGGAAGCGGCAGCCCGAAGGAGGCAGTGAAAAGTCTTCATTTGCCTTGTTTCTGAAGTCTTCCTAGAACTCTTATGCGGGAAGCGGTTAGCGATGATTAGGCAGCTTTTCAACTGCAAAAATATAGCGTGGAATGAGCTCCTCTCTCGGCTGGATTTCTCCCGGCCCCCGACCCCCCTTCGTCAAGGACCATTGCAAATTTACTTTGCAAAAGTCAGCTTCTCAGTGTTCTCAAAATCTCATCTATTTCTGTGGTTGAGACGTCAGTTTTTAATGGCTCCCTGGAGGCACACTTCATAAAAATACGTTTACACACTAATAGGCTTATGCCCCCCAATAATATTTTCCTACCTGCCTCAATTTTAGCTAAACAAAGGGAAGACTATCGCTGTAGGTGGAAAGGCCCAAGAGAAATCTAACATTAGTTCTTCTAAATCAGAAGATGTCACATGGAGATAGGAGAAATTCCTCTACCCTGAGTAGCTGGAGAGACCTCTGGTTTCCCGGATCGTAAGAAAGGTGGCTACATTCTGTGATAACGTTCTGCGTGCAAACGCCTTAAATACAAGCGAATGGGTCGCCAGGTCTGGCGGCGAGATTTAGAAAGAGCCTAGACTTTTCTGGTCAACACTCAGACTGTGCTGAGCGGTAGACTCCCACTTTGGCCACCGCTTCCCCTACCCGCCTGCAGAAGAAGGAATGACAGCTACGGTGTCCCCGCCGGGTGGTCGGCCCCGAGGCAGCGCCCTCGCACCTGCGGCGCTCAGGCCTACATCCATTTCCCCCAGTAACGCATACAGGCCAAGCAAGATCCGCTTGGGTCTCAGTGCAGAAGACGCCGAAATTGAGGCTCACGTCCCAGCTTACTTCTGCATCTCATCTTCCCACCACTACCTCACCGGAGGTCCCTGGAGAGTTTCTGTTCTTAAGAACTAGGACAGGGAAGAGGTGCAGAGTTCCGCAGAAACCTAAGGCCCTAGAAGGCTAACAGATTTCCCACCTGCAGGCTTCTTATCTCTGAATGCCCCCTGCTCCTCAGAGAAGTCTTTGGATGGAAGATATGATCACAGTATTAGTAATAATAATAACTAATATTTACAGTGTGCTTCCTGTGTATTAGGCGCTGAACTAAGCATTTTCTTATTTAATCCTCATAACCCTATGAGGTATTATCTCCATTTTACACAGGAAGAAATTGAGGCTTATAACTTCGTCTAGTCACTGTGCTAATGGGTAGGGATCAGGACTCAACCACAGGTCTCTTTTGCTCCAGGTCCTTTACCATCACTGGGAAGGCCTGCCTTTCCATCAGTCTAACCACCCATTACACATCATTTATTGAATACCTGCTATATGGCAGGTGCTATGACCAACCCTAGAGGTTCAGTAAAACACCTCACCCTAAACTTAGATCCCACACTTTCTTTGTAATCTGTAATTAATTTCCCCTCTTCTCTCATGTCACGAGGTGTAATTTTTAACATCATTTTACTGGGATAGTGAGAATAGAGCTGGTTAAGGTTCTGATTAATAGTATGCCATCACTAGGAAGGCTACAAAATCCTACACCCTCCTTAGACACATGAATCTGGGGTGGGGAAGTTCAATGTCTTACCCAAGGGCACAGTCAGGAGCAGAATGTAGGCCCAGTGTTCCAGACTTCATATCTCAGATTTTCTTTTACTTGAGCTCTAGGCCTGATAAATTTGGTTTTCTAAACTGCATGTTTTAAAATTCTTGTCCTTCTTAGGGATTATTTTGTTGTTCTCGGATTTTTTTAGATTACTAAATCATTGGGCTATAAATAATGATAATCTTAACATTTGTTTTTTTCTTAGCTATCCATCTATATTCAGTTCTTTTACAAATGTCCAGGTCTGGTGCCCTGGACATAAATAGGGGCCCTAACTAGCTAACTCTAAGGGTGTGGGGAAAACAAAGGTGTTTGTGAACTTTGTTCTGACAGCAGAGGAAAAGAAGCAGACACTTCTCCATGGAGCCTCCTAACTCAGTGCTACATGCAGTGTTAGGCCAATAGGGATCAATTACCCCCTGGGAGGAGATTTTCCCTGACTTCCTTCCTGGTGACTAGCATCTTATTATGAGGACCTCACTTTAGCCTATTGTCTTTAGAAAGATTAAAAGCTGCAGCTTCAGTTGGTTGTTTCTGTTGTTGTTGTCAATGCTGTTTTGTTGTTTTTGTCGACCATAAAATAAGAACATTGAACAAAACAAAGAATTTACATTTAGCATTATGAAGACTCCTAGCCCCAATTAATACAGCTTAATATAAAATTAACAACAGGTTGAGGCAGCTGTGATGGAGAGGTAGGAGGCAGAAAGGCAGAAATCCTGAGTTAAAGGCCTGGAAATGCCATTTACAACAAAATAATCTCAGACAAGTCACTTGCCACCTCTGAGCCTCAATTCCGTCTTTCTAAAATGCAAATACTATTCCAGAGGGCTATTTTGAGAATTAAACAGAATCAAATACATTGCAGCATTCTATGAAAATTCATAATGTGATGCATCATCTGTAATATTTGTATTATTCAGAGAAATAAAGTAAGGCAGAGGGGCTTTTCCATTTCTTGTTTGACAGCACAGTCATCCAAGAATGCAGTGTAGACAAAGGACATACCTTTACTCACAGACACCTTCTGAGGACTGGCACAGAGCCACAGGGGTGAGCAGGAAGCAGGCAAGTGTTTTGGAGTTGAGTAAAATGGACACAGACAGTCAGTATGCAGCCAGCACACAGAGACTCACACTCAGGAGATTTGGGAGCTTTCTCAGAGCTCAGCTCTTCTGGCTGTTCACCAATAAAGTGGTTTATAATCATAAAAACAAAGACTAAAACCTGGCATTTGTTCAAAAATGCCTCTCACAAAGCAGAAAACACCCCAAATGTCTATTTCAGAAATGATAAAATGATATCAAGAAATGAGTAAAACATTTGATATGCCCACAAAACATAAAGCATATTCCACTTTCAAATATAAACAATAAACAGCAAGCCATGTTACTTCTTAGTCACTTGGAAGAAATATAGCAACTACTTTATAAGTTAATCTTGTTTGCTTTAGATCCTAATTTATTATTATGAGACAGTAATAGATATGAATATTGGATGACCCAGGATTGTTAACAAAAGGAAATATGACTATAGCCTTTGGCTACGTATTCAGAAATTCAGAAGACAGCTGCAGTGCCACCGTATTCGTATAGGAAATGTACTGAGAAACTGGGTATTGCTATCATGAAACAGACCAGCATTGAGAAACATCAGTACTACCAAGTACCAGAGCAGCAATGAATGTTGTTACTATATTTCAAAAATACTAAATAGGTAGACATTTTAGAGACATAAAGACAAATAACTTTTAATATCATGCTTTGCTTTAAATACTCATATCTGATGCTCTGTGAGATTGCTGACCCTCTTGAGGCCTCAGAGACCTTATGTGTATAGTGTCCTGCCTGCGCTAGACTGGAATGAGATGCTCTCTAAACCCCTCCACGGGTTCATGGAGCACCGGGCCTACAAAAATCAAATTACTCAGGCCCTTCAGAGTGTCTTAACTGCTAGTCAATTTTCAGGGGAGTAATTATAAGAAAAAGAAGATCAATCACTGTCTAGTACTTAGAAAACCTAATAGGATCCATAATAACTGTTATAAAAGGAAAAAAGAAGTCATTCATACTGCAGTAAAGGAGTAATTCCATAGGAGAACAAGAAGAGATTGAGCAGGAGTTTGGCAGCAATTGGGTGTTGAAAATCAATGGCTCCTTTAATAACGTATCTTCAATTGCAGAGAAATTTTAAGTGACATATGCACACTATCTCATCAATAATTTGTAGCAATACTTATTGTTGATACGTTTTTTGAAAATATAATGTCTAATATCTAAAGTTAATTTGAAAGGAGGTCAGTGTACCATTCTGGTCTTTTGTAGTTACATTTACTTTTTCAAATTTTTAAAAATTTTTTAGTTGAAAATAACAATTGTACAGTATCATGGGGTACAGAGTGATGTTTTGATACATATCATGCATAGTGATCAGATCAGGGTAATTAGCATATCCATCATCTCAAACATTTATCATTTATTTATGTTGAGAACACTCAACATCCTCCTTCTAGCTATTTGAAACTACATAATATTATTAACTATAGTCATCCTACAGTGTTATAAATATACTCTTATCTTACACCATGCTAAAAATTCAATGTAGTTCAACTGAAGCTGATTCATACCTAAAAGTCTCGTGCAACTATAGAAAAAAAAATGGATTTTTGTCTCCAACTTCTTAATTGGGAGAACTCCAAGTGGGCAGCTAGCTCTCTCTTAAGAACCAAGCTGCCTGTGTTTGCCTCTGTAGGTACGAACTGCACGCTTGACTTAAGTACACTTATTTTTATTCTGGTTTCTCTCTACAGTGACTTGCCTTTAAGTCAGATTACATAGAATAACTTTCATTTTATTAACATCCAGACTTTACTCATAAAGAATGTGAGTGGAACTGAAATTGGATCACATAGGATTAATTTTTTAAAATTCAGTAACCTTTTCTTTCTTTTTTCTTTCTTTTTTCTTTTTTTTTTGATGGAGTCTCACTCTGCCACTAGGCTGGAGGGCAGTGGCATGATCTCAGCTCACTGCAACATCTGCCTTCTGGGTTCAAGCGATTCTCCTGCCTCAGCTTCCCCAGTAGCTGGGACTACAGGCATATGCCACCATGCTCAGCTAATTTTTGTATTTTTAGTAGAGACGGGGTTTCACCATGTTGGCCAGGATGGCCTCAATCTCTTGACCTTGTGATCCGCCCGCCTCGGCCTCCAAAAGTGCTGCGATTACAGGCGTGAGCCACGGCGGCCAACCCAACCTTTTTCTTTAAAGATAATTAAAAACCTATAAAGTTTTTCATCTACATAGCAGTTTAAACCAGAAATCACAGGCGTTTTTAAAGTTCACCTAGTGTAACTTTCAAAAAGAATAATCTAGAATATTTGCCCTTTGGTCATAATTATTTCATGTTGTAACATACCTTACACTTGTTCTTTTTCATCTGTCATTCTTTTATCTCATTTAATTCTAGGGTGTTGGAATCTGGAAGGGAGGGCTCTAGTTTTTCTCTGTGATATCCTCTAAGGACATTGTATTAGTCCGTTTTCACATGTTTGATAAAGACATACCCGAGACTGGGCAATTTACAAAAGAAAGAGATTTAATTGGATTTACAGTTCCACATATCTGGGGAAGCCTCACAATCATGGTGGAAGGCAAGGAGGAGCAAGTCATGTCTTACATGAACGACAGCAGGCAAAGAGAGAGAACGTGTGCAGCAGAACTCCTGTTTTTAAAGCCATCAGATCTCGTGAGACTTATTCACTATCACGACAACAGCATGGGAAAGACTTGCCCCCGTGATTCCATTACCTCCCACTGTGTCCCTCGCACAACACATGGGAATTCAAGATGAGATTTGGGTGGAGACACAGCCAAACCATATCAGATATTATTATGACGGGTTCTAATTGTCAGAGGCCAAATGGCATCTCAAAAATCATCCCTAAATACATTAGAACCTAGGAAATCAGGGTCACAATCAGCAGGGAGAGAAACCTGGGGTCTCTTAGATCATGAGTTTTATCCAACTGTGACCTGCCTCCCACAGAAGAGCAGGTAACCAAACCAATAATGCTGTGAACCTCAGGGTGCCAGGCCACACTCAGCAGGTCCATACCCATAGAGGGGTCTGTAGAGGGTGGCCCTGGAACCAGGTCCAAAGGTTTAGCCAGACTTAGACATCCTCTAGATTGTTATTAGATTTCCTCCTTTTAGTCCTGTGTCACCCAGAATATTGGCACAACCTACTTCATGATTCTAAGTAAATCAGTTGAACTCTTTGTGCCCTGGTCCACTCATCACAGAAAAAGCAATAGATACTATCCATTACTCCCCTGCCGGTGACTCTCATCGTCAATTCAGCTTCTGAACCTTCCTGGAATTCAATCTAGTGATAGCTGTAGATGGTCATTCTCGCATCTCACTGCCAAGTCCAATATAAGATGACAAAGTCCAAACTCTCTTTCTGTTTCCTTAAATCATGTCTCCTCTTACATTCATTTTTATTTCTTTTGAAAGGGACTGGATTTTCTTGTATGTCTTTTAGGGCTGCACCATTTGGTTTCCAAATAACAATTTTTCTATTTTTCATCTTTTTAAAAAAAAGTACGTGGTGCTTAATTATAATGTAACCAAGTATTTTGCTCTATAGGTGAAATTATAGAAATTTTGAAGATTTCTCTCTACTCGTTTATGAATCCTCCAATGTAAAATGTCTAGCAGAGGTTTATTCTTTTTTCAGAAAACCAAATTCAAGAAGAGTAAATAAAGAGTAATTACTGATATTACAAAAGAAAGATTAATTGTCAAGAAGCTATTTTAATTATGTGCTTTACCAAAAATGTGACTTTATATAACTAATTTTAGCAATATTATCTAGAAATGGATCTTCCTTAAGTAAGGCAACATATTCATAAGAATGTGTTCTGAGTTCACAGTGGGCATTCAATAAAGTTTTTGCTTACAATTTTATCTAACACTTATATTGTAAGTTACACTTATTTGGATTAGTTAAGAATTTTAACTCTTTTGGCTTATATTCCATAATTATTCCTATTTAAAATTTAGATTTATTACCCTGGGTAAGTAGTCATCTCTCCAAGTGATCTTCAAAGTCCCTTTTGACTCAAAAATTCTACACTTCTTTGAGAAAGTCAAAAGCAATACATATTCTATTTAACTATTTTAAAATTACAAGTTATGTATAAAAATTATATCAATAAAACATTCCCATATTTACATAGCCAAACAGATTTAAACATACTGACATAATATTTATCTGTTCCTGAAAACACGTATGTTGTTGCTACCAATTAAGGAAGACAAAAGGGTAGGCTGGGACAGCACACTACAAATGGAAAAAGTGTGGGATGATGGTTAAGAATGTCTACTCTGTAGGTAACTTGCCTGGGTTCAAATCCTGGCTCTTCTACTTCCTAGCTTTGTGACCTTTGGCAAGTTACTTAACTACTCCGTCTCAGTTACCTCCTCTCTAAGGTGAGGATGATAAAGATGAAGCCTACTTCATAAGGTTGTTGTAAGGATTAAATGAATTAATATGCATATATTACTTAAAAGCAGCACCTAGTAAGAACTTAAGAAATGATGGCTATGTATATTTTTCTTCTGGAATACATAAAGCAATCCCTTCATTGCCTATAACTCTCATGTAAATTTGGAAAAGGTGGCAAAGAGCCATAGGGCAGTAGGAAATTCTGTAAATGGGGATGGGAGAATTCTAGGTTTGAATCCACTTCAACAGGTATTTATCGAACATTTAGTCTCAAGTTCCATGTGGACATTCCAAACTACAGCAATGAATGAGAGGCAGTCCCCTCCCTAATAGAACACAGAGCCTGGTAAGGAGGAAACAGACCTCAATAAACTTTCATAATTCTGTGTGATGTGTTGGAAAAGCATCATGCACTAAAGGTGAGAAATTCATCTACTTGGGGTAGGGAATGTGAGAGAATAAGTAGCTCCTAAGCAGTACCATGAGGAGTCAGAGTTTGTTAGATCTACAGGGGTAGGCAGGTGGGTGCCAAGAGGGCAGGCAAAGAAAGCAGCACAAACAAAGATGAGATTTAAATAGTCCAGCTCAATTAGAATATAAGGCTTATACCTCTCTAAGGGTAGAGGTCAAATCCACACTGGGAGCTTGTGGGGCCTGGGTTGTGAAGGGCCTCCTGTGCCATGTGGGGAGCTCAGACTTTATTCTGTAGGTAGTCAATAGCCATGAGGGACATTCAAGAAGGGGAATGATGTGATCTAAAGCAACTGTGGAGCAGAGACCAATTAGAAGGTCACTTAGTAGTCCAGGGAAAAGATGAAAAGGGGCCAGATTAAGGTAATGGAAAACAAGATGGAGGGGCATGGAAAAAAGTTAAAGATATTTTTGGAGACCAACTGGATGTAGTGGTGGTGGCAGAAGTGGGAAGAAGAATAAAATGGAACCAGGGATGACTCTGGGCAAAGAGTGAAAACCCTTCATAGGGATGAGGAAGGTAGGAGAAAAAGCACGTTTTACAGGAGGAACAAATGAGTTCACTCTCGGACATGTTGAGTTTCAGGAGTCTATGGCTTTTCAAGTTGGGATGTTAAGTAGGTGGATACATAGATTAAACAAGATCTCTGGAGAGAAGTATGGCCATAAGATACAGATTTGGGAGTCAGAAGTGTGTGGGTGCTACTACTTTGGATGGACAAAACTGCCCAGGGATAACACATAGAACGTGGTGAGAAGGCAGCCAGGATAGAGCCCTGCGTAAAGGGAAGGCAGCACTAAAGAGTCAGCCAAGATGCTGGGGAAGGAATGAGAGGTAGGAGATGGCCAGGCCGAACAAAGTCTTATTAGGAGAGGCATGTTCAGTCGTGTCAAACAAAGAGGAGTTAGCAAGAGTGTCAAGAGACCATTTGATTAGGCAATAAGGAAGGCACTAGTGTGAAAATAGTTTCATGAGTACCTGACCGCTGAGGGTTGAGGGAGTGAGAGTTAGGCAAAAGGAAGGGCTAGGCAAAGAATAGACAAGCTTTTCTAAAGGTTTTGCAGTAAAGAAAATGAGAAATAGAGGATAAAATGGAAAGTTTTTTATGTTATTTGCTTTTTCAATTTTCACTTTTTACATTTTTTATGTTTTTTTAAAATTACTATTTTTTTGAGATAGGGTCTCTCTGTGTTACCCAGGCTGGAGTGCAGTGGCACAATCTCGGCTCACTGCAGCCTCGACTTCCCAGGCTCAGGTGATCCTCCCACTTCAGTCTTCCAAGTAGCTGGGACTACAAGCATGCATAACCAGGTATTTTTTTTTTCTTTTGTAGAGACAGGATCTTACTATGTTTCCCCAGCTGGTCACAAACACCTAAGCTCAAGCAATTTTCCTGCCTTTGGCCTCCCAAAGTGCTGGGAGGTGTTACAGGTGTGAGCCACTGCACCTGGCCTACTTTTAATTTTTAAATTTGTTTTAAATGGAGAACACAGGAGGATATTTGTATATAAAAGCAGAATCGATGGAGAGGAAAAACACAGCTATATAAATAAATAAATAACTGATAAATCAGTCCAGAGGAGGTGGGAAGCCATGGGATCAAAACTGCAGATGGAAGTTAGAACTGGCGAGGAGGAAGGACTTCTGTTCCTCTGAGACAGGAAAGGAGGAAGGAGATTAAGAAGTGTAGCTCCAGAAACATTTGGAAGTGAAGTCAAAAAGGGTTTGTTCCCACCCACTTTAGTTTGTAAAGTAGATTCTGAAGAAGTAAAATCCTAAACCCAACCAGTTGGTGAGGTCATCTACCAGCCCACGTAGATGCCTCAAAGCTTGATGTAACCAGGAAATTTATGGAAGTTATTGGTGTGTAATAAATTGACAGAGTGGCAGTAGTAGGTCATTTGCTTATATTACAAATCTTCATGAAAAACAAGTATTAATTCTATTCCTATTTAGAGCATTAATAATTGTAGAAAATTTTACATACATGTTCCCAAAAGCTTGATCTTTCTTTCTCCTAGTTTGTTATAACAGTAAGTTCTCCCTTAGTGCTGTCAATCTTCAGTATCAAACTAGGCATGTGGCCGGATGCTGGTGAGAGAATCATATTAATGATAGACGCTAGGAAAATTTAGGCTCAGAGTAATTTGTTAAAATTTGTAATCACATTTTTATTGCATAAAATCACTGTAATATCATTATCATAGTACGTACTATAGAACAGAAAATATGTGTAGTTAATTAAAAGTGGTTAAATGTCCTCTGGGCTAAAATGCAAATAGTTTTATAGCAAACCTTGAATTTAATTTGAGCTCAAAGTATTAGGTCACCGTACCATTCATTTTTTAAACTCTGACTGAGATAGATAAAATATTCAGATTTCTCCATTTCTCCAAATTTAGTACAAGAATCTTATGAAAGCATTAAAATTGTGTAATTGTTAGATTGCTTCTTATACAAAAAAATATATTATACATTATATGTATAATGTATACAATGTAATGTAAGCTTATAATAATGTATTTGTAATGTAAGCTTATACATGTGAATTGCTTGTAGTAAATAATAAGATGTCTACACATTTAAAAAGAAGAGTAAGATACTCTTAAATGAGGACAAGAATAGTTCAGCTTGGATTTGGGCATCAGAGAAAGATACTCTAAATGTGAATATATTAAACAAATCACAGTTTATCAAAGTTTTTAAGTATATGCTTTACAGAAAAAAGAACATCTTCATCAAATGCCTACAGTAGATATATATATATATATACCAGTATACAGGATAAAATGCCTACAGGATATATATATATGTGTGTGTGTGTGTATATATATATGTATATATGTATACATGTGTGTATATATGTATATATGTATACATTTATGTGTATATATTGGACAAGAAGACATATATAAGACTATATATGAGACATATATATGAGACAGAAGATATATATATAAATATACACACATATATGTATATATACCAGTCTTCTTGTCTCATATGTTATATATTTGGTGAGATGGTTGGTCTATATTTGTTAAAAATTACCTACTCCCTTCCACACTCCAATGACCACATTGTTAATGCTGGTATTCGGTCTATCACACTGGTGTTTATTTATACTGCCTATCTTGTGTATTCTTTTATCTGGGATTCAATTTTGCATTTGTCTTAAGAATAAGTTTTCTAAAGCTGAAGCTCTTTTGTCCATTCACTAATGACTTTAAATTAGAAATATCTTTGATCTGGAAGTCCAGTACCATTTGCCCAATATTTTGCTTTGATGCACAAAATTGAACATTACTGGGTGTTTTGAGCATTCTATTATTAGAATTATTACCTTTCAGGTCACACATTTTTAACAGTGACTCCTATTTAAATGCTCTGGGTAAATGAGATTTTATTTGATATAATGATAATAAGTACATTTCAAAACTGCATACTAAGGAACAGTAAAATATATTATTTGATAGACAAATTCTATGTGGAAAAAAATTTTACAAATTAACGTATGCAAAAAGAAGCAGCTCCTGAATTAGAAACTCTTCATTTACAGGAATGAACTAGTTACAAGAAAATGAAAAAACTAGGGATCACCACAAACAGGGAAAAATAAACAAATATCTAAGTAAATTGAACATATAAAGGAACTGAAATATATATATTTTTGCTTGTGATTGACCTTATCATCTTCTGAAGTAATATCTTCTCCTGCTCATGATTCACCCTAATTTTAATTTCATCAATAATGCCTGCAGGTTATCTGCTGAAACAAGAAGCATAGCTGAAGAACGTGGGCTGTTTTAGTAAACTTTACAATTATTTGCTTATCAAATGACTATAGCTTAAAATGACTTCATTATCTTTAGATGATTCAAATAATAGAGTGAGAGCAGAACTACAGAAGAGCTGAACTGAGGATATCTTAGGTAGTTCTGGACTTTAAGATCTTGAATGAATAAAATTATTTCAGTGCTTTCTTATGTGTTTAATTTGAGATATTGATAAAGTATGTGATGTGGAAAGAAATATGAGAGAGACGGAGGAGTATAAAGCACATTCATTTTTTAAAAATTAATTTAAGGCAAGTTCTGAGAATGTTTTTCATACATTAGGCACCTAAGAATCACTTTAGGGAGCTTATTTAAAAAGCAGATTCCTGGGTCTCACAATCAGTTTCCAATGGAGTAGGTATGGGGTGGAGCCAGGAATCTTCATTCTAATCAGCACCCCAGTTGATTCCAAGGCAGGCAATACTCACACTTGGAGAAACACTGTTACTGAGGTTGGTTCTTACGATTTTGTCAAACCTCAGGTCATTTCCATAAGGTAATGGGGCCCAGTGAGATCGATGGTATAGTCCTGAAGGTAAGGCAGTCCCCCTCATATATTCATGAGAACCTAAGAGATACTCCTGCTAAATAAGATATTGTTACTATGCATTTATTAAAAATTATATAGCCACCACCAATTGTCAATTATGATTAAGAAGAGCTAAATATAGCAAGGTTTCAAAATCATTTGCAAATGTTAAGGCTAAGTGATACAATGGACTGAGCTAAAGTACTGATTTTATTTCCCTCTTAGGATGACCCAGGCAAATGTCAACCCACTTCCATAGTATCTGACTTTAGCTGATTCTGGACCATATATTAATAAGATAATAACTTTCTTTGCCTCAAATAATGATTCATCTTAATCTATAGAATACTAAATAATCTTTAGCTTTAAAATTAAGTCATTTATGAGCACACATGCAAACACACACACGAACTTAAATGTAAAGGCACTATGTTTTCTCTTGTGCTCTATGATCTTCAAATCCTCTCAAACAACACTCATTAAAATAAAGACAATTATGTTTCACTAAGAAGGTATCAAAAATGATTTCACTCCTATTTTATCCCTAATTCTATACTCTGTGTTATAATGAGTTGTGTATTATAATGCATATACCTAGGGTCCTGTTTTATAGAATGTATTGATAACAGCCTGATATCAACAACATGTGAAAGAAAAAAGCACAGAATAGAAAATGTTCAATGCTTAGACGCTCACCTGTGGATCACTTCTCTGTGATCGGCATCAAGGGATTTTTCAAAACAAAGTTTAGTGCATATGTTGCCAGCAATTCATATCTACAGAAGAAAAGATGAATTAGAACACATTTTACCAAATACAAGGACTGCTAAAGGAAGTATATACTTCGGAGTAAATCCCACAAGTCGTCAGCCTTATCATGGCCATTAAAAATTAAGCTAGGAGGTTTAGATGTAAATATGTGTATAAATAGACATTTTACCTAAGAATGCAATGAGTCAAACAACAAGGTTGAATTCACCAGAAGAGGAAGACTTTTTTTCCTTTTTCCTTTAAATTTTGACATCATTACAGATGATCCATAGCATTTGCAACAATTGTGTGAGGAATTCTCATATATTCTTGACCCAGATTTTCCAAATCTTGTTTTATTCTTCCCTTTGTGTGTATGTGCATACATGTATATACATATACAAATATATGTTTTTTTCTGAACTATTTGAGAAAGGGTCAGATATAATGCCCCTTTACCCTTAAATTCTTCAATATATGTTTCCTAAAAGTAAAAATATTCTCTTACATATCATAGTATAATTATCAAAATCAGTACATTTAACATGTACAAAATTACCTAATCTACAGGCTTATTCAGAATTTGCCAACTATCCCAGTAATGTCCTTTAAAGCAAAAGTAAATTCTAAATTATGCATTGCAATCAGTTGTTATGTCTTGCTAGTCTCCTTTGATGTAGAACGATTAATTACTCAATCTGTCTTTCTTTTATGACATTCACATTTGGAGGAATACAGGCATGCTATTTTGTAAAATATCCAGCAATTTGTATTAGTCTCATATTTCCTCATGATTAGATCCAGGTTATTAATTTTGAGCAGGAATGTCACAGGAGTGATGGTGTTTCATTTTCAAAGCATGATATCAGTAGGCAAGTGATGTTGATTTGTTCCTGACATCTGGGATCTGAGAACCACAGTAACCTTGGTGTTGCTAGGAGATACACTGGCACTCACAGCTGAGACTTGAAGTTCTTTTGTTGAACATAAACTATTAACCAGAACACCCGTCAAGGTCCATTTTATTGAACCAGAGCAATCAGTCAAGGCCACTCTGTGACTTTGTGACAAGACCATTCATTATCAAGTCTGAGCATGGACAAAACCATAAACATTGTCATTATCATACAAATGACTAATCATTCCTTGATCCTGGCTAGTATGCCTGTGGCTTCTTTACCAATTACAGCTCGAGCTTCAGTCTGGTCTTCCTTCCTTCTATATTAGATTTAATAAGTTATCTAACCATTGAATTACCCCTGCTTCCTGAGAACATCCAATCCAGAAATTCTTTAAATCCTCCACAAAATTATCTAACACAAGCCCAAATCCTATAATTCCTGTCTAACACCTTCTTACTGAGATGTCCCTGTGATTTCTCATGAGGTGCATCCTGTGTCACTACAATAATTAACAACTCATCTTGTTCAACTGCAGGTGTGTTCCTATTGGTCTTAGGCCACAAGGCATTGACACTAGTGATCATAATATTGATCAATTGGTTAAAGTATGTCTGCCAGGTTTATGCAATGCAAAGTTACTGTTTTCCTTTTGTAATTAATATGTTTCTTCTGGGGCAATACTTTGAGACTATGTACATATCCTGGTACCCCTCAAAGTTTCTACTGTTAGTTTTAGCATCCATTGATAATTCTTGTCTGGATTAGTTATTATGATGATGATTGCCAAATGGTAATTATTCTAGTCATTCTTTCTACAGTAAGTAGTTATATTTCCATCATAAGAAAAAGGTTTCTATTCTCTCCTGCCTATTAATATTGCTGTGGGCTTCATTGTATTATTTTATTCAATGGATTAGATCCATTAATATTTTTATTTATTTTGATGATCAGGTTGTTCCAGTTTGTCCTGTGAAAGTTCCTTCAGGCTGGCCTGTGTGTTCTTCTGACTTGTCCCTACCATTCTTTGTTTGTTTGTTTGTTTTAGAGACAGGGTCTCTGTCACTCAGACTGGAAAGCTGAAGTGCAGTGAACTGATCACAGCTCACCGCAGCCTTGAACTCCTGGGGCCAAGTGATCTTCCTGCCTCTGCCTCCCAAGTAGCTACAGCTGGCTAATTTTTTTTATTTTTCTAGAGATGGGGGTCTTGCTTTGTTGCCCAGGCTGGTCTCAAACTCCTGGCTCCAAGAAATCCTCTCACTGGCCTCCCAAAGTGCTGGAATTGCAGGCATGAGCTATTGCACCCAGCCCCTATCATTCTTTGAGCACTTCTTTACTTGCTGCCACCATAAAATGTTCCAGGCTCATCTTATTCTTTCCCAACCCCAATTATACAATCGATATTTTTTTTAATGTAGCCCTTGTTCCTTTTAATGTATAGAATGGTATTTACAAAGAAAAATCTGGACACTTTGTGTGTAATTGCTAGTGGGGTGCCATTGCTTCTAGATTATCTCAGCAGACAGATGTAGAGAATACCTTTATGACATAAAAACACACATATGCATACATGCATACATGCATGCATACATTTATATCTATTTCCATGTCTATCTCATGGAAAATCATGGTTTATTACATAAACCATGAATTTATCCTAATACCTGTAATCTGACCCCACAGGGGTCCTTCTAGAGTTGAAAGGCATTTTAAGTATATATACAAATCATGAATGGGAGGCAAAAAACCATGTCCCCAACAATGGCAGCTTTAACTGAAGAGCATTTTACAAGACTAAAGAGCATTTTCCAGGTATTAGTATGGTCCTTATGGCCATGTGTGTCCAGTACTGTCTATTGGTAATTCCTCTTATAAAGACCTGCTTACTGTCTAGCAATAGTTTCTTCCAGCCGCCTTCCTCAAAGTTAGAGATCAGTCCTTCCAAATGTCAGCAACGGTACTAGTGCCCTTCATATTGGCAATGGGCCTCCACCAATCTTAAATTGATTTTTGCTCACTGTTTCACCGACAATCAGTTTGAAGAAGTTTTAAGTCATGGTAAAACCTGCATACAGAAACATCTTTTTTTTTTCTTCGCTACAGTTGCAGCACTATCACTAGCATTCTGCTGTCAGCCCTAGAATTCAAAGTTGTTTGCCAGGACACAAAGTTGGTGGTAGAAAACAAATAGTCTGCACATAGCATATTAATCACGAGAGTGGTATCAGGGTGGATATTATTTCCTCCAAAATTTTTTACCTTCAATCTGTATTATCCTTTGATCATAGACTAGCCTGGATATCACAAAGTATGCACAGAAGTCACAATTATCTCAATAGAGGCTCATGAAAGTATTCACAGGAAGATTTACTAATGACCACAGGACAAAGCTATTTTATACCTTCTGTTCAGTGCTCTCTGCACTTACACCATGAGAAAAAATATGCGTAAATACACACACACACACACACACACACACACACACATTAATAGTATGTCCTAATGGATTGTTTTATTTTTATTTATTTATTGTATCTTTTGAGACAGGGTCTCGCTCTGCCTTCCAGGCTGGAGTGCATTGGTATGATCATGGCTCACAGCAGCCTTGACCTCCCGGACTCAAGAGATCCAACTCAGCCTCCTGAGTAGCTGGGAACACAGGGGTGTGTCACTGTGCCTGGCTGATTTCTGTAGGGACAGGGTCTCCCTATGTTGCCAGGCTGGTCTCAAACTCTTGGGCTCAAGCAATCCTCCCGCCTTGGCCTCCCAAAGTGCTGGGCCACATACCCAGCCTTATTATTATTCTTGACCAAACAAGTCTAATTTCTGTCTTCAAAATGAAGTCTATAATTCTTGAAATTCTCACCTGGCTCTTGTAAAGAGCTGAGTCTACACTTTCAGTCTTCCTCATTAGGAAGAATACCTAATTCTTCATCTGTCCACTGGGAAAGCTCTGGATATAGAAAGTGACCCAGCACAGCATCTGAGTCATGACAAAAGCACTAGAGAATCCAGAACCATATAGTTGCACTGAGGACCTCAGCCTAGATCACCTGGGATCTGGTCAGTTGGGGAAACTGGATATGCATACCACCGCCCATCCGACACACTCTGCTACCTCCAGCCACCTGCGCTGCAACCTCGGAAGAGGCGGCCTCCAACAGCAAGAAAAGGCCAGCTGGGTCAGAGCCCATGTGCAGCTGCGTCCCCACAATGTCACCAGGCTACCGTGCTGTCCGTCATGTGATGGATTGTTTAATATGCATACGTATTTATGTTTATGGGTATATGTGCTTGTGCAGGAAAAATAGTTCAGAGAATATCGGTGCTGACCAAGGAAGTGTGAAACAGGGCATTGTGATTAAAATGTGTGACTGTGAAAGGAGGAGAGGTAGAAATGGGAAATTAAATGAAAGGGGAAAAGGGGCTGAATTACCTGAATGTTGTATAGATGTCATCTAGCAACAAGATATTAGGTTGGTGCAAAAGTAATTGCGGTTTTGCTGTTGAATTTAATGGCAAAAAATGCAATTTCTTTTGCACCAACCTAATAGTTTCCTTTACTTGTGATATTTTAAACATTGTTCTTGTTATTTCTTGAATATGTAAATGAGTATAACCGAAAATATACAAGGATGTATAGAAACAAAAAATGGATTTAGAATAAATATCTTGATTAATTGCACAGGCACCAACAAGAATTTACACATTCAACATTTATTCTAGCATTAAGATTGGCAGAAGACAGCTTCATCATCTTTCTTTTTTTTGAGACGGAGTCTCCCTCTGTTGCCAGGCTGGAGTGCAGCGGCATGATCTCGGCTTACTGCAACCTCTGCTTCCTGGGTTCAAGCGATTCTCCTGCCTCAGCCTCCTGAGTAGCTGGGATTACAGGCACATGCCACCAAGCCCAGCGAATTTTTGTATTTTTGCTAGAGACAGGGTTTCACCATGTTGGCCAGGCTGGTCTCAAACTCCTGAGCTCATGATTCGCCCGCCTCAGCCTTCCAAAGTGCTGGAATTACATGTGTGAGCCACCGCATCCGGCCCATCATCTGTCTTTAAAACCATTTTTTTAAAACTGCTGTTTTCACATTTTTAAAATTTTTACATTTTTCACCTTTTTTTCACATTTTCACAGAGCATATATTGTATCATAAGACTGGTATCAGAAAGGATTTTTTTTTTCCTCTCAACCTTTTTACCTTCAAGGTACTGAAATAACTAGACTTTATATATTTTCCTTTTTACTGTGCAACTTTTGATACATAGTACTAAATACATTCATTATTGTTCAAATGAATACAAGCTATATTTAAGAGCAATTTCTAAATATGATATTTCAAGCAGAGATTAATTTTAAATAAGAAAACCTGACCTAGGTTTTCTATTTTCTTTGTAAGTTTCTAGGTTTACTATTTTCTTTGTAAGTTGATGGCTGTTAATATAAATCTGACCTATTTTTTTCCTTGCACATATAACCAAGAGGAATGTGGGCTTAATGAGGAGACTGAAAATTGTGTAAGAACTGTTATTAATCATACTTTCATAATTACTGCAATTATATTTAAAAAGAAAAGTCTGCTTATGAATTTCAGGTGACACAGAATTCTACCAGATATTTTCATTAATTTCCTTATTTACTGGACAAATATTTCAGTCCTGCTGTGCTGGATGTATACCAGCCTTCCCTAACAATCCAGGTCAGTGTGTGACAGGAATAATACAAAGTCCTTTAGGAGCTCAAAGTAGGATAAAATGTGGCCAAGACTGATTCATATTGTATAAAGTTGAATTGCTTTAACCACATTAGTGCTAGATCACAGCAAAGCCCCAAACACACATGTACCCCATATCCCATTTATCCCCTGGAGGCCTCAATGTCCAACTCTGCACAAAGAAATAACGCAAGAGATAGTATTCTAGCTATAGAGAGGGAACTGTGGGTAGAATCAATTCTCTTACAAAAATAGAACCAAATTTCAGGTAATGAAGAACGGAAATCCAATCTAATATTTAGAAACTATAAACATATTTTAACAGAGACTTTGTATATAAGTTCCAGTATTCTATTCAAACTAGCATCAAACTAAGCTCAATAGAACCACAGTATTCAAATTTGAATCACTTTCAACTTAGTGCTAGGTGAGGGCAAAGCCCAAAACCCACATATACCACACACCTCACTTATCCCTGGGAAGCATCAATGTCCAACTCTGCACAAAGAAGTAATACAAGGTAGGATGTCAGCTGGTTGCAGGGAGAGAGACTGTAACAGGCATTCCTTCCCAGAGGCATGGTGATGCAGTACAGTGCTCAAGAGCATAGACTTGGGAGGTGCATTGCCTGGGTTTGAATCCCAGCCAACCACTGTGACCTTGGGCAGATTATCTCATCAATGGGTGCTGTACTTCCTACCCAGTATCCTAAGTATGTTGCCAGGAGGAATAAGTGAATTAGTAAGTGCTGAAAAGCTATGACTCGGTCATATAGACTTTCAATAAATAATACCTGTTGAATGAAATGATTAGCTCAATATATGCTAACAAAGTCTTTCTACATGTAGAATACTGTGCTTGGATTTAGATGCTACTTCCTATGAAGATCTTTAATATGGTTGAGGTAAAATTACTTGATAAGCTTTAAAAAATATGATACAGTCACCATTTTATTTCCCAATAAGCCTATGTCCCGTGTACTCACTTTCACATATTTAATCAATACTAAGTGGGGAATATATACTTATGCTATATTAAGTGCTGGTAATATGAAGTGTGAGACATTGTCTCTGCCCTGAAGGGCTTTAAATTGTAGTGGAGGAGATAGGACATAATAAATAAGGACGAAAAACGGGCTATGTATCCAGCGATAACTGCGTGGCATAGATAGAAGGTATATTTATATGGGTACTGACATACAAATGAAAAATTGTTATCTGTGTCCTTATTTTTTTTTTTTAGTTAAACACGACTGACTCAATTATTTTCCCTTGAATTGCAGTTCCAGTTTAATATTATTACTCAATGCTTGGTATTTAATTGGTCACTCTAGTTCCCAAAATTCTATTTCTCTGTGATTTGTTTTGTTATTGTCTTGTTTTGTTTTATTTTCCTCCTGAGTTTCAAAGCAACTGGAGTTCTGGATCTGTGTCTAAGTTCTTTTTTTTTTTTTATCTCCAGTTCACTTTGTGCAGTATATTATATGTATTTAGCACTTACATTATATGTAAGTGCTAAATAAATATATATTTTGTTTAATAAATATATAGGAACCAAAAGTTAATCTGCAAAACCAAGTCTGAATCAAACAAACCTCTTTCCAATTTAAAATATATAGAGATTCAGTTCAGTTTGCCTATCTACACTGGAGGAAGATGTAGACAACTGGTAGAAGGCATGAAAGAGAGATGTAAGAGTGCTGCAAGGTTTACAAAATAGATTTTATAAAAAGCTAAAGAAACTGGTGTTGTTTAGCCACAAAACAGAATCTAATGAGTGAATGTCACTCAACAGAAGTTGTCTGGCAGATCAGTGCCACTGGAAGGAGGGTACAGATGATTGGCTTTAAACTGTATCCAGAATTATTTAAACCAAAAATTAGAAAAATATATAAACTGTAAAGTACTGCTACTCCAACAGTGGTCTGTGGGCAGACAGCATCTGTGTAGCCTGGGAGCTATTCAGAATTGCAAATTTGTGATCCCCACCCCAGACCTACAGATCTGTTTTAACAAGCTCTCCAGGTGACTCTAACGTAAGTGCAAGGTTCTTAAGCAGTGTTCTAAAGAATCTGTTGGGGAGGGTGCACTTGAAATACTCATCAGGGAAGGTTGGGCCTTTCTTTTCACAAGATTGCTAATCTGAATAGCAATCTAACTGACTGAGTGATTATCTCTGAACACAATCTAACACGGTGAGTGCTCTTTTCTTTAGAAGTGTTACTTGCCTGACCCCTCTGGACTTACCAGGCACCCAGCCTGCCTCTCAGCCTCACCTACTCCTGTGATATGGGAACAAGTGAGCGGCTCAGTCTCAGGAGTCTTGAGCACCTTTTGCACCTCGAGAGCTCACTGCTCAGCAATGGCTGTCAGCTAAAAATTCCAGGAGAAGCAGAAGTACTGAAAAATATGATAGAAAGAGGGAGATAAAACAAAATGTCAGGAAGATAAAGTGTGACACAAGTAGGGAAAATGGGTCAGAAAAAAATTAAAATAAGAAGTATGAACATGAGAATAGAAGAATAAAGAGAGGTGAGCTTATTTAAAGTTAGAATTGGGTTAAATGAGAAGCAAGGGAAAGAAAGGGAATTTAAAGGTAATATGTGAAGAGTAATGGAAAACCTATCTGATAGAGATGCTGTAAGAGTTAAGTGAGTCAGTATGTGTAAAGTGCAACCGTGCTTGGCAAACAGTGAGCACTGTGTATGGGCTAGTTATGACTGTGATTTCACTGAAAAAAAAAAGAGGTGAAAGAGTAAGAGGTAAGAAACCACATTAGTTAGCCATGCCCCATGGTTAATACAGGCACAGCCCTTTCTGAAGTAAGGTGATGAAACAGATGACTGACCTCTTAGAAACTTTCATAGTTAACAGTTATTACATGGCTAGTATGCTACACAGCACGTATACACACACACACACACACACATGCACGCATACACACCACTTGTGTTTATATATATAATTATGTAGAAAATACCTGTGGTATTTAATACTTTTTTTGCAAATGGAATAGGTATTTTTATTGGCATGTCTAGGCCATTATTTTCAAAAAAATCATCTTTAAGTTACATGAAGAATAATTTTAAAAATAAATATTTATAGAGTAGCATAGCTACAAACAAATTTCATTAATTTTTTGTTTTAAAATATAGACATGCTTTAAATTTGACAAAAACTCATAAAAATGAAAAAATACTGTTTTGGCTGACCTAGCACACCTAAACCCAATAGGGTGCCTTCTTAATTACTTCCTGTAATGTGTTGAACTTGGTTTCAGTATTCATTAGAGATCAGACTTTCAGGAGAATTTCTTATTAGTTTTGGCTAAATTATTATTGATGAAATGTACAGAAAAATAGAAAATATCAACCGATAACAGATAATCTTTTGAAAGTATTAAATGAGAATACAAGAAAGAAAATAGATCTCTGTAGAATCTAGGAATGGAAACGATAGAGGATCAGACTAAGTCTTGAAACACACGAGTGAAATTCACCTCTCACTGGCCAATGTTGGTATTGATTGGCACCATATGGCTTGCTCAAAGCAACTAGAAACATATTTACTCCTTCCTTCTTAGTGAAGTCACCAGATGCCCCACCTCCAAAAAGAATATGACTTTTCTCCAATTTTACTTACCCAGAAAATAAAAATCTTAAATTTAAATGTATTGTAGCTTTCCTGATTGCATCATGATTGAGCACACCCAGGAAATGAGTCATTCAAAGATACTCAGAAAGATACTTTGTGTGTTGTTCCCTGGTACTCAGAGAAAACATCAAGAGCAAATTACCCTTTCTACGGTGAGTTTATTAAGAAGAATAACAAACCATGCTCTTTGTTCTCTGGAAAATTTCAGCAATGTGTGTGTGAGGGTTGAGGTAGGTGGATGATGGTGATATTGCTGACCAGAAGGTAAGCCATGTGGTGGCCACATGCTTCTCTGGTCGACAAAATCAGAAAGTGTATTTCTAGGTCTAGCTATTTCCCAGGATTTGGCTTTTCAAGTATAGATTCCAAGATTATCCAGACACTGAAAATGGCCATTCTATTTTTAAATTATTGTATTCTGGAGTAATGATTCAGCTCAACATCCCACACTGTTGGTGCCAGTTATCCAGCTGATTAGAGCAAGCTGTTAATGAGTACAAGGTTGGAATCACACAGGGTAATTAGTTTTTCAGTCCCTTGTACAAATGGCTCTAATCTCAGGACATTCAAAAAATGCATTTTACAAATAACAAAGGGGACAGGGTGAGAAAGTAGAACTAACTGGTAGAAATTTATCAGTATCCTTAGAGATAAATAAATATATCACATCTGCTTAAATACTCAAGTTAGAAAGTGGGCAGGTTTAGATGACACAAGCTTTAGGGAACTATATATGTTTTACTGAACTGTACAAACATCTCCTTCAGAAACCTAAAAGTGGGCACAAATCTCTAACTCTGAGTCCTACTTACACAAGAAGAAGCATCATTCAATGCCAAATACTTAAGGAACCATTATATTCTTATAGAATATAATGGTTCAAATACTGAATACTCACTGAAATGGAAACTAAAGAACAATAAAATATATAAGGTTTGCTTTTGTTGGGGAGGGAAAAAATAGCTTCCCTCTACCTTCCTAGGTTCTTTTGCTGGGGTACAAATGAAATTGACAGAAGATAGATTAACAGGAGAAAAACCATATTTAATTTCTTATGTGCACACAGGAGTCCCACAAAATATGAGACTTGAAGAAGTACCAGATGATTGAAGCTTCTATTGTATCTTGAGCTACAGTAAAGGAATAGGGGCATGGGGCTTCTAGTGGATGGTAGAGAGAGGTTGCAGGAGGGTGAGGGGAGGAAATGTATGATGAATAAAGATTGTCTTATTATGCAGATAAAAAGTCTCTTAGGTAATAAAAGTTGTCTCACAGCAGCTCTCTTCCTGGTACAGATACTTTTACTAATGTAGACTTCCTTCATACATCTAAGTTTCTTTTATAAAAGGGCAGCTTTTCAGAGCTACTCCTATGTCTGCAATTTCCCAGAATAACCACTCAAAATATGCCAAAGAAGCATATCTGGTCACTTACAGTCATATTTTGGGGTGCAGCATCCTAAGCCCCAATGCTTTCTTTTGACAAAATGCCTCTATTCTGATACAAATTAATTTCCTTGGGCACAGAAGTGTTTATAAAAGGCAGAAAACTAAAAATAACTAGACATTTGGAAAGTTTATTAGTTAAGTCATTGAGAGTTATTAAAAATTTCCTTTTTGGGGGTGTGGATGAACAAGAAAATAATAATCTATCAATCAGAGCTGGATTTCAGGAAGTCTAGTTTAAGCATTATTTTAAATTATAGATTAGGAAAAAATAGTCACTCAAGTCAGAGAGAGCAATTAAGATGCTATTTTAGTAATCTAGTTCTAGATTTTCTAGACTTGTGTTCTGTGGAACACTCAGGAGATGTTAATTGATGTAGCATCAGAAAAATGCTTCCATTGTAAAATAAATTTGTAAACCCCTATATATTATATTGCCTTAAAAGATATTTATATTTTTTAAATGAAATGTTCAGAGAGGATACTCAGCAATAAAACCTAGTTACTTTCATTTGACTTAGTGTCTACCTCCAAACATATTTGCTCCTGAAGAACTCTTTTCATTTTCTTTGTATGCTTCTATGAACTTTGATAGACTGCAAGAGAGCAGATTGGAAACACTGGTTTAAGTGAAAGCACACACTAGCATGGTGACAGTGGAAATGATATAAAAGAGAAATATTTAAAATTTTTGAGGAAGACTTATCAGACTTTACTCTGGATTTAGGGACCAGGGAAGAATCAGAGAAGACTGAGGTTTGTGACATTGGTTACTAGGAAAATGATAGTATCATTGACATTGATAGGAAAGAAAACAGAGGTGTCTTTGGAAGAAGACATGACAGATTCGCTCAAAAAATATTTGTTTAGTACAGTTGTGCTAAGCACTGTGCTATAGCTGTGCTAGGCACTGGGCCACGGATATGACACAATCCATTTTCTAAAGGAACTTCGAGTCTTCACTCTTCTTTATCGTCCAATTAACATTTTTTTAAAGCACTATGCTAGACGCTAGGGGCAAAAAGAAATAAAATAAGAAACCATCCTTGTCTTTAAGGAGTCTCAGGCTGGTAGTTGAAACAGTCATGTATAAAAATGATCACTAAACACAAAATACTATACAAGAAATATGCCAAAATATTTTGGATGTCATTTTGTTGAATTTCAGGAGTGGCAGTGGGCATCCAAGTGGAGTTATCTGTCAGGAAGCTGGCAGTTTGGCCTGGAATGGAAGACAGGGGTTATGGCTAGCCATGTTTGTATTTTTCAGAACATTCACTTAGATGAGAAGAAGGCTAAGGGCAGTCAGCAGTGGGGACCCAAGCCCAATATCCAGTGTATGGGGAGAGAATGAGGAATAGGAGCCCCAAATATGGAACAGTGAGAATCCTGGATTTATACAGATAGTGAAATATTAAAGTGGAATTCAGGAAAATGAAGGGGCTCATTTGGTGTGGTCTCAGTCTTCCTAGGAGCATCAAGAGGTAAACTAAAGCAAAGGAAGAATAAATGATCTTTAACAAGGGATTTATCAAGGATCAAATTTTGCAGAGAAATCCAAGGAATTTGAAGAGTGAGAGAGAGTGGTTCTGGCAACTGGGCATTGCTCAAGAGAGCAGAATTAGAGGGGTAGAAATCAGATTACAAGAGATTTAAAATCTAATGGATGGTGAGGAACTAGAGGCAGTGATCGCATAAAACAGTTTATAGACTCAGCCTTCTGCTGAAGAAATGATAAGGAACATTAATTTAAGGAGTTAAGTGGCAGGTTTGAGAGTTTTGGTTTTTGCTTGTATTTGGTATTTAGGATAGGAACACTTAAGCACTCGTCTAAGGAGAAGAAGGGACTGGCAGGGCATTAAAGACACAAAAGACAGAGTCGGGGATGAGATGCAGTGGGATGTTACCAAAGCTTTGAATGGAACTGTTGTTATCTTTGGAAAGAAGATGAAAGATTTCCTTCTGTAAAAGTGGAAGAAAGAGAACAGGGTGAACACAGATGAAGAACAGTAAAGGGAAGAGGGAGGGAATTCAAGTTTTTGTTGACTGATATGAAGAGTCTGAGAAAACAAAAATATGAAATTGGAACAGCAGATAATCCCCAGTGTATTTAGGAAGAGCAGAAAAAGTTCCATACAAATGCCAGTGCCAATGCCCCTGGGAGTCAACTAGAACTCACTACAGGTATTGCCACTCATGGTAGTGTTAGAGGAATTCTTGGTTGTGCAGGATTTTTGTCTTGCGCATTTATAGAAAGCTTAGCATCACTGGCTCTTCTCCACTTGTGTTAGTCCGTTTTGTATCACTATAAATATCTGAGACTGGGTAATTTATAAAGAAAAGAGGTTTAATTGAATCACGGTTCTGCAAACTGTACAGGAAGCATGGTGCTGCCATCTGCTTAACTTCTGGGGAAGGACTCAGGGAGCTTACAATCATGGCAGAAGGTGAAGAGGTGGCAGGTGCATCAGGTAGCAAGGGCAAAAGCAAGGTGGGAGAGGTGCTACATGTTTTAACAACCAGGATCTCATATAAACTCAGAACAAGAATTCGCTCATCAGGAGGACAGTACCAACATATTCATGGAGGATTCACCCTCATGACCGAGATATCTTCCACCAGGTCCTACCTCCAACACTGGGGATTACATTTCAACATGAGTTTTAGAGGTGATAAAGATCCAAACCATATTACCACTAAATGCTGGCATTACTCCCTTGTCATTGTGATAACCAAAAAACACTGACACTAATTTCCAAGAGTCCAGGTTGAGAATCACCTTGCAGATGTTAGACAGCCTGACAATACAGCAGATTCAAGTGACCTTCCCCAGAGACACTTCGGAACCCAAGATCAGAGTTTAGTCGTTTTAAAAGCTTTGATAAGGAAAGAGTAAAAGAAATATTTCTAGATGTGCTTTTCCATTCATTGAGAATATTTATGTCATTCCCAATCTATCTCCATAGGCCTGTTTCCAGTAAGAGCAATCCCTAAGCACACATAGCATTTTAGAGCTAAATACAGTTGCACAGAGTAATTATTGCCAATTCAGAGACATTTCTATAGGCAATGTACATCTGAACCCTGATGCTAACCCTGGCCCTGAGCCCACGATGTTGGAGGGTGGGGGCAGGACCAGAGTAAAAGTACCACGAAGGAGGCTAAAAGGGATTTGGAGAACTTAGCCTCTGGGAGATTCCCTGCTAAGGTGTCAGCTCATAGCACTAGCACCCAACACAAACATGGGTCAGGTTTGGGGAGTTTGAAAATGCTGCTGCTGACCTGCCTCAACAAACACAGTCCTAGAAATACTGACATAGTAACAGAGATGTCAGTGGAAGACTTTTACCTGCCCATGCAGAGAAAATGCAGCTGCTGACCTGCCTCAACAAACACAGTCCTAGAAATACTGACAGTAACAGAGCTGTCGATGGAAGAGTTTTACCAGCCCATGCAGAGAAAAGGTCTAAGTTAAAGATAGCCTCTTATCAAAATAACTCATGGAGACTGATAGTATTATCTCAGAGCTAGACCTCAGCTTCTGCTTATCTGGTTTTCTTATGTTCGTTAAGAAAGTATCAATGTGCCTTGCTAACTTGTCTGATGATGACATTGGCCTTCCCTGACCTCGTCCTATATAGCTAAGCCAATGAGCTTCATCCTCCATAGCTTTGACCTATTTTGACCCTAGTGTACTGAATTATGGCCCTCAATTAAGCTTGCCAGTGGTTCTTCAGTTGCGACCTCAGTCCATTTCACTTTTCCCACTCAAAATACTGATGGTGATCCGTCTGGTTTTGGTCTCTGCCTATGTTCCCAAAACTCATGCATAAATCTTCTTAATGAAATGCCCTGCCTTCTAATTCTTATTTATTCTTAAAGTGAAGTAGCACATTCCAGCCCCCATAGCTATTGATCTGACATTTCCAAATGTTTAAAGTAGCCAAGGCATTCCATAAGATCTACATTTATATGAAGATGGGGCTTTCAATGGCTTTATTTTAGGTGAAGAAATGCCAAGAATAAAGTATAGCTTCACTGTTGCTTTTAGTTAAGTACAAAACGCTAATGAGCTAAAAAAAGAAAACTTGCAGTGTGCTTAAGTAGGATCATATTCCAAAATCAAAGAAAAGATTATTTATAAAGAAATAGTAGCATCTATCATACTACCTTTAGGTTTGAATGTTCTAATTGTTGATTTTGAAGTGTAAATAAATTCATTTACTTATTTTGATCCTCTGTTCTCAAACTGTTAAGGTATATGAATTTCTAAAATCAGCTATCAGAAAATGAAGTTAAATAATTATAAAATAATAAACTGATTAAAACTGATTAAAAGAAAAATTATGTAGTTTGTTATTGAAAATGTTAATTTTTAACAAAACATAACATAATCATGTCAAACAACAGATATATAATTTAGAATTTTACATGCACATAATATCCCATATTTTGAACATATTTCTTTTCTTTTCTTTTTGTTTTTGTTTTTTTTTTGAGACAGAGTCTCACTCTGTTGCCCAGGCTGGAGTGCAGTGGTAGGATCTCAGTTCACTACAACCTCTGCCCCTCTGCCTCCTGGGTTCAAGCAATTCTCCTGCCTCAGCCTCTGGAGTAGCTGGGCTTACAGGCACCCATCACAATGCCTGGCGAATTTTTATATTTTTAGTAGAGACGGGGTTTCACCATGTTGGCCAGACTGGTCTCGAACTCCTGACCTCAGGTGATCTGTCCGCGTCAGCCTCCCAAAGTGCTGGGATTACAGGCATGAGCCACCATGCCTGGCCTTGAATATGTTTCTTGTACTTTAAAAAAAACTCTTTAATTTGAAGAAAATCAGACTGTTTACATTTCACTTAGAGTGAGCAACTGAAATAGACTCCAATTTCATTAATATAATTTTTCCAGCATATGATACAATGATAATAAGATTTCTGACACTGAGGCAATGTCTAAAGAGGTGATATAACATCATATGCAACATTGCTACACTAAGTCCTATAATATAAACTTAGTTTTTCTATACTTGTATTTCTTTAAAATATGTCACACTTTGTATTTTAATCACATGGTAGATCATGTATCTTCCTATCAAGTCCTACTATTTCTACCAAGTTTTTCCCAGCCCATGTCTCTCCCACCTACTAGGTTTAATGTTTGAAACACCCAGTTGAGCATTTATCCCCCAAAAGGTCTCCTATTGACTTCTAGATGCTGCAAACCCTGTCAATTTCTTAAGTGTGCAAAGAGTGTCAATTAAGCAAGACCACCAGTTCATTTTGGAGGATAACGATCATGTCTTCTGTTTTCCTGTATCCTCCAAAATATGGACAAAAGGTAAAAGTCCTAGAATTGGAATAAAAACATTTGATCTCCCAATTCAAAATCAATACTCAGGACTATTTATACACCCAAAATATAACTGTGATAATTTAGCCACTTAAATTGAGCTATGCCTTATTACTGATTTTCCTTCAGGTTGCTCTTTATGCAGAATATTTTGGAAGTAATCTTCTATGACCTGATCAGTTAGACATATTTTTAAATACGGATAGTAGACAGGATACTGTGTATGATATCTATTATATACAAAACATCACATTAGTAAGCACATATACTAAAGATAAATGAGATGACTAGCTAGTTTGAAGTACAGTATCAATCTGATTCTGAGATAATACTCTTTATCGGGTGGCCAGGGTTGGGGATGACAATGGCAGGGGTTGTGGGATGTAGACTGGACAGGCTGTTGCCATCACAGTGAATCTGTGGATAGTGAATGTCACTCTTCCTGCTTTGATGACATCCAGAGATTCTCTAATTTAGACTTTCCAGATTTAGGTATATCCAATTTAGGATATACCTAAATATTGTACAAGACATACTTATGTATAAAAAAGTTATTTATTGTTTATCTGAAATTCAAATTTAACAGGGAGTTCTATATTTTTTCTGGCAACTCTAAGTATCTAAAAAGGTGTTATAAAACTCTAATAACATTCATTCTCATTCTTTTAATTTTTGAAACTAAGCATATGCTATATAGGTTCAACTTGCAAAGAGAGGATTAAAGATTAACAGAAAATCAAACGAATAGTGTTAGGATATTAATTTTAATAGACTAAGTTTTATGAGGTCAAGAAACTTGACTATCATGCTCACTGATGTAACTCCACTCAAAGCAATGTTCTAGGGAATGGTAAAGGCTAAATAATTTTTGAGTGAAAAATAACAGAAATACATATCTTAATTTTTTAGAAAATGCAAATTCTTCTCTTTTATCATCAGTAATAAATGGTTGGCTAGTTCATTCTTTTAGTTACCTCAGCTAAAATAACTTGGCAGCAGCTACTGATGAAGCTGAAGTCCACAAACTGGCTTTGGCCATAATCCAGATATCTTGCCAGGTGTAGACAAAATGTACATGGAGCCCTGTTTATAAAAATACAAATATGGGCACCTTTAATAATAATTTGTACACTTTCATTCTTTCCAGCTTATAAACTCACTAGACAATAGAAATTTAGGTCCACTCTGATTTTTTGCATATTAATTTTACAAAAGGAAAATAGCTTTTACAGTCCACCTAAAGGCATTTATTAGAAGATAGCCTCATTATTGTTGAGATTTCAGTAACAAGATAAGTGAGGTTAAAAAGGAAGAAGAAGTCATAAGGGAAGGATCTGGCAATTTCCAGAAAGAAAAAAGAAAGAAGAAATTTTAAGAGGGAAAGATAGTTTTTAAGTATATATAAATAAGGAAATATATGTGAATAAAAAATAGAAACATGGTGATAATGAAGAAATACTGTACTATTTAGAGAATATTTAGAGAAAAGAAAAAGGGAGCTCTTAACAAAAGACCAATTAATAGAATGAATAAATTAATACTATGAAATAGGAGTAGATTTTCTGACCTCACATATGTTTAATATATTTCTTTTTTGCCAAAATGAATTATTCAGAGCCCCAGCTTATCTGAAGCATACATTTCTTGTCTGTTATGTTGGTAAGAAAATGGCTTTGAAGCAATTGACTAATTAATATTATTGAATACAGTAAACACAGATTTTATTTAATCGTTTGATACAAATGAAAACATTAAATGACTGCAATCAAGTTTAGAGATGGGCAAAAATGTTTTTGATAAGCAAAAGCACACATATATGTGCAGAGTTGCCTTTGTCCTGCTTCTTGCATCGGCCAGATCTTCGAAGTGATGTGTGAGTGAACCACTTGGTAGATCTATGAATGGAAGAAAATTAAAGACATATACCAAAAAATAAAAAGATGGTCCTATGGAGTGTGGTTGTTCTAACACTGAAGTTACAGAGAGCAGCTTAGTTTGTCAAAGTTAGACAATCCCTTTTTGGAGGAATCTTCTCTCAGCACACTAGGTAAAAGACATGTTTCTTTAGCCCTCCAAAAATACCTAACATTTATAAGGCATAATTGCATGTTTTGCTTAAGAAAAAAAGTCCAATTTTTAGGTAAAGCCAATAATAAAGTGAGAGTAGCTGAAATAGCCCTGCAAAAATGCTAGAAAGGAAAAGAGATCTATTATGTCAAGTAAACAAATGGGAAGCATAACATTTCAGATTTTTTTCTTTTTATAATGAATTCGTGGAAATAATTACCTTTTGTCTACATTCTAAATTCACATCTCATCTTCATGGGAGACTACAACTTTCTAGATTGTCACTGAGGTTGAATAGCATTTACTTATGCAGAGAACCATACAATGCATACCAGTTCACAAGATAAAAAATATGCAAAGCCAGTAAGACCTCCTTATTTTGAATTAGTAAGAAAACCATTCCAAACAAGTGAAGAAAAGCCACCCTCAGTTATAAAATATCCTTAGAGCAAATTTCATAGGGTTACAAAAATTAAAATTAAGCTAAGAAGCTTATGGACAATTAACAGTGTAAGTCCTTTGAATATATAGGCAACCATCCCATTGCACATTTCCAGTATGCACAAATTTTAGTTATTACAAAGTAGTTGAATAGTGCTAGGCTCCCAAAAATATTCCTATTTCAGTTACCATAATATATTAACTGGGTGTAATTGCATAACTATTACAGTTCATGCACACACAGCAAACCATGTAGTTGTATTGCTTCCTTGTCTCCCAGTGATAAACTCACATGACATTTTACAAAAATGCAAGAGAGAACTGGCCAAGAAAGATGAAAGTGCACAAATAAATGTTACTGATAACACTGGAAGCAAAATTCGAATCCGTTGCAAATGTAACTATAGAAGAAAGAGCAGACAGTGAGAATGTTGACACTGCTGACCTTTTAGAGACTCTAGAGAAGGCAAATTTATCCATGTAAGTGAGGAAAGTGATTGTGACTAAAAGGATGAAGATGTCCCAGAGGTAGTGATGCTAGCCAAAACAAATAAACAAACAAAGCTTCACATTAAAGGAATTCTCGGAGATATTTCACAACATTTGAAAGCATAGAGGATAAAATGTTGGAAGTAGATACAAATGTGGAAAGGAATATGAAAAGTCAGAGTGGATCTGTGGATTTATTTTAGCTACCTAAAGCTGACTGTAAAGGTTGAGAACTTTGCAAAGTTCTCCCTATCTTTCTCATGTTAATGGAAATTAACATTTCCATTTCGTGACTACTTTCCACAATGATTGCCTTTTCTGTACCCTTCCCACCTTCTCTAGAGTGTTAGATCTCCCCCAGCTAGGATAAGATCATTTCCCTGAAAGTCTGTCTCTCGAAATCCAACCTAAAATTTTAGACTTCCACTTAATGTAGGCCTATCTTTGATTTATGCAACAATAACCTTTATATTTGCTTTGACCAAGCGGAATGTAGGTCGTCATTTTTTTCCCCATGAATCTCAGTCTAGTCAATATCTTCCATGAACTCAACCCCAAGCTCACACATGTATGCCACACTCAGGTTCTTACCAATCACAGGCCTCAGATTAAACTATGTTAGTACTTCCTGTCAAAGTAGTGTCCATACTTCTCATATCATATTTATGTCTGCCAACAATATACTAGGAGATAGAATCAGTAATGAAGAATGAGAAAAATAATTGATTTTGCAGAAAGTATCAGGTAGAGAAAAGGAACATACGTTTTAGGTCATCATCTATCCTGGGAGAATTTGTATGAAGCCAATATCTCCAGTGTAGAGGTGAGATTTTCACGAAAGAATTGAGCACGTTCCCCGTTAATGTGGATAATGACTTGGAAAAAAAATTGTTTAAAAAAATTCATTTGGCTGGGCACCGTGGCTCAAGCCTGTAATACCAACACTTTGGGAGGCCGAGGCAGGCGGATCACAAGGTCAGGAGATCCAGACTATCCTGGCTAACATAGTGAAACCCCGTCTCTACTAAAAATACAAAAAATTAGCAGGGCGTGGTGGCAGGTGCCTGTAGTCCCAGCTACTCGGGAGGCTGAGGCAGGAGAATGGTATGAACCCGGGAGGTGGAGCTTGCAGTGAGCCGAGATCGTGCCACTGCACTCCAGCCTGGGCAACACGGCGAGACTCCGTCTCAGAAAAAAAAAAAAAAAAAAAAATTCATTTGCTCTCATTCTCTAGCTAAGAAATGACAACAAAAGAAGGTTTTATGAATAAGAAGGTTGGCACCTATAATTTAGTTTCATTGGAATACTAACTGATCAGTTCTTCACTCTTAATTGTTTTTGAAGTTTTATGAAAGCTTTATGAAGCTTTATGAAATCACATGGAGTATATTGCTTTGTCATTCTACTTAGTGCCAAAATAATAGTAAAAAAAAAAAACCCTGCATTCAACCTCTTCTCTTCTGCTTCTGGACAAGCACTCCTTTCTCAGGAGTTCCTGACTCTGCTTGCTGATAGTGAAGAGAGAGTGGCAATGAACTCTATCTGATAGTCTGGGGTAAACTCTGTTGCAGAAGCCCTGAGGCTGGCACCAGAATCAATGACTCTTTGTTTCTAGTGGGCTGGTGACTGATGCCTGCCTCATCAGTCCAGTCTCCCAGGAAAAGCATTTCCAGCTTCTTCACCCTATCCTCTGAGAATTCAATCATGTCTGAGGCACACCTCTCATGTGCCAGGCCCACACAATGGAGCTTTCTGTGCCAGAAGCAATGTCAGCTTCATCTTTTTGTCAGGGTGTGGTGAACCTGACTCATACATTGATGTAGTCAACTCACATGGTGACAGGAATCTATAATAGCATGTCTTCTAAAGTGACTTATATGACTGCATTAATTTATATAATTGTACAAGAGGAGAACCATGTCTTTTTCTTCTTTGTGTCCTAATATCTAGCACAGTGAGTGCCTACAACATATATAAGCTCTTACTAAATGTTATACTAAACTGTACACTTTTTATTTGTTTGCTGTTTTTCAGGACTGGCCCTTGCAATTAACTTTCGATCAATGCCAGTGCTGTGAGAACTGGAACCAACTTGGGCAGAGTAGGCAGGCAATAAATAATTGCATTGATCAAATCATTCCTCTTACCATTCTGTATATATGACAGGACTATTTTTATTTCCAAGCTGTTCCACTTAAACAAATAGATCTTCACTCTCCTCCTGTCCTGTTCATTCTATTTAAAACAACTACTTAGCTTTTCTTGCTTAATGTTACTAAAGCAAAAGTGGTTGATTGAATGGTACTACTGTTACTTTTATATACAGAGAACTTGCCATTGGAAGTTCTAGACAAAGCTTAGATTTCTGGCATAATAGGTTTTATTCATTTTACAAGGTGATCTGGCAAAAACGGAGGCAGCCATCCTGAATACCATTACTAGGTACTTGCCTACAGGGTCTCATTCAGGATGTGCTCTTTCCAAATGTTAAGAAATATACTGAGGCAGTGGCATTTAAATATTTGCCCTGAGATACTATCAAATATATCCAGATGGAGACATTCAGCAGCAGTGAATAAGGCTATCCATTTCCCTATTGTTTATGCCAATGAGGAACAAATGAGTGGTTCTATCTTTTTATTAGTGAGTAAAGAAATGCCTTCTAAAAATCAAATAATAAAAAAGAGTTGTAAATCTCTTTTAAAAGTTAGTGTTGTATCCATGCCATATACTGGAAGCCCTAGAAACTCCTTATTAATTTGTTATGGCCCAAATTTCTAAAAACTATATTTAAAAAATCTGCAGATGGCATTGATCAGTGGCACTACCCACTCCTTTTCCATCATGGCACATTTTCATCATTTTTCATGACCAAGGAGACTGGATCTCACATCTCAATAACATCATAGAGATCCAAAACTTAGCATCCATATTGTCAATAATCAAGTTGATGTGACTCCTACAAATGAATTCATCAACATAAAACATTATAATTTGTTATTGTATCCCCTCAGATTCTATGCAATTGACTTTTAACAGCAGAAGATAATTCAGGAAGATTAGGATTCAGGCAGATTTTAAGGGCAAGTTCAAAAACTCCTATGCAGGATATATTTTCTATGGCTTTCGACAAAGATGAAGTAATTCTAGGAAGCTGTTTTTGACAAGACCATGAGTGTCACATATTTTTTTATTATAATTTAAATTCTAGGGTACATGTGCACATTGTGCAGGTCTGTTACATATGTATACATGTGCCATGTTGGTGTGCTGCACCCATTAACTGGTCATTTACATTAGGTATTTCTCCTAATGCTATCCCTCCCCCCTCCCCCCACCCCACAACAGGCCCAGGTGTGTGATGTTCCCCACCCTGTGTCCAAGTGTTCTCATTGTTCAATTCCCACCTATGAGTAAGAACATGCGGTGTTTGGTTTTCTGTCCCTGTGATAGTTTGCTGAGAATGATGGCTTCCAGCTTCATCCATGTCCCTGCAAAGGACATGAACTCATCCTTTTTTATGGCTGCATAGTATTCCATGGTGTATATGTGCCACATTTTCTTAATCCAGTCTATCATTGATGGACATTTGGGTTGGTTTCAAGTCTTTGCTATTGTGAATAGTGCCACAATAAACATAGGTATGCATGTGTCTTTATAGTAGCATGATTTATAATCCTTTGGGTATATACCCAGTAGTGGGATCGCTAAGTCAAATGGTATTTCTAGTTCTAGATCCTTGAGGGATCACCACACTGACTTCCACAATGGTTGAACTAGTTTACACTCCCACCAACAGTGTAAAAGTGTTCCTATTTCTCCACATCCTCTCCAGCACCTGTTGTTTCCTGACGTTTTAATGATCGCCATTCTAACTGGTGGAGTGTCACATATTTCTAATTGGAGTTAAAGGATGCAATAGAAAAAGAAAACAAAATATTTAGAGAGACAGTGGTTTATAATCTTCCAGAATGAATGAAAGAGCAAACTCTCTGATGCAAAAAATAAGTGAGTTCCAAAAAAAGCAAATAAGAAGAAATGCATACCTAGAAAGAACACGGTGAAACTGCAGAATGCCAACAATAAAAAAAAGCCTTTAAAGAAGCCAGCATTGCCAAACTGACAGCTGATTTTTCAGCAGCAATAGTGGAATAATCAAAGTGTTTACAACTTAAGTTTTCAGATATTTCTACTGAAACTATCTTTCAAAAACAAAGGAGAAATAAACACAATTTTGAAGACTTTTTTAGGGCAGTTGTAAAATTGACAGTAAAATTGAGCAGAAAGTACAGGGTAACCATATATCCCTCAGCCCTACACACATACAACCTCTCCCACTATCAACATCTGGCATCAGAATGGCATATTTGTTGCAATTGATGAACCTACACTGGCACATCGTTATCACCCAGAGTCTATAGTTTACATTAGGGTTCACTCTTGGTGTTGTAAGTTCTGTGAGTTTGGACGAACGTAATGACACATATCCACCATACAGAATAGTTTCACTGCCCTAAACATCCTCTGTGCACCACCAATTCAGCCTTCCTTTTCTGCTAACCCCTGGCAACTCCTGATCTTTTACTGTCTCTATAGTTTTGCCTTTTCCAGAATGTCATATAGTTGGAATAATACAGTATGTAGCCTTTTAGATTGGATTTTAGCAATTTGCATTTAATGTACCCCATGGCTTTTCATGGCTGGGTAGCTCATTTCTTTTTAGTGCTATTATTTCATTGTCAGAAGGTACCACAGTTTATTTAACCATTCACCTACTGAAGGAGACCTTGGTTGTTTCCAAGATTTGGCACTTATGAATAAAGTTGCCGTAAACATTCATGTGCAGGATTTTACATGGACCTATGTTTTCATCACCTCTGGGTGAGTATCAACAAGTGCAATTATTGGATCATATGTTAAGAGTATGTTTAGTTTTGTAAGAAACTGAAAAACAGTCTTCCAAAGGGCCTGTACCATTTTCCATTCCCACCAGCAATGAGTGAGAGTTCTCATTGCTCCACATCCTCACCAACATTTGGTGTTGTCGGAGTTTTGAATTTTGGCCATTTTAATAGATGTACAGTGGTATTTCAGTGTTTTAATTTGCATTTCCCTGATGACATACAATGTGGAATATCTTTTCATATGCTTACTTGCCCTCTGTATAACTTCTTTGGTGAGATATTGCTTAGTTCTTTGGCCCATTTTTTAAAAATTGAGATGTTCATTTTCTTTTGTTGAGTTTTAAGATTTCTTTGTATATTTTGGATAACAATACCTTTATCAAATAGGTCTTTTGCAAATATTTTTCTCCCAGTCTGTGGTTTGTCTTCTTATTTTCTTGACATTGTCTTTTTCAGAGCAGAAGTTTTTAATTGTAATGAAGCTCAATTTATCAATTATTTCTTTCAAGAATTGGGCCTTTGGTGTTGTACCTAAAAAGTCACCACCATACCCAAAGTCACAGGCTTTTTCCTATGCTATCTTCTAGGAGTTTTATAGTTTTGAATTTTACACTTAGGTCTATAATCTAGTTTGAGTTAATTTTTGTGAAAGGTGTGAAGTTGTCCCATATTCTTTTTTTTTTTTGCATGTTGATATTCAGATGTTCCAGTACTATTTGTTGAAAAGATTCTTTTGTCTATTGAATTGCCTTTGCTTCATTGTCCAAGATTAGTTGGCTATATTTGTGTGGGTTTAATCTTGAGCTCTCTATTCTGTTCCATTAATCTATTAGTCTATTGTTTTGCCAAATACCACACTGTCTTGATTATCAAAGCTTTAGAGTAAGTCTTGAAATTTGGTAATGTCAGTCTTTTGACTTCATTCTTCTTCTTAAATATTGTGTGGGCAATTCTGGGTGTTTTGCCTCTTCCTATAAGCTTTAGAATCAGTTTGTTGATATCCTCCAAATAACTTGCTGGGATTTTGACTAAGATTGCATTGAATCTATAGATTACATTGAAAAGAACTGATGTCTTGACAATTTTCAGTTTTCTTGTACTTGAACATGGACTATCTCTCCATCTTTTTATTTCATTGATTTCTTTCACTGCAGTTTTGTAGTTTTCCTTATATAGATCTTGTAGGTATTTTATTAAATTTATACCTAAGCATTTTATTTTTGGAGATGATAATATAAATGGTATTATGTTTTTAATTTCAAATTCCACTTGGTCTTTGCTAGTGTAAAGAAAAGCAATTGATTTGTGTATATTAACCTTCTATTCTGTAACTTTACTATAATCTATTAATTTGTTTTGTTGTTGTTGTCATTTTTGTTTTTTTGCTTTTTAGAGATGGGTCTTGCTCTGTTACCCAGGTTGGAGTGCAGTGGTGCAATCACAGCTCACTGCAGCCTCAAACTCTTGGGCTCAAGTGGTTTTTCTGCCTCAGCCTCCCAAGTAGCTGGGACTACAGGTGCATACTACTGCATCTGGGTAATTTTAAAAATTCTTTTTGTAGAAACAAGGTCTTGCTTTGTTGCCCAGGCTGGTCTCGAACTCCTGGCCACAAGCAATCCTCCTGTCTCAGCCTCAAAAATGCTGGGATTACAGGCATGTGCCACTGTGCCTGGCCCCAGGAATGTTTTTGATGTTGTTGATTCTTTCAGATTTTCTAGATAAACAATTATGTCATGTGTGAACACAGTTTATTTCTTCCTTCCCAATCTGTATATATATATTTCCTTCTCTCATCTTACTGCATTAGTTAGAACTTCCAGTATCATCTTGAAATGTGAGTGGTGAGAAGGGACATCCTTGCCCTGTTCTTTATCTTGGCAGGAAAGCTTCTAGTTTCTTATAAATAAATTTTTTGAAGAAAAAAACTGAAATTTCTACCAACAGACTTATGTCAAAGAAATTTTTTAATGAAAGTTTTTTGTTTCCAAAATGAAAGAATTTTGGAATTTTGCTTTGGTTTATGCACCTTTGTTTCACCTGCCATTCTCCATTACTGAAAGTTGATGGTGGTAGCTCAATAGTCCATGTTTTCTTAGTTGCTTATTATGTTCTTTTTAAAAACAACAATAGTACTTTATTGGGTACCATTTACATATGGCAATATGCAGACATACTAAGTGTACAGCTTAATGACTACACAAACACATATGTGTGTGTATATATATATATATATATACACACACACACACACACACATATACATACACACTAATAAAATTTAGGTAATGCTGATATTCTAATATTAACAAAATACACTTTAAGGATAAAAGCATTAAAGGATTTTCTTGGGCTAAAATAACTGTGAGATCAAAACCAAGGAAAATTATAGATTAATCTCCTTTATGAATATATATGAAAGTCACCAAGGAAATATTCACAAACTAAATTACACAATGTACATCAGGATCAAGTTGAATTTGTTTCAGGAATGCAGGTTGATTAAACGTTCTCAAGTTTATTACTCTAATACTACCTTAACAAACTATGAAGAAAGAAAACATACAATTATCTCAATATGTAAGGCAATTATGGAGAAAATTTTAAAACTTAATTGGAAATGCATTATTGAGTTTCAGGTTGGACAAAGGACTTACAAGTGAAAGGCAAAACTTTAAAACTTTTAGAAGGAAATAAAGGAGAATAAATTACCTCATAATAGGTAGGAATTTCTTTAACAAGGCATCTAAAACAAATCACAAAGAAAAAGGTTAATACATTGAACTACATTAAAATGAATAATTCTATTCATCAATAAACCCCAATTTGTGACATATATACCTAGCAATGGATTAGTCTCCAAAATATATGGAGCTCAAAAGATAATATTTAAAACTCAAAATCACTGAAAAAAACACAGACAACCTAATAGAAAAAATGGGCAAAAGACACAAATGGGCATTTTCCAGAAAGACAGCAGGACTGGTAACAAACATGGGAAATGCAAATTAAAATAACATAAAATACTGCTTGTACCAATCACACCAGCAATAATTAAAAAGTTGGATAATAACAAGTGTTGGAGAGATTTCAAGCAATAACAGAAGGCAAGTATGAGTACAGTTGGCCCTCTGTATCCATGGGTTGTATATTCGTGGATTCAACCAACCATGGTTAGAAAATATTTGGAAAGAAGAGGGTGCTTGCATTTGTCCTGAACAAGTACCAACTTTTTTCCTTATCACTATTTCTTAAACAATACAGCATAACAACCATTTACATAACATTTACATTGTATTGGGTATATTAAGTAACCTAAAGATTAAAGTATATAGGAGGGTATGCATAGGTTATATGCAAACACTATGCCATTCTACATAAGGGACTTTAGTATCTGTGGATATTGATATCTATAGGAAGTCCTGGAACCAATCCTCCATAGATACTGAAGGATAACTGTATAAATTAGTACTCTGGAAAATGAGTTGGCATTATCCAGTAAATAAAGTTAAAGGTGCCCATGTCCAATAACTCAACAATTCTACTTCTAGGTAGATAAACCTAGATAAACTTTTGCATATGAATACTAGGAGATATACAAGAATGTTCAAGGCAGGCGTGTTTGTAAGAGCCAAGCAGACACACAAATAAATAACAGTCTATAAAAATTTCAATATTCACCCAAAGCAAAAATAAATTATGCTGTAAATTATAACATATTCATAAAATGGAATACTCTATAGTGATGAAAAATGAATTATTCCTACATGCCTCAACATGAACAAATCCCAGAAGATAATTTTTTAAAATACATTTTTATTGTATATATTTAAGGTAAACAATACAATGTTATGGGATACATATAGATAGTAACATATAGTGAAGCAAATTAACATATCCATAATCTCACATAGGTACCTATTTCTTCTTTGTTTCTGTGCAAGAGTAACTAAAATCTACTCAGCAGGTTTCCCAAATACAGAACAATTCTATTACCTGTAGTCCTCATGATGTACATTAGATCGCTAGTCTTATTCAGCCCACATATTTGACCTACATCTCCCTATCCCCTGCCCATAACAACAGTTTTATTCTCTATCTCTGTATATTTGACTTTTTATTTTAGATTTCACAAATAAGCGAGATAACACAATATTTTTCTTTCTGTGTCTGACTTATTTCCCTTAGTATAACATCCTCCAGCTTCACTATGTGTGGCAAAGGGCAGAATCCTCTTTTTCAATATTAAATAATATACATTCAGTGTAAAAGAAGTATATGTATATGTATATGTATATATCACAGTTTATCCATTTGTCCATTAACATAGGCTCTTGTCATATCTTGGCTATTGAGAATAGTGCCGCAATGAACATGGGAGTGTGGATGTCTTTACGAGGTGATTATTTCATTTACTTTGGGTCTATGCTCAGAAGAAGGATTGCTGGGTCAGATCATGATGGTTCTCATTTAAATTTCTTTAGACATCTCAATATTATTTTTCATAATGGTTGTACCAATCTATAACCCCACCAACAATATACCACGGCTCCCTGTTCTCCACAACTCCACCAAAATTAGTCTTTTGTTTTTTGGTAACAGCCATCCTAATGGGTGTGAGGTGATATCTCAGTGGTTTTGATTTGCATTCTCCTGATGAGTAATGATGTTGGGTGCCTCTTCATATATCTGTTGGCCACTTTTATCTCTTATTTGGAGAAATGTCGACAAGTGCTCTTTTCCCACTTTAAAATCAGGCTATTTGCTTTCCTATTATTGAGTTGTATGAATTCTTTATTAATTTTGGATATTATCCCCTTATCAGACACATGGTTTGCAAATATTTTTCCCAATCAATAGGCTGCCATTTTATTTTGTTGGTTATTTACTTTGCTGTGCAAATCTTTGTAGTTCAATGTAGTCCCATTTATTTATTTTTGCTTTTGTAGCCTGAGCATTTTTTTTCATTTTTTAGTGTGATATCCAAAAAATTATTTCCAGGACCAATGTCCAGGAGCTTTTTGTGTTCTCTTTAAGGAATTTTATAGTTTTAGGTCTTGTATTTTATAAATTTTACATATATATGGAAATTCAATTTTCCCAGCACTATTTATTGAAGAGCCTATCCTTTTCCCACTGTATCCTCTTGGTGTCTCTGTCAAAAATTAGTTTACTGTATATGTTTGAATTTATTTCTGGACTCCATTCTGTTTCACTGTGTCTGTTTTTGTGTAAGTACTATACTGATTTGTTTACTAAGCTTCGTAATATAATTTTAAATCAGGAAGTATGATACCTCCAATTTTATTTTTCAGAAGACAATTTTTAGTGAAAAAAACTGAGGTACAGAAGAAAACAAACAGCATGATTCTACATATGTGAAGTTGAAAATTATGTAAATTTAAGCAATAGATTGTTTAGACATATATACACTAGTTGCAAAAACTATAAAGACAAGGAAGACAAAAACAAACATAAAATTCAGGTATATTATTAGTAGCCTGAGGAGAAAGACTTGCAACTCATATTTATTTTTAACCTACTCCTCTCCCAGCCCCCAGTATATAGACATAGTTTAGCAGGGAACTCAGTGCATTGCAAATTGGACTGAGAAAGTATTAGATAAACCAGTTTGTGTTGACTTTCCCTGGTGTTTCTTCTGATTTACTTCTTGACTTCATAAAATAATTTTTTTTCACAAAGCGTGGAGTGGTACTAGAAGTAAAGAATACTTACGTTTTCTAACAATTCTTTAGTTTCTCTTCTCTCCCCTCATGTAGGTCTACAGTCCTTCTAGTTATTTTAGAAGTCAAAGCTGTGCTAGGAACAGCGACCTTGAAGATTTCAATAGTGTCTTTTCAAAAGCTTCCTCTCTGAACCTTTCAGATGAAAAGGAAATCATTTGGTCTTTCAAGTGACCTGATTGAGGCTCTACATCTGACAAATCCAACTCATAATTTGGATTAAACTGTCCATGATCTCATCCATAATTAGCATAAATTTTTATGGTGTGCTTCTTTTCAGTAGATGCATTTCTAAATAACACCTAAATCCCATTTTGAAAGAACTTATTTCATATGTACCAGAATTCTTGACTATAACCGTGAGATGTAGACTTCCAATTATGGGTTCATGCTACAGTTTATAATTGCACCATACATTTCCTTTTGTCAAAATTCATATTTTCCTCATGTCTACTCTTCCTGGAGCTCCACTTTTCATGAAGAGTATCTCTGCAAGAAGAGAAAGCTGGTTTCTCCATCAAAGCTGAGGAACTGGCATGTCAGTGTCTTGTAGGATTTGAACATTTTTCAACAATGTTTGAGCCTTAATCCTAAGAAAATAACCAGAAGTTAATATGAGCCAAGCAATATAGACCTCTTCTTTGGAGCATTCTTGTGCTTTGGTGTTTAAGATAGTCAGTGTCTGGTAGGTAACTAAAGTCAAAAAGAAAAATAGGGAGATTATCTTTCAAAAAATAGTCATGAACTGATTTGTCATAAGATTTAGTATGTAATGCCAGAGAAAAAGCAGAACTATGTATGATTCACAGTTGTATACTTCTGTTTGTTCTTTGCCACTTCTTAGGTAGAGAGGAGTATATAAATTCTCTAAAACATGCAAATTAACTTATTTATGTAATTGATTACTTATAGTTAATAATTGTGTAACCATTTATTTTAAAAGTATACTGTACCCACTTCTGAAAAGGCTTCAGGGCAGTTTACATATTAACCCATAGTTCAAAGGCACACTATCATGTCTCAGTACTAAATGAATTAGACCCTGGAAAACATAAAGGAGGTGATACTCTCAAAGACTGGTTATGGTCAGAGTTTTTTGTATGGCTCCCACCTCAGACACTACCTCCTCCCTGTACTCTTAAGTGGAGGCTGCTTGTTCTTGAACCTTCCACTTAACCACATGGGCTGGCTGGGCTGGTGGGCAGAAGCAGGACGACTGACATGGGCAAGAGTGTAGACTTTGCAGATAACAAACTGCCTGGGTTAGACACGGCTATGTACCTTGGGCAAGTTATTAACCATCTCAGAGCCTTAGTTTCCTCATTTGTAAAATGGGAGTTACAGTATTGACCTCACAGATGAGAATTACATGAATTTAGTAAATGTAAATGTAAAGCATTTAGAACAGAACCTGGTAAACAGTAAGTGCTAAGTAACTATTAACACTTGCTCATTCAATATATTCCTCAAATGTCCTATGAAAATCCTTCTTCCTTTGAAACTTATGCCTCTCAAATTCACCATTGTCCATCTTTTCTTGTTGTTCTCATCATTTCCTGATATGGTTTATGAATTTTCTCTCCATCCCAAATCTGCCATAATCCTGGTGTCTTCAGTGTCCGTGTGGATGACCTTTCCAATACCCAGTGCCTTAGCTTCAACATCACCGACCTTCAACTCCACACAGATATCAGCAACTCACCCCTTCCCCTTAGTATTACCTGGAGCTACTCCACCTGTTCAACTTTCTTTCCATCAGCTCCTACAATCCACATTGCTCCAATCATACCTGCTTCTCCTACACAATTGTGAAGCCCCATCCCTCTCTTTCCTGGTCTGGTTTTACTTCCTTCATCCTGCTTTGGTTTAGCTCTTCAACCTGTCTCTTTAAACAATACTTTCAACTTCTCACTCTTCTTGCTTTCTTTTCCTTTTGCAACACTTACCCAAATGTGGATTGATCCATCCTTCTTTGCTCCTAAAACCACACTAAGTAAATCACTCGACCATGTGCACTAGAGCCATTAACTCTTGGTCTGTGTCCTCAACTGAGCCCTTAACAGTCTGGCAGCCTCCTCCATGCCCCTAGCTAGGTCTGTGTTTCTTTGCCAACCTTGCACTCCCCTCTTTGCTGAACTCTCATATACACTCACCAAGTTCTAAACCATTTCCTAAGTATGTCTTGAATCTAAAAGCCCCTTTTCATTGCTTCTCTGCAGCACATCAGCTCAATTGGTCTCCTTTCCTCCTCTCCAATATATTCTTTCTGTTACCAAAGTGATCTTCCTAATATGCAAGAATTGTCATGTTCAGCATATACTTAATATCCTTCAGTAACTCCCTACTGCTTTCTGAATAAGTCTCACCTATAGCTTGGCCAAGGTGCTTTGTGAGCAAGCCTCTGTTTACCTCTTTTAGATTCCCTCCCAATTCTTCTAACCTGCACCCTATGCACTCAATTACTTGTGCTTCCTCAGCTGTGCCATATTCTGTCACATCTCCATGTACCTCATATGCTACCTTCTTTGTGGGGAATGCCCTGTTTTTCTTTACCTACCTGGATAATTCCTACTGGTCTTTTTGGATTCATTCAAGTGTTATTGCTTGTCAGCTCTGGTACAGAGTCTTCCCAGACCCTTCCTCTTAGAACCTACCACCAGGCTGGTTGAGTATCTCCCTTTGCTCTTCTGTAGTGCCTGTCTCTATCAAGTACTTACCATGCTTGCCAGCAATTGGCACACAGGAAATGGCTAGTAAATGAATGAATAAGTTAAGACATCCCATTTCCATAAAGTAACAATAAAAACTATCATAGTATTTCATTTTACATGTGCATTTGTAATAGAGATTTCAAAAACTGTGGAGCTGGTTTTGGTAGGGTATATATCACAGCGTGACTGATACTCCAGTTATCTGGTTCCTGGGCAGCCCAAAGGCTCAGGTAACTATCTTAGGAAAACCAGAGACTTGACTGAGGGCTACCACTTTCTGAACAATGCTGGGAGTCCAACGGTTTGTTAGACAACTAGGGGTGTCTTCTCATTCCCCTCCTGGCAGCAAGATAGCTTCAGTAGCTGTGGCATCACATCCCTATGCAACAACAGTTAAGAGTCAAACAAAAGTCTGTTTCTCTCTTGTGTTTCTTTGTTAAAGAAGCAACAAAAATCCTTTCCCAAACTCCTCCCCCATCTGTACCACCAGAATATTTTTCTCCAATTTCACAGCCAAAACCAGGTCACATTCCAAACCTCTAAACTGGTTACAGGAATGGGGAATGGGGGCAGACCAATTAGGATTTACTTGAATCTTAAGGGTCTAGGGCACTAGTACACAATTAAGGTCTGTCTTCAAGGACACAGAAGGAAATGGCTGTTCAACAGGCAACTCTCAGTCTTTGCTAAAACGAGTGTCATAGTAGAACAAATATTGGATTTAGAGTCAGGCACATTGTAATTTGATTTCCACTTCTGCTGTTTCCTAGTTGTGTGACCTTGGGCATCTTCCTTATCTCCCTGAGATTCAGTCTCCTCATCTATAGGATGAGGACACCAAAATCTAACTTTTAAGATTACCAAGAAGATTAAATAAGATAACCTTTATAATGTTGCTAACCCACAATGAACATTCATTCACTTAAAAATATTTTTGAACACTTACTATGTGCCAGACACTCTGTCAGGGATATAGGGGTGAACGAGACAGATATGATCACCCCTTCATATAATTTAGTAACAATTGATGTTAGTTTTTAAAAGTCTTCTAATTTTGCCAAGAAGTTCAGTTTTCTAATTTTGCCATGATGAGAACACCAAAATCTAATTTTCTTTTCTTTTCTTTTTTTTTTTTTTTTGAGATGGAGCCTTGCTCTGTCGCCCAGCCTGGAGTGCAGTGGTGCGATCTCAGCTCACTACAAGCTCCGCCTCCCGGATTCACGCCATTCTCCTGCCTCGAGGCCTCCTGAGTAGCTGGGACTACAGGCACCCACCACCATGCCTGGCTAATTTTTTTTTTTTTTTTTTTTGTATTTTTAGTAGAGATGGGGTTTCACCGTGTTAGCCAGGATGCTCTCGATCTCCTGACCTCGTGATCCGCTCGCCTTGGCCTCCCAAAGTGCTGAGATTACAGGTGTGAGCCACGGTGCCCGGCCAAAATCTAACTTTTAAGATTACCAAGGAGATTAAATAAAATAACATCTATAATGTTGCTAACCCACAATGAACATTCATTCACTTAAAAATATTTTTTGAACACTTACTGTGTGCCAGGCACTCTGCCAGGGATATAGGGGTGAACGAGACAGATATGATCCCCGCTTCATATAATTTACTAACAATTGATGTTAGTTTTTAAAGTTTTCTAATTTTGCCAAGAAACTCAGAAGCACTTTGATTACCCTGACAATCACTTTTTAAAGAAACCTAATGTCTCAGACGTGCTTACAGCTTCTGAGATTTTATATTTAATGTGTGATTCAAAACGTTTTTTTGCCTTATTCTGTTTAATTAAAAGATTCCTGTCAAGAAAATGAAAAGACAAGCCACAGACTGGGAGAAAATGTTTGCAAAAGATATATCAGATAAAGAGCTGTTACTCAAAATACACAAATAAATCTTAAAATTCAGCAATAAGTATATAAACAATCCAGTTTAAAAATAGACCAAAGAACTACAGAGACACCTCACCAACAAAGGTATAGATGGCAAATAAACATTTGAAAAGATGTTCCACATCCTGTCATCAGGGAAATGCAAAATGAAACAGCATCGAGATACTACTATACACCTATTAGAATGCCCCAAATCCAGAACCCTGACAACACCCAATACTGGTTAAGGATGTGGAGCAACAGGAATTCTCATTCATTGCTGATGGGAATGCCAATGATACAGTTACTTTGGAAGACAGTTTGGCAGTTTCTTACAAAACTAAACATTTTCTCACCATATGATCCAGCAATCATGCTCCTTGGTATTTACCCAGAGGAGCCGAAAACACATGTCCACACAAAAGCCTGCACATGAATGTTTATGGAAACTTTATTCATAAGTGCCCAGAGTGGGAAACAACTAAAATGTCCTTCAGTAGGTGAACGGAAAAATAAACTGTGGTACCTCCAGACAATAAAATAATGTTCAGCACTAAAAGGAAATGAGCAATTCAGCCATGAAAAGACATGGAGACACTTTAAATGCATATTACTAAGTGAAAGAAGACAAACTGAAAGACTCCATGTGTACGTATGATTCCAACTATGCAACATTCTGGAAGGGCTAACCTATGGAGCCAGTAAAAGATCAGGGGGTGCCAGGGTTTAGGGGAAAGGGGGAAATGAATAGGCAGAGCACAGAGGGTTTTTAGGGCAGTGAAACTATTCTGTATGATACTCTAATGGTGGAGACATGCCATTATACGTTTTTCCAAAGCTATAGAGTGTACAATGTCAAGAGTGAACATTAATGTAAATTATGGACTCTAGGTGATGATGATCTGTCAATGTAGATTCACCTATTATAACAAATGTACCACTCTGGTGGGAGACGCTGATATTGGGGGAGGCTGTGAGTGTGCTGGGGACAGAAGATATATGGGAACTCTCTGAAAACTTTTGCTCAATTTTACCATGAACCTAAAGCTACTCTAAAGATAAAGTTTATTGAAACAAAACACAATTATCAGAGACTTTTGTATTTTTATGAGTATACTGTCACTATGAATACCATCCTGATTCCTAACCTAAAGATGACTTGCAAAGTGCAATTTTTAGAAAGTGGACAATTAAGACAATATCCAAAACAACCTTATGAGCCTAGAAAAAAGTCCAGATGTGATACATATGGTCACCTCATCTGAGTAGTCATGTACATGGTCCAGAGTCAAGGCAGATGCAATTCATAGGAAGGGTTAACCTCCACTTAGTAGGAACAATCAGGTAATTAGAGTGACCCATTCTCCAACCAGGTCCACTAAGAGTTTTTCCTCTTTTATATCAAATAAACAACATAGTTAAGAAGGATTATCAAGATACATTTGCTATGTTTTGGTCATAAAAGAAAAAATGTTCTATTAATCACAAACTCTATCCCATTACAAAAGTTTACTGCTTTGAGAGCAAACACTCCCTCCCATCTTTTCCTCAGAGCGAAATATATTTTCCTACCTTTGGGCTCAGCTATGTGACATGCTTTGGCCACTGGAAATTAGCAGGTGTGATGCAAGCAGCAGCTCTCAATATGCTTGAGTGGTGGACACGTTGTCGTGTTCTCCAGTGATATGCCTGGAGAGCAAGGCCTGGTTGGCCTCTGCCCCATCATCCTAAGTTGCAGAATAAAAAATGAGGAGGTGACCCAAACCCAGCCCAAAACCTAGAACCAAACCCAGCCAACGTGCAACTTGAAGCAGAGCTGCCCAGCCTGGCTGAACCTGCATCAGCCCAGCTGAAGTTGACTGTGAGCGTGAGAATAAGTGCTTGCTATTGTGAGCCACTGAGCTGTGGAGAATTTTGCCATTATGGTGGCAATAACTGTTTTACAGCTATAATCAGAAGTGTAAAGGTCAGGTTGTTATGACTCCTCTAATAGTAATGGACTTGGCTCCATTTACCTCACTCTGCATCTGCTCTATGAAACTAGGGATTCAGATTTCGAGGCGTTTTAGTGCCCTGAAGGCCCGGGGGACCTCCATCAGATCCCTGTGAAATCTGAAGGGAGGTGGAAGGAGATGGAGATAGGTGTCCCTGGGGTTAGTGAAGAGGAGCTAGAATTTAGGTCTTCTAGGGCCATAGCAACAATGGGAAAAATGGTGGAAGAGACTATACCCGCATTCAGGTTAGCAGGCATGCTATTCTGCGTTTACTTAAAAAAGTGGGATGTCCTACTTTGGAGGGAGATGTACAAAGAGTTATTATAGAACATAGGTAAATTATGTTTTTTAACAGCCAACTGTTGAGATCAGCAAAACTATAACCTAGGGAAAGTGTCACTTTTGAGGTAAAAACTGCATATATTTAGAGAAATGATACATTGTATATGCTTGCAGTGGGAATGTAAATTGGTCTAAACCCTTTGGAAAACTTTGGAGTAACTGGGAGAACAAACTCATATTCGGTAAAGTTGAAGAAGATCATATGTTAAGAGACAGTGGTTTTGCTGCTGGGTATGTACCATAGACCAATGGGTCTCAACAGGACTGGTGCCACACCTGGGAGGCAGGTCTGCTTATAATAGTGATGGAGGGTTTGTGTGTGTGTGTGTGTGTGTGTGTGTGTGTTACTGCCATTTAGTAGGTAAGGGCCAGATATCCTGTGTGTCCTGAAATTTGGATGGTCTCATTAAAAAAAACAATTGTCCTGGGTCCTTCATGACTTTAGAAGGACTAGTAGAACATTTATATAGGTGGGAAAACCAATTATAATTATCTAAGAGTATAGCATAAACCTGTTTTAGATATAAATAGTAAGTACTCTGTGAGGTCTTATTGTATACCAAATTTTTCAGAGATGCAACTACTAGATAAAGGCAGCCTGAATTGTGTTTTGTTCAGAACATTACCAAGAGTTCTTCACATTACCAGTAGTTGCATCACTTGCAGTGTTTGAGTTACCAGTCTCACAATCTTCTATCACTGCATCTGTGAACTGCTTCATCATGTCTCCTAATGTAGTGGAGTGTATTTGTGGTTACTGACATATTGAAATAAATATTATTTTATTAAAATTACTGTTCTTACATTTTTACTTTATATCGTAGAAAGTGTATTGCAGTGATTTTTAAAAATGTGTGCAGATAAGTTATGAATTTCATTTCAAGATAGTAAGTGGGATGATACAAAATATTTATTAATAAAAGAGTACATCAGGTCTGATTGTGGTAAGAACTACAGCCCAAGACTAATTAACATATGTACCCAAAGATAACATTATGTAGAACTGTGTTCTCCAATACAATAGTTATCAATCTCATTAATTAAAACTAAACAGACTAAGAATGTGATTCTTCAGTCACACTAGCTACATTTCAAGTGCTCCATAGCCACATGTGGCGAGTGGCAACAGATATAGGACATTTCCATCATTGCAGAAAGTTCTTTTGGACATCTTTGGCAACAATATTTATGGTATCAAAAAACTGGAAACAACCTACAAATATCTCACTTATCCATTCCCCTTTAAAGAAGCAGGGGACATGGAGGAATGGATAAGTAAGGCGACAGGGGACACGGAAATGCATGAGTAAGTGAGATATTACACAGCAATGAAAAGGAATGCTTACGTGTATCAACACAAATGAATCTCACAAATAACAATGAGTGAACAAAGCAAAAAGCAGACCTGCACTTTTACAGCATTTAAACATAAAATAGTACTACATGTGGTTTAGGGACCCATATGTAGCAAACACATTTTTAAAATGCTTGAGATTGATAGATAAAAAATTCAGGTTAGCAGTTACCTATGGTAGCAAGGGAGGAAATGGAGAGGAGTAAAATGGAGGCTTACCTGCAATGGTAATGTTTCATTTCTTCATGGGTAAGGAAGGCATACAAGAATTCATTATTCTTTATATGTTTTTGATATAAAGAATATAAGTTTTTAATGTATTTTTATATATTAAATATTGCAAAATAAATTTTTCAGTGGAGGAACATTCATGAGCTCCTAAAAGCATGGAGACCTGTTTTGCTCATGGCTCTATCCTTAATGCCAAGCAAAGTGCCTAGCACGGAGCAGATGCTCAATTAATATTTGTCGAATAGTCAGCCAAACATATAAAGCAAAACTTCACATATTATAGTTTGGACTCTAACACAGATGTAATGTGCTTCCATCCCACCCAATCAGGGTATCCAGTAACACAAACTCTTTCTTTTTTAAGAGACAGGGTCTCACTCAGTTGTCAGGCCGGAGTACAGTGGTGTAATCATAGCTTACTACAGCCTCAAACTCCTGGGCTCAGGTGATTCTCCCACCTGAGACTTCCAGGTAGCTAGCACTATAGGTACATGCCACTATGCTTGGCAATTTTTTTTTGTATTACTATTCTTATTATTTTTGTAGAGACAGGGTCTCACTATGTTGCCCTGGCTGGTCTCAAACTCCTGGCCTTAAGCAATCCTCCCGCCTTGGCTTCCCAAAGTGCTGGGATGATAGGTGTGAGCCACCATGTCTGATCACAAACATTTTCCTAATCACGCATTAATGTTACAAAGATCTATTAAGGGCCAGCTATAGGGCAGGAGCTCCTCCAGTGTTAGGGGTACAACAATGAACATAAACTAACTAAATATGGCAGGGGAGGGAATACAGATAGTAAAGAAAAAATAAGTACAGTAGATAGTAAGTCACATGAAGATAAGTGCCCTCAAGAAAAATAAAACTGGAAAGGGAAGGGGAAGAGGAAAAGTTAGATGTTAGGCACTATTAAATAGGGTAGTCAGGTTGTTCTCTTTGAACATGTGACCTTTTAGCTAAGATTTGAAGTGAGGGAGGGGGCGATGAGCATCCATCTGAGTGGGAGGGAAGAGCGCATACAGACCTCAAGGCAGTGGGTGCTGGGAAAAAGAGGCCAGCAGGGCAGAAGGAGCCTGAATGCCTGGGAGAGGGTCAGAGACTGGGCAGAGCTTTCTAAATCACTGTAAGGACTTTGGCTTTTATTCTAGGTAATACTGAGGATTTGCAACAAAGGAATGACATCACCTGGCTTACATGTTTAAAGAATCACTCTCTTTTGAGAATGAGTGATGGTAGGGAAGTAGAAACAGGGAGACCAGTTAAGAGATTATCACAGTCATTCAAGCCAGAGATGATGGCAGCTAGAACCAGAGTAGCAACCGAGGAGGTGATAAGAAGTAGTCAGATGCTTGGCTTATTTTGAAGACACGGGAACAGCTATCATGTATCCAGGTAATGAGGAAAAAAAAAAGAGCAGTCAGGGATAACAGGAAGATTTTTGGCTTGGAGCTGCCATTTGCTGAGAAGAGGCAGGGAGCTGGTTGGATGGGGGTGGAAGTGCAGTTCAGTTTGGGACGTGTTAAGTTTGAAATGTTGACTAGGCACCCAAATGGAGTTGCTAAGTACACAGCTGGTGTATGAGCTTGGGGTTCAAGGGACACATAGAAGCTGGAGGAATAAATTGGAGAGCCATTGGCATATAGGTGGTATTTAAAGGCAAAAAATAAGATCAGATCATCCAGGGAGTAACTGTAGCTAGCAAAGAAGAGAGGTCCAAGGGCCATGTCTTGAGGCACTGCAATGTATAGAAGTCAGGAAAAGGAGGGGGTAGAGGATCAGATAATGAGGTAGAAGACATCCATGCAAAGGCAGTGCCTTGGAAACCAAGTTGAGAAAGTACGTAAAGGAGGGGAGGAGTGCCCAACTGTGTCAAATTATGCTCAGGATTTAAGACGATGACAATAATAGACCATTGTATTAAGCAAAATGAAGGTTATGGAGGGCCTTGGCCTGGGCAGTTCTGGAGGAGTGGTGCGGGGGGTGTGAGACCCTTCTCGTACAGGGCTCTGGAGAGAAAGGAATAAACAAGATAGACAACTCTGTTGAGGCTATTTTCTGCCTAATCTGACTTTTAGACAGAAAGAGAATCCATGTATTCCTGACTAAACAGATGCCAATACACACTGGAATCCAGAAATCTAAACATATCATATCTTATCTCAAAAGGATAGAACACAAAGCAGCAAGAAAAGTTCACTTAAGTATAAGAGTTTGCTTCACTTTCTAGAAACAAAAAGAACCACCCAGAGAAACTGTCTGAACTAGGGGTCCTGGTAGAAGAAATACTCACCTAAGTGAGTTGATCAACTTTCTCCAATTTTATATGATGCTAAATAAGCCACCTTTAGTTGTCATTGAATCAGATTTTCCCACTTGTACATTAGTGGTTGGAAAAGTAGATTAGCTCAACCCTATTATGTTATTTGCTAGAAAAGCCACTTATCTCATGAGAACTTTAACCCCAGGGACCAATTAACCTGCTGATTTATCCAGGATCAATACAGATGATTCTCAGATAAGTCAAGCTTAATGTTCAAGAATCATGACAGAAAACCAGGTGTGTTCATGCATGCCTGTAGTCCCAGCTATTCAGGAAGCAGAGGTGGGAGGATCTCTTGAGCCCAGGAATTCGAGGCTGTAGTGTGCCATGACTGCATCTGTGAGCAACCGCTGCACTCCAGCCTGGGCAACATAACAAGACCCTGTCTCTTAAAAAAAAAAAAAAAATAGAACCCCCGGTGAGCTCAGGAGAGTTAATAAACGAGATGTGCCAGAACCACAGGCCTCCAACCCCTTCACCTGCCTGCTCTCACCTTTATCCAGCCAACTATCTAAGGGGAAAGACTTACATGTGAAAGACTGACTTTAGCTTATCAGCAGAAATACTTTCGGACACCCTTCAACAGCTGCTGTCAGACCAAGAGCTGAAGAAAAAAAGAATACACAAAGCAATTTCCTTCTTACAATATAATAGTTTGCTAAGTTATTATAATGTAACCCTGTGCAGTCCATTATAACAGAGGGTTAATTTTCTAATACAAGGCACTATTAGCTCTTCAGAAAATACAGGTTAAAACAGTGTCCAGAATTTATAAGTAGGAATCAGTAAAGGAAGGAATACTTTTACAATTAAAAATTCTTATGGAATGGGAGCAAATTATTGTTAGAGCTGAGAAAGCTGAAAGAACTAAGAAGGCAGACAATTTTCATCAATTTACTGAATTGAATAGTATTTATTGGATACATTCTTTCAATTTAAGTATTCACATCGTAGAATTAACTATTTTAACAGACAACAAAAATCTTAAAATGTGTTGCAAAAAGTCTTTTTTTTGTTGTTGCTTTTTTGATGAGAATTTCCCATTGCTCCAAAAACCAAAATGCAATCAAATATTTTTAGTCTTTTCCTCAAACAGAAACTTTTCACATGAGCTCTTTATGTTGAAAGTAGAAAAAAATGAACTTTTTGTTCTCTCTGAACATATACACCCTCTAGTGGTTCTAGAATTTAATAAAAAACAATGAGAAATAACTGTATAAGCTAATAACTCAAATTATAGACTCTAGATAGAAAGAATGCCTTAACCCTCATGCGGTGCTGATAGGAAGGTAAATTAGTGGAGCCACTATGGAGAATAGCTTAGAGGTTCCTCAAAAATCTCAAAATAGAATTACCACATGATCCTGCAATCCCACTGCTAAGTACATATCCAAAAATAGGAAATCAGAATATCAAAGCTATATCTACATACCCATGTTTACTGCAGCACTATTCACAATAGCCAAAATATGGAATCAACCTAGGTGTCCATAAGCAGATGAATGGAAGAAGGCAATGGAATACTATTCAGCCATAAAAAAGAATAAAATCCTGTCATTTGTGGCAACATGGATGAAACTGGATGACATTATGTTAAGTGAAATAAGCCAGGCGTTGAAAGACAAACATCGCATATTCTCACTCATGTGGGAGTTAAAAAAATTGAACTCATGGAGATAGAGAGTAGAATGATAGTTACTAGAGCCTGGGAAGGGTAGTTGGGAGGCAGGGGATAAAGAGTGGTAGGCTAGGGGGTTCAAAAATACAGTTAGATAGAACAAATAAGATCTAGTGTTCAGTAGCACAATAGTGCAACTATAGTTAATAATAATTTAATGTACATTTAAAAATAACTAAACGAATGGAATTGAAAATTCCCAACACAAATAATAAATGCTTGTGGTGATGAATATCCTAACTACCCTGATTTTATTATTACATGTTATATGCTTGTATCAAAATATCACATGTACCCCATCAATATGTACAACTAATATAGATCCATAATAATCAAAAATTATAAATGCCTTATAAAAATATTGCAAGGAGGGCATTATAAGTAAATTAGGGCTACCTTGCATGCCACCTGTGTAAAAAGTGGAAGCATGGTATAGAATGCTACTTTTTGGGTTAAAAAAAAAAAAAGGAAGAACTGTACATAAATGCTTGTCCATGCGTAGAGTACCTCTGAAGGATTTGCAAGACAGTGTTGACCCTTGGGAGGGGAATCAGGGACTGGGAGTTGGGGTGGAAAGCTGACTTAATTCTCATTCAATTTTCTGTTGTCTGAATCTGTACTATGTGCATGCCTTTTAAAAGCTTAGAAAGTAAACACATAAAGAAAATCATTCCTCCCAGCTTCTTCCACACATGCTATCTCCCTCTTGTTCCCTTCACCTGCCTGTGGGAAGCTGGCCCAGCCTTTTGCCTGCTGCGCAGCCTCCACCCTCAAATCTGCACTCACTCTCTGATTACACGACCCTAGCCAACCTCCACTTTCTGAATTAATTCTTCACCAATTGATGTGAATGCCTTTTAGAAATGTTACATGCCTCATGGGAAAGCTTCTGCTCGAACTCTGTCCTGCTGATAATCTTAATTTATTCTAATAACAAATTACATCATTCAGACTTCTGTTTATCACTCTTGCTTCCTATTCTGTCTACTCTGTCATCCCAAGTTTTCCTTGCCCATGGAAAACTGAACAGAAAACTGTAAGTAACTATCATAAAATGTTTATGATAAAAAATAACTTGATTTAAATTTCAGTAGTAAAGCCAAGATAATTTTAAAGAGTTGAGGCTTGATAGGAGTGCACCTTTTGAAAGACCATGAGACCAAAGTGCAGGAATGAGTTTGCCATGATGTACCTTTGATCCCTGAGAAATTGCCTTGTCCCAACATGTTCTGTTGCAGAAAAGGAAACGGCAAAAACACATTTTAATGACGCATTCTATATATATAGTGTATATATATATATACTATATATAAAGAGAATATATATACTATTGGCATCTCATTGCCTAAAGTTAATCTAGAGAAGTATCTATCATATTATCAAACTACAGGAATCTGAAGCTTAGGGTTCTCCACAAAGTAGTAATTTCCATCTACAGTATTAACCTTCAATCTTGGTTCTGTTGAGTTCAGCTACATGTTTTAATTATTCTATTTCTCTAAATTCAGAAGACAAAAAACTTTTTTTGAGTGATACTTCCTTTCAACCAAAATGGGAGAATGTAGAAAACTGTTAAACCAAGGACCTTTCTTAAAGTGTCTTCCAACACACTTATGGGATCAGTCATAATATTTATATATACTCAAGCACTTTGAAATCTCAAGCTGTTTTAACCAGCTGTCATTTTGGTGTTAAACTTCGGTCATTTTAATCTGAAACAAAGGTCAACAGAGAGTTTGTCTTATTCTTTTCCTATTAGTGAAATCCTTTATAGCTACTGAACTCTGCATAAACTCCCAACAAAGTCACTATTGCATACTCCTGTTATCTAGGTCACATGGAATATTATGATTGTTCACAAACAAAATACATAGAAGAAAATTAAAAAGACAAATTAGTATTTAAAGTATTATAAACAGCCAAACATACAAGCCAGTATGGTCTTTACATATTTGGCGTCGATTATAATGACACATGTACATCTAAGACTAACCTCTTGTATGTACACAGCACCAGTTCAATTGTCTATGTATCTAAAATAAGATGGCATGGTTACTTTTTCATTGTTCATTCTAGGATCTATACTGTAAAGATTATTTCAATTTTTGTTAAATTGTTGGCCTTTAAAATAAAGATACGTTATTTATTTTTAAAGTTCATTCACTCGGTTTATTGTTTAATTACAAAATAATATCTTTTGTCGTCCAATATGTATCCCTGGTTTACCTGGAGATTTTTTCTAAATTTTTAACTCTGACCATAAAGGAAATTAGCTAATATTCATCAGGATAGTAAATTGAACATAATTATTTTATTATAAGAGCCATCATATAAAAGGCAAGGGCTTAGAATTATGCATTCAAATCATGACAAATGAGGAACAGTATTTGAATATACCCATGTAGTTCCCTTTAAATGAGCTTTAGCCTGTCTAAGTGATAATTCTTCTGTATAGCAATTTTGCCATCGTTGGCACCTAGTTCATTCATCCATCCATTGACCACAAATGTATTGAGCACCTACTATGAGCCAGGATGATTCTTGGCTGGAAAAGCCAGTAGCGATTGCAACGATAACTTACCCTCTGAGAACTTACACTTTAGATGAAAGAAATAAACACATGAACAAGTAAGTAGTAAATTACAGACTAAAATAAGAAGGGTAATAGGATAGAGAGTGACTAGGGGAGGCACTATTGTAGTTGTGTTGATGGAGGCTGGCCTCTCTGGGGAGGTTGCATCTGAGCTGATACCCAATCATGAGATGTCAGAACAGCACTTTCCAGGGAGAAGAGGCAGCAGCAAGAACAAGAAATCTGCGCTTAGCATGTTCAAAGAGCAAGAAGGCAGCTAATTAGGGGTGAGAGGTGGGAGGTGAATTCAGTTAGATGGGCATGGGCCCTCTAAGGGGGGGTTCTGTGGCCATGGAAGGAGTTTGTTTCCTGCTCTACTGGCAGTGGGACACCGCCACAAGGTCACTCTGGACACTGTGGGGAGACAGGCTGCAGGATGTCGCAAAGGTAGTGACTATAGGAAAATAATAAGTCTGTGCAGCAATCCAGGCAAGAGAGGAGAGGGATTTAGACTGAGGTTTAGCACAAGGTATGTGTGTGGTGTGTGTACGTGTGTTGGGGGGCAGGGTAGGCAGTAGTGGAAGCAGTGGGTGCTATCAGGAGACTACTGAACAAATGAACCAGTATGGATAGTGTGGAACTGACTTTGAAGATAAAGTCCACAAAATTGCCACTAGATCAGATGTGACTTGTGAAAGAGAAGAGTCGGGGTGATTCCATGGGTTTTGGTCTGAGCAACTAGAAGAATGGAATCACCTGTTATTGAGAGGGAGAAGACTGTAAGAGGCACAAGTTTTGGGAGTAGGTAAGAATAGGGAGCTTGATTTTGGACATGGTAGATTTGAGGTTCTAACTAGATATCCAAGAGGAAATGTTGAGTAGGCATTTGCATACATCAATTTAGAAGCTGAAAAGGGAGGTTGTGGCAGAAAATATACTTCAAGGAGGCATGGACTTTCATGAATCCCTTTGAAAGTCTGTTAAAACCCTCAGATTCCTTCTCTGAATAATTTTTTTTTTTTTTTTTTGAGATGGAGTCTCACTGTGTCACCCAGGCTGGAGTACACTGGTGCAATCTTGGCTCACTGCAAGCTCCACCTCCCTTGTTCACACCATTCTCCTGCCTCAGCCTCCCAAGTATCTGGGACTACAGGTGCCCACCACCACACCTGGCTAATTTTTTGTAGTTATTTTTTTCTTTTTTTAGTAGAGACAGGGTTTCACCATGTTAGCCACAATGGTCTCGATCTCCTGACCTCATGATCCACCCACCTCGGCCTCCCAAAGTGCTGGGATTACAGGCATAAGCCACTGTGCCTCACCTGAATAATATTTTAAATGCATAAAATAAAACATTTTTGTGCTTTTGGTGTATCTAGATTGGTATAAAAGAAAACAAATTATAAGAAAATAAATCATCAAAATATTTTAAAAGTTACCCTATAGTAAAATACATACTTTTAATTAACACATTAAATAATGAGATCAATCAGTGAGCATAGTAACTATAGTTACTTCGAAGAAGTCATGCACGTACTTATTTCAAGATATCTGTAAGAAGTGAAATAAGATGAAAATATCTGTAGATTTTTTTTATTGGATAGCTACAGCTAATATTCCTATGGTTTGACTATCTAGGTTCACAATTGCAAGAAATGCTAAATTTCATCTCTGGGTCAGTGAAGATAAAGAAAATGCAGAAATGTGGGCTTAAAGAGGAAAGCAGTTACACAGACATAGATCCAGGTAAGTTTGTAGATATGATGATGATGGGAGAAGGAAGAAATTCTCCTCTGTTGTTTTCATTTTCTTAGTGAAATATGATGCAAAACCACCAGTTGAGAGTGTGTGAAGAGGGACAGAGAGGAGGTAAGAAACAGTGATCTAGTCCTGCAGGTGAGTGAATGGATTTTAGCTACAGTCAGACCCATAAAGGCCATAGATTCGTGATCATAAATTAAAATAAGTCCCCATCAGTGCAGTAATGTTTTTATTCAGCCAGACTTGGCTGCTCAGGTGCTGGCCACAGTTGGCAGGCAATTTAAATTATCTTTCAACCCGAGTTCATATGCATGCATTTATCACCAAAAGGCCCTGAGCAAAAGATGATGAGACATGTCTGTTTCAGTGTAGTTTTATCTCTAGTTTTTAAATTATAAATAATTCAAACACTGGAAACTGACTAGTCCACTGGGAGCAGAGAAGTTCATTGCTAATAACCAGGGCGCATATTAGGGGAGTCTGTGCATCTTGGGCTCCTGTGGCTGATGATGCCAGGAGCTGAGTGTGAACACAAAAGTTTCAAGTTCTATGGGACCTGCAGAGGCCAAAAGCTTGTGGCCAGTCCCGTATAACACAGCATACATCAAAGCAGTCCAGCAGGAATGAACACCACCCATCTGACAACTTTGTATACTTTTGCACAATTTTGAAAATGCTTGTAAAGTTACTCAAATCACAGTTACCCTATTTTTATTAACAGATTAAATCTGTATGAAAATTTAAAAGAGACAAATAAATCATCAAGAAATTTGTGCCTGTTTAAATATCTTCAATCTTATTCCTGCATTTGGCAAATAATCTCTGTGTACATGCTCCATTTCTTTATCAAGTCGTTTATTTACATGTTCGTTTCAATGTTGTTTTAGAATTCCAGTTCCTTGATAAGAAGTCATGTCTGTATTTAGAAAAACCCAATGTTTCCTACTGTATCCTGCATCCAAGGAACATTAATCACGAGCATTTTCAATTTTATACAAAGTAAATTTAATTTTCATATGAAATACCTCCATCTCAGTCACTGGGTTCTATTTTATTAATTGATAGTTCTAATATGCCCATAAAACAGCTACTTCATCCACTTGGATAAAAAGTATGTTAAATTTACCATTTAAAAATGAAAGCAACAGTTTATAATATGTACTCAAATAGAGGCTTTAATTGGTTTGTGGAAGAGATAATATAGATATCTTTTATCTATCACCACGTACTCAGCCACAGTCAAAGTGGAGGATGGAAAGGTTGGTCATCAAATTGTGAAGTAAGAGGATACCGCTGAAGAGAAAAGCCAATATAAATTTCAGTTATATACACACAGGCAGACACTGTCTAGTGTGTGCATCTAAAATGAAAATCTAGAAAGACTGGAAAAGCCTTGACAAATAGAAACAAAATTTCAACATTAAGCCTGCTGCTAAAGGGCACTTCCAAACCTGTTAGATTAATTTATAAAAAAAGAAATGTAGTTTTCAAATATTCTTATTTAGCTGAGCACGGTGGCTCATGCCTGTAATCCCAGCACCGTGGGAGGCTGAGGCGGGTGAATCACTTGAGGTTAGGGGTACAAGACCAGCCTGCCCAATGTAGTGAAACCCCGTCTCTACTAAAAATACAAAAATTAGCCAGGTGTGGTGGTGTGCACTTGTAGTCCCAGCTACTGGGGAGGCTGAAGCAAGAGAATCGCTTGAATCCAGGGGGTGGAGGTTTCAGTGAGCAAGATTGCGCCACTGCACTCCAGCTTGGGTGACAGAGCGAGACTCTGTCCATATGTATAAAGCTGAAACTGGATCCCTTCCTTACACCTTACACACAAATTAATTCAAGATGGATTAAAGACTTAAATGTTAGACCTAAAAACATAAAAACCCTAGAAGAAAACCTAGGCAATACCATTCAGGACATAGGCGTGGGCAAGGACTTCATGTCTAAAACACCAAAAGCAATGGCAACAAAAGCCAAAATTGACAAATGGGATCTAATTAAACTAAAGAGCTTCTGCACAGCAAAAGAAACCACCATCAGAGTGAACAGGCAACCTACAGAATGGGAGAAAATTTTTGCAACCTACTCATCTGACAAAGGGCTAATATCCAGAATCTACAGTGAACTCAAACAAATTTACAAGAAAAAAACAACCCCATCAAAAAGTGGGCAAAGGATATGAACAGACACTTCTCAAAAGAAGACATTTATGCAGCCAAAAAACATATGAAAAAATGCTCATCATCACTGGCCATCAGAGAAATGCAAATCCAAACCACAATGAGATACCATCTCACACCAGTTAGAAGGGCAATCATTAAAAAGTCAGGAAACAACAGGTGCTGGAGAGGATGTGGAGAAATAGGAACACTTTTACACTGTTGGTGGGACTGTAAACTAGTTCAACCATTGTGGAAGTCAGTGTGGCGATTCCTCAGGGATCTAGAACTAGAATTACCATTTGACCCAGCCATCCCATTACTGGGTATATACCCAAAGGACCATAAATCATGCTGCTATAAAGACACATGCACACGTATGTTTATTGTGGCACTATTCACAATAGCAAAGACTTGGAACCAACCCAAATGTCCAACAACGATAGACTGGATTAAGAAAATGTGGCACATATACACCATGGAATACTATGCAGCCATAAAAAATGATGAGTTCATGTCCTTTGTAGGGACATGGATGAAACTGGAAAACATCATTCTCAGTAAACTATCGCAAGGACAAAAAACCAAACACTGCATGTTCTCACTCATAGGTGGGAATTGAACAATGAGAACACATGGACACAGGAAGGGGAACACTGGGGACTATTGTGGGGTGGGGGAAGGGGGGAGGGACCGCCTTAGGAGATATACCTAATGCTAAATGACGAGTTAATGGGTGCAGCACACCAACATGGCACATGTATACATATGTAACAAACCTGCACGTTGTGCACATGTGCCCTAAAACTTAAAGTATAATAATAAGTTTTCTATATATTTGAAAGTTTTTAAAATAAAAAGCTGTGGGGAAAAATCCACATAAATATATATGTAAATTTATAAGAGACATACCTATAATAAAACAAGTAGGTAATGATTTATACAGCATAAACACATTTTTTAAAAATTAAAATATGAATTTTATACAAACAGAATTCAAAATCAAAAGCATTCAGTAGGACGTTTTATATTCACAAGAAGTATAATATAAATGAAAGAATAATATTCTCTTTGGTCATCACTCTTTGATAAGTCACATAATTCTCTAGGCATGTACCCTATCAATCTCTAATCATTAATTAAATCTCAGTGTAGTTCAGAGACCACTGTTTCATCAGTCCCATTTTTCAAGTTCTCCAAAGAGGGCATTTCCTATTTTTCACCACTCTCAAAAGTTATATTCCTGACTTCACAGATTATCTTATTTCCAATTTCAGAGACAACAGAAATATCAGATGGGAAGTCCTTCACCTGCATGCTACCAAATTTACAAATTATCTGCACTTGCTCTGTGGTAGATGCTGCCATTTAACTAATCGGTCATTCCCAAATCTTATCTCTCTTGAACTTCTCCCACTATAAGGGTAAAAAAAAAAATCTTTCCCAGTCTCCTTTGTAGTTATGAGTGGCCATGGGACACAGTACTGGCCAATGAGATGCAAGCAGAAGTCTCCCGGAGGCCTCTGGATACACTTTACTGATTAAATGACCAAGTGTAGCCAATACCACCCCTTCCCCCCTTTTCCTGCCTTGAGCACAGTTTGAAAGGAAAAGATGAAGGGAAATGCAGTGATGTCAACCCCTTAGTGCTGACATCAACTTGCAGAAGCAATGTCAGCAACTGCTTACTCTAAATTGCTTGTCATACAAGAAAAATGAATATCTGCTTGAGTGAGGCACTATTGGTAGCTGGGTTTTCTGTTATTTGCAAGTGAAAGCACTCCTAACTGCTACTGATCCCACTCTTTCCTCCCTTTACAATTGAAGAGAGCCCCCTTATCTGGGACTATGGATCCCATCATTCCCCACCTTCTCAGAGGCCCCCTTTTATTGATTGCAACCCTCCCCCAGCCCTTCAGTATCTTCGGCCTTCCCCTCTCCTCCGGTTATTTCACATCGCCAGTGCTTAAACACACTCAGGTCTCTCTCATATTAAATAAAAAATGAAACTGTCTCTTGGCCTCCTGTTTTCCTCCAGCTACAGCCTTATCTTTATCTCCCTTTCATTAACATTCTTACAAGAGCTGTCTACATTCACTATCTCCAATTCCTTATTTCCCATTCATTTCTCAATCTGCTGCATCTGGATTCACCCTTGACCACTTGACTGAAACTGTCAAGCGGTCACCAGCAACATCCTCAGTGCAAAATCCAATGGGAACTGTTTTGTTCTTATCTTATTTGACCTCTGTGTAACATTTGGCATGATGACCATTCAGTCCCATTTGAAAGACTTTCTTTCCTTGAATGCTTAAAAGCATTCTGTCTTTGTTTTTCTTCTCCTCTCTGGCAGATCCTTCTAAGCCTCCTCTTCTTTTGCAAACCCTTTGGGTATTGGTATGAAATTACTATTTTTATGCTGATGTCTCCTCAGTCTTTATCACCAAAGCAGCTCCTCACTGGACATCCTGAAACGTCCCAAAGACTCCCCCGAAATCTGCTTCTTCTCCTATGCTGTCTTCCTGCATGCACAGCACCACATCCACCCAGTTGCCCAAGGTGTCTGGAAAAATCCTTGATGCCCCTCCTCTCCCTTGTTTCTTGAAACCTGTTAATCAGTAGGTCCTCCTCTTGAATCTGCCCGTTTCACTTAGTGCCACTAATCTCATCCCAGGTCAGGCTTTTTCTGTTATCAGTTCCCTAACACCTCTCTCTTGCTTGACCCCATCTCTCTGCTGCAGCTGAAGGGAATTTATTTTAGTTTCTCCATAGCTGCCAACCTCTCTTTCACCTCTGGGCTTTCATACATGTTATTTCCTCTATCTATGATTCTTTCCACAAAGTTCAGCATCATTACTAATAATCTTCCCATTCTCAGTTTAAGCATTACGTCCCTGGTACCCGAGGCTGCACTGGATGCTTCTGCTGTGTATTGCTATAACATATTAGACTCCCAGTATCAATGTTTCTGTTTTGTTCCACAAGGATACGTTTCATCTTTAGTAACCAGTCTCTTCCAATAGACTTTTCAATTCGATTATAATGCTAGGCTTTTAATTTTATTTGCACCAAGCCAACAACTATCTATATATGAGTGGCACTCATCAAAGGTTGTGGATCAACTTCATGGAATATGAAAGATTTCCATTTATGTTTAAGAACCACTTACTGTAAAATGAAAAAGAAACAAAAATGCTGGAATACATAGTCATTAAAATGACTTTGGTCTCATTAAAAATGGTTATATTCTGAATGGATATATCCTATGTTTAAAAGCAGAGTGATCCTCCATTATCGCTGAAGTATATAAATTAGTTATTTCCCATTGCAATACAAATTTCTAGAAAGAATAACTATACAGAATATATATATTTCACTATATCTATAGACATTGTTCAAGTAGAAAAATGTATAAAATGCACTCAAGAGCCTTGACATGACATATAAATATAAAATCTAATTAAATCATATAGTTATTAATAATCATCAGAAACAGAGGCCAACAAGACTTAAAACAATGTAAAAATAAAACCCTTATGTAACAGTGTCACAAGTAAATTCAGAAAAAACAACGTGACATTATTGAAACATCCAGATTATTTCCAGGATTTACTGCAATTAGTTTTCTCTACTTAATATGCATGTGCTTCAGATTATTAAACTAAGAAGCACATTTGTATCATGAACCAAAGGCCGAAACTTTGATCAGCTGAAACTTTTCACACATTTTCAACAATCTAATTGCCAACAAAGTATAACTTAGTGTGCAAAATGCTACTAAAGTACATTTAGGGTGTGCTACCTATTTTTTTTATTTCAAGGAGGAAATATATTTTTTCCTGTTATATAAGCTATGTTGATAAAGCATAAGATCAAAAGGCTATATTGTCATATTTATTGCTAAAGCAAAACATATTCCAGTACGGTAATGTAACTTGCCAAAGGAAGAGGCTCTCTAAATACCAACACGGTCAACATCCAAAAAAAAAAAATAGATAAAAAAGCAAAAAGTTCAAGGAAAAAAATCAATTTTAGATTTTACCTGTGATCTTTTAAGTCAAATATGAGTTGGCTTAAGAATATGACTTGGGGCAAAATGCTTGGCAAAAAAAAGCCAGTCTCTTCCTTCAAGTTCCATATTCATCTGCTTTAGGATTCAGATCATTCCCTAAAAACATTATTATGTATTTGCAGATAAGACTCCATACTGTGTTTGCTTTTATCTATAGAATTCAATTTATGCTCCCTGAATGCAGGTTGCAATGATGTCTTATTGCCCATTAAGCCCCACACAACATTATTATACATAATAAGGGCCTGAAAACAAATTAATACACCCCACATTACATATCGTGGCACACTACGTTCTGGAATCTGCATTGGTCACGGATTGGGGTGGCTGACTGCCTCAAAACACTTCTCTGGTAGCCTGCCTTTCTCTAGTTAAAGACTCCACTCCCTGACCACAGGACTGGGCACACAAACCAAGCTTAGCTAAGCGTCCTTCTGCACCTTAGAAACTGATTCAGAGAAAGAGGAGCTCTTTTCCTCTCTGACCTCAGAGCTATTTGGATATGAGCCTTGGTACCATAAGCAGCTGCTTCTCCAGCTTCAAGGACAAGCTGGTTTCTATAGTCCACACACAGAGAAAGCAGAAAGGGGAGGCAGGCCAGATGGGCCAGACACCCCTAAAGCCAGCTTCACCCCTGATCTTCCACAGTTAGGTTAGGAGAGCCAATAAATTCTACTTACTTAATTTCACAGGGTCATGTAAGGATTCCATCACCAGAAGCCAGAATTCTAACTAGCACAGACCCAGAATTGTATCACGGTAAGAACTCTTGGAATTCATGGGGTCCAAATCCTCATGTTACGTATTAGGAACGTGGATTAGTTAGAGAGGTTAAGTATCTTGCCCCAAGTCCCACAGTGAACTGTAAGGAAGCAAGACACTGTGGCAGATTCTGTAGGCTGGCTCACTCTGCGCTCATTCTGACTCCTCTGTTGCTGCCGTACTGTACTATAGAGGCTGGGAACTGAAAACATTTCCCCATCTTCCTGAAGCTAGAGTGCAGGCATGTGGCCTAAGCTTCTGACAAACAGAGGTGTCTACCCAGGACTCAGATGAGAAATAAGCATCAAGACGGAATTTGTATCTTCTGGGGAGCACGGAGGTGGAGCCACGTGGTTCTTCTGAGAAAACTGAGGTGGAATCTCTGGCATGCTGTGTCCTACCTGCCAAGGGCAGCAGTAGCTCCCTAGAACCCCTGGTATTTTCAGTTTTTGTTTTGACTGAATAGTATCCAAAATGGTTGATACGGCGCTCCCAAAATTCTGTGAGCCACCTAATAACTTCCAATAAACCCCTTTCGGGTTAAATTAGTTAGATTGCTGTTTGAGACCAAGAACTTTGACTTATATCGAATTTGGTACCTGGAAATGGGTTGCTGCCACCTGAAATGTAGAACTGGATTACTGAAGGAGGTAGGGCTTTAAGAAAAGATACAAATGTTGGAAACCAGAAAGCTGTAACTCTTGTGATGCAGTAATATCAAAGTGTGTCAAACTGTCCCACCCTGCCCCTCAGAAAGCAGACAACGTGCTGCAAATGTTCTGTTAGAAGAAAGAGTGAGAAAAATCTGGTCCAGCATGAAAATGTTTAATAGGATTTGGAAAATAATTCTTTGTATATAGAGTTCCCAAATTCCTTCCCCAAATCAGTATCATTTAGATTATTTTTAACTACGTCAAAAACTGAAAAACCAGCCAACCAACCACATAAAACCCACAGTGACTTAAACAAAGTGGGGGTTTATTTTTCTCAGACCTGCAGATTAATGGACATTAAAGGGAGAATTAATCTATCCATTTCATGTGCTCAACAGAGCCATCCTAAATCATCAATTAAAAAGTAAAACGATGGGTAATGTGCTAAGAAGAGACGGGAGGAGGTCACATGCTGCAGAAATATTTCATTAAGATCACTTTGTATTTTGCTCATGTATATTGCTTTGCAGTTCAAAACATACTTTCACATTCTCTCCCTGTCCCTTTCCATCTTTCTTCCTTCCTCTTGTCCCCTTCTCCCTGCTGTCTTTCTTTTACAACCCCACAAACCTACATGCATCTGAGCAAGCGTGATTATTATCCTTCTCATTTCAGATACAAAGAAACTGAGACTTTAAAAAGTTTGGTAACTTCCTCGACATTAAAAATTATGTTAACTAGAGTCAATATTAACCATAAATAGAATGGATCCAGGGTTTTGTGAGGTCTGAAGCTAATACAAGTTATGGAAGCTTTGTTAAAAACTGCAGATAAAATATCTTATTCTTAGAAAACTTACAAAAACATCTCGACTGCGTAAGCACAATGGTAAGGCCTTGGAAGGGGACTACACCAATGAGGGGCCTGGAGTTTAAGTTTCACTAGCTTTACAGTTAATATGCTTCTGCTATTTCTATAACATGGTTCTTGTTTTAATTTTAAAATGTAATATTATTTTGTATTTTAATTATATTTTATCCAACATTTGATTTCTCTCTCCATTTTTAATCATTGGGAGAGGAAGAGGGAAGTGGAAACAGAACAGAAATTTTCCCATGGCACCAGTATTTCTAGGAAATTTTGCTTCTTTTTATAGGAGTCAGAGTAGGGTTCCTGGCTTCTCCCATCCCCTACTTCACCCCCTAAGCCTCAACCTCTCCGTATTTAAACATGGAAGCTTGAGGTATATCAAATGTTATGGTCCAGTGAAAAATTAGTTCATTGGATAAACTGAACTGAAGCCTTGAGGCCTGGTCCTTTAATGATCAGATCCAAATCAAGACCATTTCAGTTGCAGTGTGGGGAAAGAAAGAGCACTGTGGGAAGGGGCCCAATGTGCCTAGGGCTGCACAGCCCAGGACACATGAGACCTCTTTAGAGGGCACTAGGAAGGAAGAGAGGCTTGCGGGGACATGGGATCCTAATGTAGAGGCAACTGGAACATAGGATGGGGATGGAGGTGGGGCAGAGGAAACCAAAGTGAACTTTACCAGGTTTTTTTTCTGTCTGGGATCATCACCCTAAATTCACAATTCAGCTTACACAGAATCTACAAATATATACTGCCATAATTAATATCAGGACTGCTTTAATGCTGATAAACTAGAAATAAATATTACAAAAAGGGTATATTCTTGACAAATGCTTAAAGGTATTAACATGCTCACAGGCAGCAGGTTATGAGTATTGCATAACCCATGTATTTAGCACACATTGCCAAGTTCAGAAGGGCTAACTAATGAGTATCATAACTGATGATGGTGAGAAAAAGTAGAGATTCTTAGAGTTGTAACTGTAAAAATATGTGTAGTTACTCATTCCAGTCCCTGCTAGTGAAATTTCTCTAGAAAAAATTTCCACTGCTGTCTTCTATTTATGATGGACTGAAAGACAAAAGACACCTTCTAAAGGACCGTAATAACAAAGAATAGAAACTAACAAGAGCATACCTCAAAATAAGGCATAAATATCTATTTGCATACCATGAAAGAGCATTTTTTTCTAGGTCATCTAGTTTGTATGATTACTATGGGAAGGTTATAAATTTTTGTAATTATGCCACACATGTACACACAAGATAAACAACTTATTGAAAACAGACGATAACCCTTTTGGTCCCCCATAAATTAATAATAATTAATTTTATCTTAGGAATACAACTTGACACACAATAATGAAAGCTTGAAAAAATCATATAGATTATATTTGTAAAATTCCTTTGTTTTTTACTCTTTTATTTAACTGATACCTATTGCTTTGTTTCATATGACTGCTGATTTAAAATGGTATGTATGTAACTGAGACAGCTCAATTTCCTCTATAGAATATCTGTAACAAAGATGGTCTGTAGTAAATAGATAGCTTATTATAGAATAAATCAATTCTTCTAGTTTGAAACAGACTTATGATATAAATATGCCCATTAAAGTATCTAATTTGAAAATTTTAAGAACTTGTCAATCACCTTTGAAATGTGCAGTCATTTGGAAAGTCTCTGGAAAGGAGTGGAAGTCTAAGGTCTAGTTCTGCTTCTTATTCTAAAAACCTGCTTGTCCTTAATTAAGTCAGTTCATTTCTTCATAACTTCATTTTCCTTTTCGGCAAAACACAGATCATATCAGCTTCCTAAGTGCTTCTTAGAGCTATTATGATGAAAAAAAAATGTTCCATCAGATGTGAAACACTTCTTCAAGTACAAATATGAGATATAATTATTTTAACCAGACCAATAATCAAAGTAAATTTCTGCCTTTCCCATCATGTTTATTGTCACTCACTCTCTCTCAAAATCCAACTTAAGGAATCCATTTGACAATTTAATTATGTGACTAAATTGGAGTTTATAGTCAGACCATGAAAAATAGACATAGGTAATGTTTTCAAGCATGTTTAATAAAGAGAAGCTTCTAAACAAGATACTATAAGTTGCTTTCATAATAAATAACCTTTCATTTTAAGTTCAATATTTACTAATTTTAATTTAGTGAATTAAAATATGGCAATTACACTGCCAGGCAACTAACAGAGCACATATTCCTGTGTATAGTGAAATATCTGCACTGTGACAACTGGTTTCTGTTTCTGGATTTTATCAAGCATCTAAAATTTCCCATATAATTCTAAATAGTCCCTAAGTTTATGTCTTGACCTTACCACACACTAGTCTACAAAATAAAACACAAGAAGTTCCTGTCATTTTTAGATCTTGATAAAATAAAATTAATAACAGATTGCAAAAATTATGAAAACAAGAAGCCTTTCTCCAAAAAGTGTTTCGAAGTAAAATATTTAGCCAATACTTTGTTGAATTTATTCTTATATAGAAGAGTAAATTTTCTAAATAGAAAAAAGTCTCAATAAAGATACTTGAGTTATTTTTACTTTAATATATCTAGGATTCTAAAATACATTATTTTAATTTTATCTCTTCTAAAATTTAATAAATGATCTTTTCATGTTATTCAAGCTTTAATAATTCAGCTACGACAGTTTTATATATTTTTAATTGATTCTTTACACTAAATGAAACTTGCGATAAATGGAACTAGACTGTAGGGGATTCAATATCTGGCCCTGTCCCTCGTTAGCTGCAACATCTTACATATGACTTATGTATAACCTCATGTATATATGTAGGACTCAATCTCTCTATGCCTGTTTTCTCATCTTTAAAAGGAACTACGAACGGAACCTACCTAAAAGAAAGTTGTCAGGAGCACTAAATGACTTAACACAAGTAAAGCACTTAACAATAGCGCCTGCCACATACTAATCCCTCAATTAGTGTTAATTCGTTTTTTAATAATAATGTTTGTTATTATGCTATAAGAGCATAATTATTTTTTTTTTTACAGAAATCACTTCTGGATTTTGATACTTGAAACTAGTACAAAGTGATCTTCCCTCTTTCTAACCCTTTTCCTTTTAACATTCACCCATTTTTATCTACTGTAAATCATATACTATGGTAAACTGCTTCACAAAAGCCATAAAAATTATTATTATTATTATTTTTTTTTTTTTTGAGATGGAATCTCGCTCTGTCGCCCAGGCTGGAGTGCAGTGGCACAATCTCGGCTCACTGCAAGCTCTGCCTCACGGGTTCACGCCATTCTCCTGCGTCAGCCTCTCCGAGTAGCTGGGACTACAGGCGCCCGCCACCACGCCCGGCTAATTTTTTCTATTTTTTAGTAGAGACGGGGTTTCACCGTGGTCTCGATCTCCTGACCTCGTGATCCACCCGCCTCGGCCTCCCAAAGTGCTGGGATTACAAGCGTGAGCCACCGCGCCCGGCCTAAAAATTATTTTAGTAAAATGTTATTCAAATTAACTTTTGATTAGAACTTACTTAAATTATATGCATTGATACCAGTTTAGTTTTGAGAAATACCAGTCAGATATTTGTAGAATGTTCCCTACCTACATTTTAAAAATATCAACTCCCACAGGATAAACAATAGAAGATCATTTGTACAACTGGCAGTTTCTGGTGTTTAATAAACAAGGGTTTATGCTTCAATTCAGTGATTTAGGAGATATGATGTTGAAGGCTTAGAGAAAATAATAAAAATTATACCATTCTATATCCATCACATCAGGAACAGGAAAGTCTCTTTTCATTCCATTAAAACAGAAAACACAATCAACCAGGTGAAGGGTAATTAACTCTGCACTGCAAGTATTTCTATTTATGCAGTTTAAGGAAAAGTCATCACATCCTGTACCCTTGAATCAAGAAAACAATGGCTTTAGTTAACACCTGTTCTAGGAATTGAGCTAACGGTTTATTTTAAAAGCAATTTCTACCTCTGTTACTTTCAGCAATTTAAGCTGGTATTCAATACATGTAAATGTTAAGTGTTAATTGTTATTGTTACTGTTGTCATTGTTATTTACAAACATTTTCCTATCTTTGATTAACATTTATTAAATGAAAATAATCACTATAGATCAAAATGTCTATAAATAATCCCAGAATTAGTAAGATGACCAAACCTTCGTGAATATGATTACTGGCATTAAAAGTTCTAAAAAATTATTCAAACAGATAAAAGATGTGAATAGAAAGCTTATAAATAATGCAAGACACGTGTAATAATGCTGCTAGGAATAAATATATTGATAGAGGAAAGAAACTACCTAGACAAGGTCAAATTTATTATCCATAATTTAATAAGATATTGATTATACTTTGTTTAATTCTCTCATTTATATTTTTAAAGTAATCTCAAAATGCCTCAAATTAAATTAGATTAATGAAATTAATTTTTAATGGGTAGTTACAATAGATTAAGACATGCTTTATATGTTAAAATTTTTTTTAAGATAAGCAAAAAAAATCTAATTCTGAATATTTGATCCCTTTTCTAGTGAAAAGCTAGAAAACTTTCAGCAAGAATAGAATAAATATTACTTCTGTTTTTGCGGATAAAGAACAGCATATATTAAGAAGTAGAAGTTGAAAATTTAAAGATTCACAGTTCCTTAAGAATTTTTTCAGAAAATCACATAAGTGACACCCCAGTGCTTGAACATAGCACAAATATAAAGGTGGAGCAAGAAACGAACAGAATAGAATGGAAAGAGACTTTCTTGTTCCTGATGTGATGGATATAGAATGGTATAATTTTTATTATTTTCTCTAAGCCTTCAACATCATATCTCCTAAATCACTGAATTGAAGCATAAACCCTTGTTTATTAAACACCAGAAACTGCCAATTGTACAAATGATCTTCTATTGTTTATCCTATGGAAGTTGATACTTTTAAAATGTAGGTAGGGGACATTCTACAAAATATGTTTTGCCATAGACAAATATAAAATTCAAACTTGCCATAGAAATATAGATCTTTTAAAATATACACACTGTATATATATATATATATATAAAATAAACTTGTCATAGAAATATAGACCTTTCAAAAAATACACACTGTGAAATAGAAGTAGTCCAAAATGTATAACCCATTAAACCTTAACTGGGTTGGCCTGTACAATAAGTATTTTTATACATAAGTGATTAACAATATGCCAACACATTCATTTATACTGGAATAAGAAATCTGTTCTGCTTACTCCACTTAAATTTACTGTAGCTTATGCCACATATGTTTTTTTAGATCCTAAAATCTGAATGTGAACCTCACTATAATCTAAACCAGCTTCTTGAAACGTAACACTAGTTCTGCACCAAAGTGTATGTAATAAAATATATTCATGATTATGTGTGGTAGATCAATTCTAACATTCCCTTAGTTTGGGTTCCTGATAGAGTTTACCCATTTTGGATCTCAATAACAATTACAGTTAAAGCAACAGGGCACTCTAAATCATTTAAGGCTTATAAGTTATATTCCAGTATAGTTTTAGCTTCAAACCACATTTGATAGGTCATAGACTCAATATCCTTATTTTGTCATTAGTCTAAAATTGAACATTTCCCCTTTGATGCAATAGTCACAAAAGCCAGCGCTTTTTATATCTATACAGGATTAGAATTTATTTTTGTTGTTGCTTAAGGTTTAATTATTAATTTATTGTACCATACATGGCCAAAAATGTGGTCTACAAAATACCTACTTTCTGAAAAGAATTAAGGTAGTTTTGAGGATACTTGGAAACAAGGTGTATGCTTGCTTTGAAGGGGGAATGTTCTATCTGCAGCTATGAATTCAATACTATTATATTATATTATTCTAATATTTTGTGTCCTGTTAAAAATCAACTTGATAAAATATTAAGATCTGTTAAAAATCTTCCATAGTAATTGTATTTCTCTTCATTTCTCTTTAGGTACCTAATAGATCTGACTTAAATGCCTCTATGCTATGTTATTTGGCACATGAAAATGTATGACCACGTTATCTTCATTGTGAATATTTTATGCCACTTGAATCCAACTTTATTATTGTTAATGCAAAATATCTGAGACAAGTCTCAGCCAGTTTAGGAAGTTTATGTTGCCAAAGTTAAGGATATGCCTGTGACACAGCCCGATTGTCCTAAGCAGTTCCCAGCTTGACTTTTCCCTTTAGCTTAGTGATTTTGGAGTCCCAACATTTATTTTCCCTTCACACTATTAATATCATCTCCATCTCCCGTATTTTTCCCCCTCTCATTCTCCTCCTCCTCCTTTTCTTGCTCCTCTACCTTTTTCTTCTTGTTCCTTGCCCATTCTCATTTTTTTTTTCAACTTTCCTGCACTTTTTTGTTTCAATGTGCTTCCCAGCACTTAGTTGGGCTCTGATTTTAATCAACTGCAAGACACTATCTGTCTTGCAGTATTATAGTATTTGTTTATTTCCACTACTATAATTTTGATTTAACTTGAGAAACCTTGTTTTATGCTTTCTCTTTTAACACTTACTTTGTTTTCTCATGTTTTAGAAAAGGCATTTATTGAGTCAACAACATTTACTCAAGAATAAATGTCATACATTGTGACATATAACTATGTTTTCATTGCTTTTATTTTATTTTAAGTGCCTAAAAAGGTAACTCATACTCATCTTTCAGGTTTCTCTGTTTTTAAAAAGAATCACTTAGGTAAAGCCTTACTTAGCTGCCAAATTAAATGATTTTCCCCTATTATTCTTTTTCACAGCATCCTTTACTTTTTCCTCAAAGTATTTTGCAATTCTTTGTTTGTGAGGTTATTAGTATAATTTCTATCCACTCACTACATCCCAAGAGGTTAGGTGCCTTGTGTGTCCTGCTCATAACTATATACCAAGGGCCTAGAAGGGATTGCCATGTAGCAAGGGACTCAATAATGTTAGTTAAAAGAATAAATAACTGAATGTATAAATTAACGATATAGATAGTCTTAAAAATTCAACTGTGATTATCTTGAATTTAAAAACACTTTCTCTACTGAGTGATGAGATCAAAGACTGTTTTCATTTCTTTTCCTGTTTACATTTTTTTGTATTATTAAATGTTTTATGATGTTCATTTTTGAAAAAAAGACATGATTTGATATGAGTCTCTTTTCATATAAAGAAAAAATAGAATTTTTTTTATATCTCTCACCAACACTTATTTTTATCAATAGGGATTGCCTTTTTAAGCCTAGGTTTTCTTGATTAACTCTATAACATATTTTAAATACATGATATAATTCAATTTGGTTACAGAAATAATATAAAATTTATTTATCTGGATATTTTTAAGAAAAAGAGAAGTGTCTAAAACAAATGAAGTGTTCTCCAGACACCAAACAGTTGGATGTAACATGTAAGTGGCAAATAGGTCTGTTAGTTCTGATTCTACCACCTGTGTACATTATGTTACCTTTCTGAACATAATCTCTAAGTCAAGACAAAAAATGTACAGGTTTTCCTGGTAAAATTTGGCATCTATAAAACTTTCCTAATACTTAACTTTTTTCTAGGTCTGTGCATTACTAAACTGTAAAGTTGTTAGTACAGGGCTCATTTGTATTGCCAATAGTACCTGTTGCTTAATATATAATGTGCTGAGTGAATACATAAATACTCTGAGAGAAAACATTGACTGTAATAATGACTTTTGTCAAATAATTTGATCACTATGACATTTAAATTTAGTTAGTCCCAGCTACTCAGAAGGCTTAGATGGGAGGATCATTTGAGCCCAGGAGTTTCAGTGCAACCTGGGCAACACAGCAAGACCCTGTCCATAAAAAAAAAAAAATTAGCTAGACTGGACATTCGGTCTTTTTGCTTCACATACAAACCTTTAAAAAATACTTTCAGCTGTTCTCATTTCCTTTTCAGTTGCTTTGGGCTCTCCTATCATGCAGACTGCAGTTGCTCTGAAACCATCATGGTAACAAGCATTCACCTGAACCATTTTTGAGTCAAAACTAACTTTAATAAACAATTTAAAATTGTCAAAGGTTACAAATATAAACAATGAGATTACATAGGAATAACATGCCCTAGAATGGATCATACTACTGTACATGAGAAGTTTTTTTAAATAAAAGCTGTTCTAAATATATAAATCAGTAATTATGTTTTCTTAAATAATGAAATAATAATGATATTTATAGAGATAAAATAGAGGTTTGAAAAATTGTGGGGAGATTATAATAGAAACATAATTTCACTGTAGAAAATTGGAAAAATACAAAAAATTAAAAACTGTTTTAATCCTATGTGGCTTTATTTTTTAACAAAGGCATATATAGAGAATATGTCTATAGCAAAGTTTCAAGTAACTCATGGCTCTAAAAGTGTAACTGCAAACTTTAGCATAAATGTTATCAATACTGGTTAAAATTATATGCAGAAAATTTGAAAGGCTGGCACAATGCAAACTGACAAAAGCCCAAAACAAACAAAAGACCAAATGTAAACTGAGACTTAAAGTTCATTATAAGAAATGTGTTCTTTAAAAACTATTTTTGAGTCCCACTGAATTTAATAAACAATTTAAAATATTCACCAGTGGCCGGGTGCAGTGGCTTATGCCTGTAATCTCAGCACTTTGGGAGGCCAAGGCAGGCGGATCATGAGGTCAGGAGATCAAAACCATCCTGGCTAACACAGTGAAAGTCCATCTCTACTAAAAATAGAAAACATTAGCTGGGCGTGGTGGCAGGCACCTGTAGTCCCAGTTACCCGGGAGGCTGAAGCAGGAGAACCAGGAAGGCAGAGGTTGCAGTGAGCCGAGATCATGCCACTACACTCCAGTCTGGCAACAGACTGCATTTTTTCCCTGTCCCAAGGGGAAAAAAAAAAAAATTCACTAGCTAAATACTAAATAACTAATTACAGCTGCCTTTGAGTGTTATTTCTGAATTCAGACAAATATTTTGTGGCTTTAAATTTCATTGCTGTTGAAGTTTCCAATTACGCTTTTTGTTCTACTTGGGCAGAGAATTTGGAAACTGTATTGGAAGCAATCTAAATGTCTAACAAGAGCAGGATGGTTACATACACTTTGATATATGTGAATAATGAAATGCTATGAAGCGCTTTTGAAATAATGTTAAAGAATATGTAATCATGAAGAAATATTCCTAATGTTAAAATTTTTAAAAAGATGCAAAAATGGTATAAAATATGATCCAAATATTATGTGTATTTATGTTCACATGACTACCACCCTTTTTTGTTTATGCTAGTTTAAGCTTCTGTCACTTGAAATAAAAAAGTCCAAATTAACATATTTTTAGATTATTAATAGAAAATTAATAAAATTTTATGTTAACTTCCTATTAACAGTCAGCTTTTTTAGCTGACGCTTTACTATTTGAAACAATATTGCTTTGTAGCTTTCAAAAGCCTGTGTTAAAGTGAAAGGACAAAAGAAAAAATTTCATTACAGTGTTAAAAAAGGCTTAAATTTGATGTTTTCTGCCATTTCCATATCATGTCTAAAAAATACATCATCTTGAGTATCATGCAGATATGTTCCTGTATGAACATTTCAAAATCCAAACTAAACTTCCCCTCTATGATGCTTTATAATTGTAGTGCCAAAGTATACACCTGGAGTTTAAGATAAACAATGAAAACCTCAAATTTAAGAAATTGTCATCTTGGAAGAGTAACTATAAAATTTGGAATTTATATATACGAATTAATCTTAATCAATGTCATGAAACCAAAGATAGTCTGTGGACTTATCCCCCATCTAAGGATTCTCCCTACTTTCTATGGGAAATTAATATTTTACCCCTAAGTCTCCCTATGTATTGTACATAGGGAAATTAGTGTGCTCCTCCCTCAACTCTTAACAGGTAACAAAATAAAACAGGAGAGAAGATCTTATTAACGAAAGACTGAGCTAGGTACAATAGTGCATGCCTGTAGTCCCAACTACTTGGGCAGCTAAGGCCAGAGCCTAGGAGTTCAAGTCCAACCTGCACAACAAAGAAAGATTGCATCTCTAGGAAAAAAAAAATAAAGGAAGAAGGAATAGACCTCTTTGCTCTTTGAGCCTACACTTCTCTACCTTCCAAAGCTAAACATTGGAGAGAAAAACAGCATCACTTATTTTAACATAAAATCTGTTCCTACTTTTAATGAAAAAAGTATTTTTTAAAATAAATGACAAAATGCAAAAATTAAATGAAGGATATTAGAAAGTCCCTTAAAAGGAATAATAACTTATTTTAACTTCTTATACATTTAAATTGCATCACTGATAAAATTACAACAGGTCTTTTCTTTTATTATAATTTAAGTTTTAGGGTACATGTGCACAACGTGCCGGTTTGTTACATATGTATACATGTGCCATGTTGGTGTGCTGCACCCATTAACTCATCATTTAGCATTAGGTATATCTCCTAATGCTATCCTTCCCCACTACCCCCACCCCACAACAGGCCCCAGTGTGTGATGTTCCCCACCCTGTGTCCATGTGTTCTCATTGTTCAATTCCCACCTATGAGTGAGAACATGCAGTGTTTGGTTTTTTGTCCTTGCGATAGTTTGCTGAGAATGATGGTTTCCAGCTTCATCCATGTCCCTACAAAGGACATGAACTCTTCCTTTTTATGGCTGCATAGTATTCCATGGTGTATATGTGCCACATTTTCTTAATCCAGTCTATCATTGTTGGACATTTGTGTTGGTTCCAAGTCTTTGCTATTATGAATAGTGCCACAATAAACATACGTGTGCATGTGTCTTTATAGCAGCATGATTTATAATCCTTTGGGTATATACCCAGTAATGGGATGGCTGGGTCAAATGGTATTTCTAGTTCTAGATCCTTGAGGAATCGCCACACTGACTTCCACAATGGTTGAACTAGTTTACACTCCCACCAACAGTGTAAAAGTGTTCCTATTTCTCCACATCCTCTCCAGCACCTGTTGTTTCCTGACTTTTTAATGATCACCATTCTAACTGGTGTGAGATGGTATCTCATTGCAGTTTGGATTTGCATTTCTCTGATGGCCAGTGATGATGAGCATTTTTTCATGTCTTTTGGCTGCATAAATGTCTTCTTTTGAGAAGTGTCTGTTCATATCCTTTGCCCACTTGTTGATGGGGTTGTTTTTTTCTTGTAAATTCGTTTGAGTTCACTGTAGATTCTGGATATTAGCCCTTTGTCAGATGAGTACATTGCAAAAATTTTCTCCCATTGTGTAGGTTGCCTGTTCACTCTGATGGTAGTTTCTTTTGCTGTGCAGCAGGTCTTTAGTTTAATTAGATCCCCTTTGTCAATTTTGGCTTTTGTTGCCATTGCTTTTGGTGTTTTAGACATGAAGTCCTTGCCCATGCCTATGTCCTGAATGGTATTGCCTAGGTTTTCTTCTAGGGTTTTTATGGTTTCAAGTCTAACATTTAAGTCTTTAATCCATCTTGAATTAATTTTTGTATAAAGTGTAAGGAAGGGATCCAGTTTCAGTTTTCTACATATGGCTAACCAGTTTTCCCAGCACCATTTATTAAATAGGGAATCCTTTCCCCATTTCTTGTTTTTGTCATGTTTGTCAAAGATCAGATAGTTGTAGATATGCGGCATTATTTCTGAGGGCTCTGTTCTGTTCCATTGGTCTATATCTCTGTTTTGGTACCAGTATCATGCTGTTTTGGTTACTGTAGCCTTATAGTATAGTTTGAAGTCAGGTAGCATGATGCCTCCAGCTTTGTTCTTTTGGCTTAGGATTGACTTGGCAATGCAGGCTCTTTTTTGGTTCCATATGAACTTTAAAGTAGTTTTTTCCAATTCTGTGAAGAAAGTCATTGGTAGCTTGATGGGAATGACACTGAATCTATAAATTACCTTCTGAGCACGTCCTTGTACAATGGAAAGATATTTATCTGCCTGATCAATGATACTGTCATTACTAAGTCAAATGTCAAAAAAGCTGGACTAATGATAGCTTAACACAGTTCACATTCTAATCTTATAAATGTAGTTATGTGCCATTTCACGCATTTATGTCCATTAAGTATAATCTCTCTCAAATAAATAACATCTAAAACACTACTTAGAATGAATAACTTATGGTCTGAGAATAAAGTGGGTGTTAAAAAGAATTGATTCTAAGGAAAGAGATGCATATCAGAAGATAAATAGTATATATGACTACATTATTTGGTAAATGTAATAGATGTATAGTTTTTTTGTCAAGAAAAGCAGAAATCTTAGCTACTATCTTCAAACCACTGAGAGCTTTCTGAAATAATTTATTCAATCTAAGTTATTTAAAGATATTGTGGAATAAAGAAACTCTTTAAATTCTCAAAATGAAGATTATAAAAGTATTACAGTTTTATCACACTTTGATCTTTAGCAGTTATTTGATCAAACAAAATATTTTGTTTCTGGGAGCATGAAATTGTTCAAGGAGCAAGGGTCTGAGGGTCTGAGAGCACTAAAGTTGAATACTAGTTAGCTGTGTTTTCTTGGGCAAGTTATTCAAACTTTGTCTCCCTTCTCTGTAAAATGAGCATGATTTTGTCTTCTGTAAAATGAACTACGTTGGAAGAAAGTTGTCAGGATTAAGCAACTCTAAGGAGCCTATCTCACACCATAGCAATAATAGTAGACTAGTTAGTGCTCAGTTAATTCTCCTCTTCTTTTCCCAAGTGAACTTTCAGAAACCACATACATTTTGACATGAATTTCTAGCTGAAAACTATTCAAAGACATTATAGCTGATTCATATTCTAAAATCTGAAATGAACCTTTAAACCCCCCTAGTATTTAAATGATTAGAAACAATATTATTTCAATTGATTCAACAAAGTTTTCTTAGAATTTATTGTATTTTATGACCCAATTAGTTTTGTCTTTTTTTTTTTTTTTTGAGATAGAGTCTTACTCTGTCACCCGGGCTGGAGTGCAGTGGTGCAATCTTGGCTCACTGCAACCTCTGCCCCCTGGGTTCAAGCAGTTCTCCTGCCTCAGCCTCCCCAGTAGCTGTGATGACAGGTGCCTGCCACCACGCCCGGCTAATTTTTGTATTTTTAGTAGAGACAGGGTTTCACCATCTTGGCCAGGCTGGTCTTGAACTCCTTACCTCATGATCCACCCGCCTCGGCCTCCGAAACTTAATTTTGTCTTTAAATATATACGCAAGAACTGGTTTAAAATCAAGGTGTTGGTCAAACACAAATATAACTGAACCTCTCTGTTCAGGCATATAATGTAACTAAACAGCATGTAGTACAACAAAGCCAGCAAAGTAAACACTGCCTAGAGATAACCGGCCTTGTTGCCTCTGTTAAGCATGTCAAAGTCCTGCTTCTGAAAATATTTGAAAAATCTGCCTATTTTCCATCTGCTATATTTCTCAGAGGATAACTGAAAGTTCATGTGTAAGTTCACTGCAAGTTCAAATGTGTCATATCAGGTCATTTACAGGGTAAAAGTTCACTGGGAGTTTATTATTCGTTTTTAAAGACTGCAGTGGAAAAAGAATAAATATACTAATTGAAGCCATTTTATATTATGACCACCGCATTTTTACGCATCATAAATAAAAATTACAAATTTTAAAAGGCCATGTGCTATGCATAATTACAATTAAAAGGACCCTACAGAAGATGATACTATTCCTTGGGACTATCCTTAGAGAAAAAATTATAGATAAATCTTGGTTGTTTTAGATATTATTTAAAGTAAAACAGTTGTCATATTTTACATTTGTATTGCGTGTTTTGTTTAAACCACACATTTAAATGCAGAAATATAGAGACATAGAAAAAAAGAGGAAACATCAGAAATAATAAGTGGATATCATCTTACTATTTAGCTGAATAGAGATGATTTTTAACTGGCAGTTGCTAAGAATGCTATTTAAGGTACAATATTTGTGGGATGTTTATAGTAGAAGTAGGCAGCCAGGAGAAATAGGTCTTATTTGGAATAAATCACTGAATCATTAAGAAAAAACCTAAACCACACAGCATTCGTCAATATGATTTGAATCACTGAGGCAAAAATTAAGATTTTTCTTTTGGATAAAACCGTAATATTTTTTAAGATTTAGAAGAATATTTTTCAAGGAAAATAATAGTGAACACATATATACATTTAGGGGATAATTTCTGGTTTCAAAGATTAAAAATATTTTCTTTCTATAAAGTACTGGTACATCACAGGGGGTATTTGAAAGCTGAGGCTAAGTCCTGCCAGCTTGGGTTCATAAGAATCTTCCTTTTACTGCAAGCAGTAAGAGGAGAGTGAGGAATCAATCTGACCACCAACACAGTAAGCCCTGGAATCAGTCTGAAGTCACCAGGGACCAGTGGAATTCTGTCACTGATAGAGGGTCGTGGCTGCAAGTTGTCCAGGTTCTTGGTGTTTTGAACAAAGAATTGAACAAAACTCCCAGCAAAGCAAAGAAAGAATGAAGCAACAAAAAGAAGGAACACAGGGATTTATTGAAAAATTAAAGTACACTCCACAGCATGGCAGCCGACCTGAGCAGCAGCTAAAGGGCCCGGATATAGAATCTTCTTGGGTTCAAATACCCCCTAGAAATTTCCCATTGGCCACTTCATGCTCACTTCATGTAAATGAAGCAGTAGCCGGCAGAAGTGAAGTTACAAGGATCACACTCCTGTGCAAGCAACTGATTGGTTGTGCAAAGAAACCAATCAGACGCTAGGGTGAAGTTACAAAGTTATACTTCTATGCAAATGAAGACTCGGTTGGCAATCAGTCTGATTGGTTGTGGACAGCAACCACTCAGAGGCTGGAGTGAAGTTACAAAGTTGCAAATGAAGACTCCACCAGTCTGATTTTCTATGGACAGCCAATTTCCCATCTGCCACTGCAGAAAGCGTGGGGCATTTACAAAGTGAGTAGCCTCTGGTCCTTTTGTTATTTAGGCTTGGAAAGTTAGGGTTTTCCTTTCAATTAGTCATAGGAAGTCGGCGTGAAACAGCCTTAGGTTCCCAGCCTCCAGACTCTATTCTCCTGCCTCAATTTGACTGGGCAGGAACCAATCATGCGTAGCCCTTGTCAGGCCTCACAGCTCATGCAGTCTTACTCCTCTGACTTCTTTCCCTTGAATCCCTGCTCCATCCAGCTAGGATTCTCATCACAAGAAGCCAGATGCCGTTTCCGCACCTTTAGAAAAACATTAACTGAATTTCTATACTAAATACATCCATTCCTCTCAGTATGATTTCTTTCTCTTTGGCTCCCAGGCATCACCTGAATTTAGTCCTTATCACACACTGATACGTCATCGTGTGATTTTAAGAGGTGTAATGTTAAATATAGAAATTGAATATGTAAAATACACAGTTTTGGATAATTGTTATTCATCAAATGTATCATTTGGTATAATGTAGCCACTTTTCCTTGGGTTTTCCTCCTGGCTGCTCTGAACCATAGTTTTCCCTGTTTTTCACCTATGCACAATATATGATTTCCCATATTGGAAAGCTTTCCAATGGACAGTTCCTCATACCCCCCTGCTTGGGGGGGATTGTCTCCTTTGGTACAGTGGCTGAACAGCTATCGTCTGAAGTTGGTGATCTTCAGCAGATGTGACTTGTGACGCTTCCCAAGTGTCTCCTACTGAAATTCCAGGTCAGTGAATAATATGGTTTTGTTCTTAAATGCTATGTCTACACATACACACACACACACGCACGCACACACTCCAGTCTTTATCATATGAAACTGCAATTGTTTCCAACTTCATACCATCCTTTCTAAGCAAAGTGTGGAAGTAAGTTGACAATTCTGTGATATGATCCATGGCACATATTTCTAAAATGCATTGAACAACAATAAAACAAGATCTATAAAAATGGGAAAACAAACCATTTTCTTAGATGGAAAGACATTATAATAAAATGTCAGTTCTACCAAGTTAACTATATACTCAAAACAAATCCAATTAGAATTTCCTCCTTTGGATAAGATAATCTTAAGGCTCATGTGAAAGAACAAATGCCAAACAATAGCAAAAAATATATATATTTTTTGAGACAGAGTTTCGCTCTTGTTGCCCAGGCTGGAGTGCAATGGCGCGATCTCAGCTCACCGCAACCTCCGCCTCCCAGGTTCAAGTGATTCTCCTGCCTCAGCCTCCCAAGTAGCTGGGATTACAGGCATGCACCACTACGTCTGGCTAATTTTTGTATTTTTAGTAGAGACGCGGTTTCTCCATGTTGGTCAGGCTGGTCTGGAACTCCTGACCTCAGGTGATCCACCCACCTCGGCCTCCCAAAGTGCTGGGATTACAGGCGCAAGCCACCGTGCCCAGCCACAAAAAATATTTTTTAAGAAAAGGGGATGAGGAAGGACTTGGCTTATCAGATATGAAAACATTTTACTTTTATTTTTATTTTTTTGTTGTTGTATTTTTAGTAGAGATGGAGTTTCACCATGTTAGCCAGGATGGTCTCCATCTCCTGACCTCATGATCCGCCCGCCTCTGCCTCCCAAAGTGCTGGGATTACAGGCGTGAGCCACCATGCCCGCCCGAAAACATTTTATTATACACCAATATGTTAATATGTGTATATGCATTCACATCCATATATGATTATCTGAGGGTAAATACAAAGTACAAAAGAATGTGTGTTTGGTCTATAGCATGATTACATAGGCAAAAGCGATGCCAATAAGCAGGAGAGGGGAGCAGTGGGAAAAGAGGAGGCAAACAAAAAATAAGAGAACTGCATTAAAGAAAGCAGATGGAATATGACCAGATTTATTCATTTATGATACATCTTTTATATGGGTATATAGATACAGAAATTAATTCTTTAAGTGTTGAAAGGAGACAAAGTCAGAGAAAGGTGGAAAGATGAGAACATGGTTGAGAAATGCCTGGAGATGCAGGCTGAACAGGCACTACAGCACAGCCTACTAGCGGTCTTCCTTAACTCTCTTATCACAGCTGCCCCTCTTAGAACTTATGTGCTTCCTCCCACTACCTCTGAATCAGATGGACAAGAACGTACTAAAACTCAACCCTCGACTTCCCAATACACTCAACTTTCCCCTTGTCCTTCCCTTCCCTTGATTCCTTGATTCTCCCGTTGTGGTCCTCTACATTCCCAAGCCACCTCATCCACTTCCATGGCTTCAACTATCAATGCTCACCCATTCTCAAGTAAATCTTGATGTCTTTTCCTCACATTCCCCCAAGCTACTCTCAATTTCTTATATGTCCCACAGTTATAAGAAACTAAATGAAATACAGCTGCCCGCTCCATTACTAATAGTATTGCTACCGTTAAAACCACCACCATCACTGCTACCACTGCTTTACTACCAATAGTACTGCCATTATTTCTATTTCTACTGGGTGCCATTTATTTAGTGTTTACTATATGTCAGGCACTGGACTCAGCCCTTACCAATGGCAGCTCATTTATTCTCATCTTTAAACAACCCTATGAGTAGGTGTTATCCTAATTTTATGCTTGAGGGACTCAAAAAGCTCAGGACTACATCACCATGAATTGAACAATGAGAACACATGGGCACAGGAAGGGGAACATCACACTCCAGGGACAGTTGTGGGGTTGGGGGAGGGGGGAGGGACAGCATTAGGAGATATACCTAATGCCAAATGACGAGTTAATGGGTGCAGCACACCAACATGGCACATGGATACATATGTAACAAACCCGCACATTGTGCACATGTACCCTAAAAGTTAAAGTATAATAATAAAAGAAAAAGATAGGCAACCTATGTTCAGATGCCGTCAAAGCACATGTCTGTTCTTGTGTTAATATAGTATCAGTTTGATTCGTTTACAAATATTTGATGAACATCTAAGTGCAAAACAGTAAAACAGAGGTGAACATTTTACCAAAAACTTACTAAATATCTTTTGCACTGTTCTAAGTGCTTTACATTTATTATTTGATTCACACCAGCTTCCCATTCTACAACCTAACTAGCATAGATTATCTTTAGTCTACAGATAGGTGAATTGAGGCAAATAGAAGTGAAGTAGCTTGACCCATCTCACAGAGCTAATAAGTGGTAGAACTAGGATTCCAGGTAATGTCTGTAGAATTTATGGTTTTCAATTGCTATTTTGGAAGAGAATATACTATTATGATAAATTCCTAGATATGCAAAGATCCATCTCTTCAAAGAGTTTACAATCTGGTTGAATAGATAAGACTATCAACTACTTCAGAGTTGGAAAGCCCTTGCACTAGAAACAAGAGACAGGGAAACCAACTAAAAGACTATTATAGTAGCCTGCAGAATCTAGATGAGGAAACTGGCAAGTGTGAGTGAATATGAAAGGAACAAAATGAGAAATATTATGGATTGAAACACTGATCTCATCTGGTGATTGATGAGATAAAGAAGACCATGGAAGAGAACAAACATTGCCTGAGTCTGAATTAGTGGCTGACTGACCATGTCACTGTCAGAAATGGACATGTCTTCAATAGGGGTGGATGATTTTGAGGTAAGAATAAAATTACAAATAAAGTCAAATCTATTCAGATCTTTCTAGTGGAGTTGTGATTCAGAAGCTCCGGTGAGAGGCCAGGGCAGTAGATGTAACGTGTGGGAGCCACCTGCTCTCCACACTGAGACCGCAGATGCTCCCGCTGAGGGAGACAATGCAGAGCCCTAACAGCAATGGGCTTCAGCCACATTTCCCATCAGTGCTCTGACACTCGTGTTTTCACTGCTTCCTGCCAGTCTGGCGCCACATGACAGCCAAGGAGGAGGCAAAAGAAACGATAGAGAGAAGAGTGAGCAGTGCCTTTCTGGCTATAGACAAGGCTCAGAGTAAAAGTGGAGACAAGACTGGAAAGATTTACTGTCTAGACTGACAGCAGTTTGGAATGTCATCTAAAGGCTCCTGTTTTACACTAAAGCAGAGGCCTGTGTATTGTAAGCTTCATATTGGTAAGTGAAGCCAACTTTGCTGGTGCGTATTGCAGGAGCTTCTGAGAGTAAGGAGCTTCTAGGACCAAGGGCCTTCTGCTACTTCTAACAACGAAGCCTTGGATGGAATAGGGTGAGAGAAAAAGTAAATCATGAGCATGTCCTGGCATTTAACGTCTCAGTATATTCAGTGTATTCAGTCCTTAAAGGGAGAGGTTCTATTTCTATTTCAGGTACTATATTACTTTCCTAGGGCAGCCATAACAAAGTACCAAAAACTGGGTGACTTAAAACAACAGGAATTTATAGGCTCACAGTTCTGGAGGCTAGAAATTCAAAATCCAGGTATCAGCAGGCAGGGCCGTACTCTCTCTGACAGTTCTAGGGGAGAATCCTTCCTTGCCCCTTCCCAGCTTCTGGTGTTTGCCACCAATCTCTGGTGTTCCTTGGTTTTAAATGCATCACTCCCATTTTCTGTCTGTCCAAATATCCCCTTCTAATAAGGACACCATTCATATTGGATGACGGCTCTCCCTAATGACCTCATTTTAACTTGATTACCTCTTTAAAGACCCTATCTCCAAATAAGGTCATATTCTTAGGCACTGGGGGTTAGGACTTCAACATACTGTATCTTTTTGTTGAATTTGGGACACAATTCAACCCATAACAGATATAATAATGGTTTAATAACAACAAACATTGATAATAAGTTAGACATCATAATATTATAATAGGAGTACAAAAATATTGCATATTATTTTGAGGAAGTATGATCTTTAAGACGTCTTAAAGAATTCTCCTACGGCCAGGGGCGGAGGCTCATGCCTATAATCCCAGCAGTTTGAGAGTCCAAGGTGGGCAGATCACAAGGTCAGAAGATCAAGATCATCCTGGCCAACATGGCAAAACCCTGTCTCTACTAAAAATACAAACATTAGCTGGGTGTGGTGGCATGTGCCTGTAATCCCAGCTACTCGGGAGGCTGAGGCAGGAGAATCGCTTGAACCAGAGAGTTGGAGGTTGCAGTGAGCTGAGATCACGCCACTGCACTCCAGTCTGGGCCACAGAGTGAGACTCTGTCTCAGAGAAAAAAAAAAAAAAAGAATTCTCCTACAACTTATTTCTGGATCCTAATAAGATAATAATGACTAGGATATAACATTTGCTTGTGTTTCACAATACAAAGATATTTTTAAATGGGCACTACTTAAATACAGTTTAATAAATGAACAATAAAATTTATAAAATGTAGATATTATATGCCATGCTATAACATATATATATATATATATTCATTGCTTCCTGTCAGTCTGGCACCAAATGATAATCGGTGAATATTCCACCAGTACTCTGAGTACCACATTCAGTGAGATTGCCTGCAAGACTGCAAAGCAAATAAAAAACTAGCATTACTATAGCGAGAAAAATGTTTTAATATATGTTCAAATATAAAAAGAATATATTACAAATAAAACTTTATTTTTAAAGGTATTATGATAAAAGCAGGGAAAATGATTTGATTTTATATGAGTGTCATTTTGGTTTTGCTTATTTGTTTCTTTTAATGAAATAAGTTAATGACACAAAAAGGCTAGCTTGGAATCATAGAAAAAACACTCATCTAAGAATCATGGGAACCTAGACCAGGTGGTAAAGTTTGAGCAAAATGAGGTTAATGTCACACCCATGTGGCTATGAGAATTAATAGATAAAACTATGTGAAAGCACCACGGAAACTGCAAAGTGTTTCAAAATGTGACTTAAACCAGACTTGAAGTGTGACATTAAATTATCATTACATTACAGGAGAGAAAATTTATAAAATATTACTCTCCTACTTGGTATGTTAATAAGCTAAAACAAACAAACAAATTCATTATTAAAACACATTCTTCAGAATCTTAATAATTGGAAGTTCTTTATAGAGTTGAGAATTTTGACCAGCATGGCATAATAAAATACTTTGAGTTTTGGTTATCTGACCTGTTTAAACAGGCTCTACCATTTAACTTACTCTGTAACTTTGGCAAATTATATAACCCTATTAGATACCAATTTCCTCATCTCTAAAATGAGGATAATGATATCTACCTAATAAATACATTATGAGAACAAAAAATAATTTTAGGAAGTACCTGCCGCAAAGTACACACTCAGTAAGTGATAGTTACTTTTTTTCAGAAAATTTCTTAAGTCTTTGCATAAGGCTTATTTATTCAGCTTTAATAATCTGCAGTATTAAAAAACTATAATTATATTCAGCTTAAAATGTATTTGGCATGACCTCCAGACATATGTATTTTAATTTCAAGAAAATAACTTTTACTGTAATATAGTTAAAAGTGTAAAATTACTGCTACTATTATTATTAGACTTACCTTACAGCTGCTAATAAATCAAAATAATTACTTTTCCAACCAAACTATGAAAAAAACACAAAAGTTAATTATTTTATTTACAATACACCTTTTGTATGTAGAATATTTCTTTATATAAATATGTATTTGACATAAAGTAATTCATTCCTTTCTTAATCTAAACTACAATTTAGATTACTGCCTAAATTCAAAGAGAAAATTATATGGCAAAACTAACAAAAACCTTTTCATAAACACTTGAAGTAGAAATTTCACTCCAGAAAAGATGGAGTCACATGGACCAAATTTATATTCCTGATAGAAATAACCAAGAAAACAGACAAAATACATAAAACAACAGTTTTCAGGATGCTAGACATCAAGCAACAAAGAACAGTGATCCCTAAGAGATATAAAAACAAATGAAGTGTGTGTATGATTGAGTTTCCAGGTCATGAACCAGGAGGAGGAACTCAGATGGGGAATGGCAGATTCCCCGAGTTGAGGAACTAAGAGTCCAAGAACATAAACCGATTACCAGGAAGTCCAGGGGGTTCACAGGACAGATTGCAGGAGAGAGACAGGCATCTGCTATACAGATAGACAACTCTGGAGATCTACAGAGGGTCCCTGTAAAGTATTCCGCAGAGAACTAGCAGTGCACGGGTGTGAAGAAGTTACCTAAGTCTGACAGTAGTGCCTATTCTCACTAGCTAGACTGGAAAACCTTACAATTCATAGGAAAATTGGTAGAATGCTCAGAAGGCTTTGCCTCAAAAGTGGAGAATTTGGTCCTAGACTAAATGCTGCTCTGGTCCTACTTAACATATCTTAAAAGCACGACCAAAATGGACCAGTTTCAAAGTAATTTAATCACAATCCAGAACAAAGCTCAAGATATGAACATAACTTGCAACTAACAAGGTAAAATTCACAATGCCTGTCTTCCTAACCAAAATTAGCAGGTATGCAAAAAAGCAGGAAAATAGGCTCACATTGAGGGAAAAGAACTCCATCAATTAAAACAGACTCATATTTGACACAGATGTTAGAATTAGTAGACAAGGTCATTAAAACCATTACTATAACTGTATTTCCTAAGTTGAAAACATACCTATAAAACAGATCCAAAACAAAATCTCATTTCAAAAATCCACATGTGAACTGCTAAAGATGAAACCTACAGTTCTGAGAAGAAAAAAACATGGAATGTGATAATAGCAGATTAGACATAGACAATAGCAGAAGAAAAGATCAGTTAACTTGAACACATAGCAATAGATACTATTCAAAAGGAAATATTGGGAGAAAAAAGCATTTTTAAAATGAAAAGCGAATCAGTGAGCTGTCAAACAACTTTAAGTGACATAAATATGTGTAATTAGAGTCCCAGGAAAGGACGAGGAAAAGAAAACATATTTGAAGGAATAAAAGCTAATTTTTTTTCAAATTTGATGAAAACCATAAATTCAGATTCAAAGAGATTCACAAACACCAACAAGAATAAACATAGAGAAAAGGCACATACAATAAAATGTTCAATACCAGTGATAAAGACAAAATCTCAAAAGCAGCTCAAACAAAGGAAGATATGTACAAAGACAGGGTACAAAGATAAGAATGGCAGTAGATTTATCATCAGAAGCAATGCAAGTGAAAAGGCAGCAGAGCAAAAATTTTAAAGTACTGAAAGAAAAAAGAAACCTATCAACCTAGAATTCTATACCCAGTGAAAGTATCTTTTAGAAACAAAGATGGAATAAAAATTTTCCAGGGATACAAAGCTGAAAGAATTAATAACCAGCAGATATATATTATATAAATACTATGTATAATACTTCCTTTATGTTATATGTTAAAGAAAGTTCTTTAGGCAGAAGAAAAATGATAGCAAATGGAAATATTCATCCACGGGAAACCCTGAAGAACACTATAAATGTTCATTACAAGGGTAAATATACAAGATTTTTTCTTAGCATTAAAGTCCTTTAAAAAGATAATTTATTATAATAATACCAGTAAACTATAAATAACAATACTAAATAAAAACAACATATTGTTGGGTTTATAACATATGTAGAGGCAAAATGTATGAAAACAAAGGCACAAAAGATGAGAAGGGAGAAACAGAATTATACAATTATAAAGTTCTTATACTCTATGTGAAGTATTGTAATATCTTGAAAGTAGACTATTACATTGAAGAGATAGATAAAAAATGCTAAAGCCACAACTAAAAGAATATAAAGAGTTACAGTTAATAAGCCAACAATGGAGATAAAATGGAATCATTTTTTAAAAACCCAAACAAGGCAGAAAAAGGGGAACAAAGAATAGATAGGGTAAATAGAAAACAAACAATAAGATGACATTTAAACCTAACAATATCAATAGTCACATTAAAGCAAATGGTCTAAATATCCCAGTTGAAAGGTTATCAGATTAGATGAAAAAGTAAGCTCAGAAGAAAGTTAACATGGCTACATTAGTATCAAACAGGGTCGATTTCAGAGAAAAGACAATTACCAGGAATAAAGAAGGTAATTTCATATTGATAAAGAAGTCATTTAATCAGAAAACACAAAATAATTGTAAATATAACTGTGCAAATCTAAAACTATAATCAGAGATTTTAATACCCCCTCTCTCTCTCAATAAATGATACCACTATACAGAAAATAAGTAAGAATGTAGATTTGAGCAACACAATTCAGCCAACTTGACATGCGTAGAATATTCCACCCAACAACAACAGAATACACTTTCCTTTCAAGTGTACTTGATGCTTTACCAAGACAAATGACAAGTCCCAATAAGTTTAAAAGGATTCAAGTCATACAAAATATGTGCTCTGACCACAATGGAATTGGATAAGAAATCACGAACAGAAAGATATCTGGAAAATCTACAGAATCCCTCAAACTACCCACTACTAAATAATCAGTGGGTCCAGTTAAAATCAAATAGGAAATTTAAAAGTGTATAGGAAATTTAAAAGTGTTTTGAACTGACTGAAGATGAAAACAACATACCAAAACTCGGGGGATGCCACATGTATGGGTTTCCTATTGCTGCTCCAAGAAATTATCACAAATGTAGTACATGAGTTTATTATCATACATTTCTAGAGATTAGAAGTCTCGCTGGGTTAATATCAAAGTGTCAAGTGGGCTGTGTCCCTTCCAGGGGCACTAGGTGAGAATCATTTCCTTGTCTTTTCCAGCTTCTACAGGCTGCCCACATGTCTCGTCTTGGGGCTCTCTTCCATCTTGAAAACCAGCAGTTGCATCACTCCAACTTCTGCTTCCCTCATTACATCTCCTCTGACTCTGACCCTTCTGCCTCCCACTGAGAAGAACTTTTGTGATTAAATTGGCATCACCTAGAGAATCCAGAATACTCTCCTCATTTCAAAATCCTCAACTTAATCATTTCTGCAAAATCCCTTTTGCCATGTAAGGTAATATATTCACAGCTTCTGGGAATTATAATATGGACACCTCTGGGTAGGGGCATTATTCTGCCTCCACACTACTAAGGTAAAATTTAGAGGTAAATAGCATGGAAAGGCCTCTATTATAAAAGAAGGAAAATCTCAAGTCAGTGACCTCCAGTTTTCATTCTAAGACACTAGAAAAAGAAAAGTAAATGAAACCCAAAGTAAGCAGAAAAAAGGAAATATAAAAATCACAGCAGAAATCGAAGAAGTTGAAAAAAGCAAAATATAAGAGAAAATTAGTGAAACCTAAAGCTGATTTCCTAAGAAGATCAATAAAATTGATAAACCTCTAGCCAAACTGAGTAGAAAAAAAGAGAGCAAACACAAATTACCAATATTAGGGTGACAGAGATAACTAAGATTCTACAGATGGTGAAAAATAAGGAAATATATATGATCTCATGCCAGTAAATTTGACAACCTAGATGCAATATACACATTTCCTTAAAAGACAGAAGTAACCAAAGTTTACTAAAAAGGAAATAGATAATCTGAATAGCCATGACTTTATTTAAAAAATTAAATTTGTAGCTAGAAATCTTCCCACAAAGAAATCTCCAGGCTAAGGTGGCTTCACTGTAAATTCTACCAAACACTTATGGAAGAAATAATACCAATTCTACAAAACTCTCCCAGAAAATCAAAGAGGAGGGAATACTTCACAAGTCTTTGATATAAGCATTACCATGAGACCAAAATCCTGACAAAGATATTTCAATAAAAATATAGACGAGTATCCCTCATGAACATAGATACAAAAATTATAATACAAATTTCTGGAAAGTAAATCAAACAACATATAAAAAGGATACTATATCATGACCAAGTGAGATTTATCCTAGGCATGAAGATTAGTTTAATATTCAAAAATCAATGACAGTCCAGGCATGGTGGCTCATGCCTGTAATCCCAATACTTTGGGTGGCCGAGGTGGGAGGGTCTCTTGAGGCCAGCCTGCACAATATAGGGAGATGCTGCCTTTACAAAAAAGAAAAAAATTCAATGACTACACAAATAAATGTTAAGTATGTGAGTAATGCATACGTTAATTATCTTGATTTATCCATTTCACAATGCATATATATTTTGAAACATCATATCGTATGCCATAAATTTAACAATTTTAATTTGTCAATTAAAAATAATTTAAAATTTTAAAATAAGATAAAAGATGAAAAATCAATGAACATTAATCATTATATTAACAGATTGAAAAAGAAAAAAATACATACTCAACAGACATTTTAAAAGATTTCACGAAATCCAAACATCCATTCAAGATAAAAATTCTTAGCAAACTAGGAATAGAAAGGAGCTTTCTCGACCTGATAAAAACTCTACAGCTAGCATTACATTTAATAATGAAACATGAGAATGCTTTTGCTTAAGATCAGAAACAAGAAAAGCATACTTGTTGGCATAACTGCTTTAACTATTTGTATTAAACATTGTACTGGAGGTTCTAACCAGGTCACAAGTCAAGGCAGAAAATAAAAGGCATTCAGATTGGAAAGAAAGAAAGAACACTTTATTTGCAGACAACATGATCATCTATGCAGAAAATCCCACGAAATCTTCAAAAATACTACTAAACTAACCAGTGAGTTTAGCAATGATTCAGGCCTGATACAAGGTCAATATTCAGAAAGCAACTGTATTGCTATACAGTAGCAATAAATAATCAGATATTGAAATCATGAAGCAACATAATTAACAATAGCATAAAAATATGAAATGGTGAAAAATCTGTTAAAAGATGTGCAAGCCCTGCACACTGAAAACTACAAAACATTTCTGAGGGAAATTAAAGAAGATCTAAATAAATGAAGAGGTACACACTGTTCAAGGGCCCAAACAATCAATATTGTTAAGATGTCAATTCTTTAAAATTTGATCTGCAGATTCCAGGCAATCTCAAACAAAATATCAACATTTTTCATAGAAATTAACAAGTCAATTTTAAAATTCATATTGAAATGCAAAGACCAAAAACAATGTTAAAAAAGGGCAAAGATGACTTATGTGATTTCAGGACTTATTATAAAGCTGCATTAACCAAGACAGTGTAATATTTGCATTGCAATGATGAATAAATCAATGGAACACAAAAAAGAATCTATGGTCAACTGCTTTTGCCCAAAGATGTAAAGGCAACTTAGTAGAGAAAGGATTTTTTTTTCTAAAAATACTGCTAGAACAATTGAATATCTACATGAAAAAAAAGGAACTTTTATCCATACCTTGCACTTTATGCAAAAATTAATAAAAATGGACCATAGACCCAAATGTAAAAGCTAAAACTATTACATTTCCAGAAGAAAACACAGGATAAAGTCTTTGTGATTTTGAATTAGGCAACGATTTTTTAGATACAACACTAAAAGCATGATATACGAAAGAAAGAATTAATAGATTGAACCTCTTATCAAAATTTAAAACTTTCTTTTTAAAAGCCACTTAGAGGAAACAAATAGTGTATACATCTCTCCAAACTTTTCAAACTGTACACTTTAAATATGTATAGTTTACTGCATAACAGTTATACTTCAGTAATGCTGGGGAGCTTTTTGTTTGTTTTTTGAGACAAGGTCTCTCTCAGTCACTGAGGCTGAAGTGCAGTGGCACAATCAGAGCCCACTGCAGCCTCCACCTCCCAGGTCCAAGCAGTCCTCCTGACTCAGCCTCCCAAGTAGCCAGGACCAATGGTGTGAGCCACCACGCTAAGATAATGTTTTACTTCTATTTTCGTAGAGACAGAGTCTCCCTATGTTATCCAGGCTGGTCTTGAACTCCTGGCCTCAAGAAATCCTCCTGCCTCAGCTTCCCAAAGTGTTGGGATTGCAGGTGTAAGCCACCACACCCAGCCAATAATACTGTTTTTAAAAAAGACAATCATGAAAAAAAATTATGTACACCAACCTAAAATCATCTCTCCAATAATATAACCATTCAGTGGAATTCATTAACTTAAAGCACAATGAACATTTTCTTGGCATATTTTTTTCTTATAATGAAGGAAATGTAAAGTACAGAACAATGAATTAACAAATTTATATTTAAAGACATTTAAAATTAATCCTTGATGATGGACTAATAAAACATCTAGATTAAAACCACTTTAGAAATATTTATTTCCTTTAAGCAAAGGAAGAATTTATAATCCAACTCTATTTCAAGAATTTGTCTATGTATACCATCAATTATTTTATTTTAAAAATATTTTTAATTTTTTAACTAGTTTTTAAATATTAGTTTATAAAATATCATAACGGTTTAGAGTAATCACTTAAAATGATTTTCAAAAGATATATCTAAAAAAGATAGCGTTTAGCCTTTTTTTCATTCAGGCACACTGGAGAGGACACTTCCTGTCAACAGGCGCTCCCCTAGACCAGTGGTTGCCCAGGAGGGAAGGAAATGCCAACAGGGGCATTATCAGAATGTTCACAGGTGGGAAGAAGCTAGTAGAATCTTCCCTGTCCCCGCAATTTTAATGGGGCATAAGAGAGCCAGAATGGACTACTGAGGATCCTTAATTTAAGGAAATATTAAAGCAGGTGTGGTGGTAAGCACCTGTAGTTCAAGCCACTCAAGAAGCTAAGGCCAGAGGAGTGCTTTCAGGCCAGCCTTGGCAACATACCCAGAGGCCAGTCTCTTTTTTAAAAAAAAAATTAATTTAATTTTAAGTTCCGAGATACAAGTGCAGGACATGCAGGTTTGTTATACAGGTAAACATGGGCCATGGTGGTTTGCTACACCTACCAACCCAACACCTAGGTATTTAAGCCCAGCATGCATTAGCTATTTTTCCTGATGCTCTCCCCAACCCCCAAACAGGTCCCAGTGTGTGTTGTTCCCCTCCCTGTGTCCATGTATTCTCACTGTTCACCTCCCACTTATAAGTGAGAACATCCAGTGTTTGATTTTCTGTTTCTGCATTAGTTTGCTGAAGATAATGGCTTCCAGCTCCATCCATATCCCTGCAAAGGGCATGATCTCATTCCTTTTTATGGATGCATAGTATTCCATGGTGTATATGTACCACATTTTCTTTATCAAGCCTATCATTGATGGGCATTTCAGTTGATTCCATGTCTTTGCTATTGTGAATAATGCTGCAATGAACATAGGCACGCATGTATCTTTATAATAGAATGATTTATATTCCTTTGGGTATATACCCAGTAATGGGATTCCTGGGTCAAATGGTATTTCTGGTCCTAGGTCTTTGAGGAATCACCACATTGTCTTCCACAATGGTTGAACTAATTTACATTCCCACCAACAGTGTAAAAGCATTTCTATTTCTCCACAGCCTTGCCAGCATCTATTGTTTCTTGACTTTTTAATAATTGCCATTCTGACTGGCATGAGATGGTATCTCATTGTGGTTTTGATTTGCATTTCTCTAATGATCAGTGATGTTGAGCTTTTTTTCGTTTTTGTTGGCCACATAAATGTCTTCTTTTGAGAAGTGTCTGTTCATGTCCTTTGCCCACTTTTTAATGTTTTTTTCTTGTAAATTTGTTTAAGTACTTTGTAGACTCTTAATATTAGACCTTTGTCAGATGGATAGATGGCAAAAAAATTCTCCCATTCTATAGGTCGTTTGTTCACTCAGATGATAGTTTCTTTTGCTGTGCAGAAGTTCTTCAGTTTTAATTAGACCCCACTTGTCAATTTTTGCTTTTGTTGCAATTGTTTTTGACATTTTTTTCATGAAATCTTTGCCTGTGCCTATGTCCTATATGGTATTGCCTAGATTTTCTTCTAGGGTTTTTATAGTTTTGGGTTTTACATTTAAGCCTTTAATCTATCTTGAATTAATTTTTGTATAAGGTGTAAGGAAGGGGTCCAGTTTCAGTTTTCTGCATTTGGCTAGCCAGTTCTCCCAGAACCATTACTAGGGAATCCTTTCCCTATTGCTTGTTTTCATAAGGTTTGTCAAAGATCAGATGGTCATAGATGTGTGATCTTATTTCTGAGGTCTCTATTCTGTTCCATTGGTCAATATGTCTTTTCTTGTACCAGTACCATGCTGTTTTAGTTACTGTAGCCTTGTAGTATAGTTTGAAGTCAGGTACCATGAAGCCTCCAGCTTTGTTCTTTTTGCTTAGGATTGTCTTGGCTATACAGGCTCTTTTTTTGGTTCCATATAAATTTGAGAGTAGATTTTTCTGATTCTGTGAAGAATTTCAATGGAAATAGCATTGAATCTATAAATTACTTTAGGCAGTATGGCCATTTTCATGATATTGATTCTTTCCAACCATGATCATGGAATGTTTATATCTTCTCTGATTTCCTCAAGCAGTGGTTTGTAGTTCCCCTTGAGAAGGTCCTTCGCATCCCTTGTTAACTGTATTCATAGGTATTTTATTCTCTTTGTAGCAATTGTGAATGGGAGTTCATTCATGATTTGGCTCTCTGCTTGTCTATTGTTGGAGTATAGGAATGCCTGTAATTTTTGCAAATTCATTTTGTATCCTGAGACTTTGCTGAAGTTGCTTATCAGCTTAAGAAGCTTTTGGGCTTAGATGATGGGGTTTTCTAAATATAGGATCATGTCATCTGCAAACAGAGACAGTTTAACTTCCCCTCTTCATATTTGAATATGCTTTATTTCTTTCTCTTACCTGATTGCCCTGGCCAGAACTTACACCTATGTTGAATAGAAGTGGCAAGAAAGGGCATCCTTGCCTTGTGCCAGTTTTCAAGGGGAATGCTTACAGCTTTTGTTCATTCAGTATGATATTGGCTGTGGGTTTGTCACAGATGGCTATTATCTTGAGGTATGTTCCATCAATACCTAGTTTATCGAGAGTTTTTAACATGAATGGATGTTGAGTTTTTTCAAAGGCCTTTTCTGTGTCTATTGAGATATGGTTTTTGTCTTTAGTTCTGTTTATGTGATGAATCATGTTTATTGATTTGCATATGTTGAACCAGCCTTGCATCCCAGGGATGAAACTGACTTGATCATGGTGGATAAGCTTTTTGATATGCTGCTGGATTCAGTTTGCCACTATTTTATTGAGGATTTTTGCATCGATGTTCATCAGGAATATTGTCCTGAAGTTTTCTTTTTTTTGTTGATCTCTGCCAGGTTTTGGTATCAGGATGATGCTGGTTTCATAAAATGAGTTAGGGAGGAGTCCCTCCTTTTCAATTTCTTGGAATAGTTTTGGAAGAAATGGTACCAGTTCCTCTTTGTACCTCTGGTAGAATTCAGCTGTAAATCCACCTGGTCCTGGAATTTTTTTTGGTTGGTAGACTATTTATTACTGCCTCAATTTCAGAACTTGTTATAGGTCTATTCAGGGATTCAACTTCTTCCTGGTTCAATCTTGGAAGGGTGTGTGTATCCAGGAATTTATCCATTTCTTTTGGATTTTCTAGTTTATCTGCACAGAGGTGTTTATAGTATTCTCTGATGGTTGTCTAGTTTTCAGGGGTCAGTGGTGATATCCTATTTATCAATTTTTATTGTGTCTAGTTGATTCTTTTACCTTTTCTTCTTTATTAGTCCAGCTAGTGGTTTATTTTATTATTATTATTATTTTTTTCAAAAAACCAGCTCCTGGATTCACTTTTTTTTTGAAGGGTTTTTCATGTCTCTATCTCCTTCAGTTCAGCTCTGATCTTGGTTATTTTTTGTCTCCTGCTGTCTTTGGGGTTTGTTTGCTCTTGGCTCTAGTATTTTTAGTTATGATATTAGAGTATCAATTTAAGATCTTTCTAGTTTTTTGATGTGGACACTTAGTGCTATAAATTTCCCTCTTAACACTGCATTAGCTGCCTCCCAGAGATTCTGGTATGTTGTCTCTTTGTTCTCATTGGTTTCAAAGAACTTTTGATTTCTGCCTTAATTTCATTATTTACCCAGGAGTCATTCAGGAGCAGATTGTTCAATTTCCATGTAGTTGTGTGGTTCTGAGTGAGTTTCTTAATCTTGAGTTCTAATTCGTGCTGTGGTCTGAGAGACTGTTAAGATTTCAGGTCTTTTGCATTTGCTAAGGAGTGTTTTACTTCCAATCATGTGATTGATTTTAGGGTAAGTGCCATGTGACAATGAGAAGAATGTATATTCTGTTGTTTTGGGGTGGAGAGTTCTGTAGATGTCTATCAGGTCCACTTGATCCAGTTAACTTTCTGTCTCGTTGATCTGTCTAATACTGACAATGGAGTGTTAAAGTCTCCCACTATTATTGTGTGAGAGTCTGAGTCTCTTTGTAGATCTCTAAGAACTTGCTTTATGAATGGGTGCATATATATTTAGAATAGTTAGTACTTCTTGTTGAATTGAATCCTTTACTATCACATAATGCCCTTGTCTTTTTTATCTCTGTTGGTTTAACGTCTGTTTTGTCAGAAACTAGGATTGCAACTCCTGCTTTTTTCTCTTTTCTATTTGCTTGGTAAATTTTTCCTCCATCCCTTATTTTGAGCCTATGTGTGTCTTTGAACTAAGATTGGTCCTTTGAATACAGCACACTGATGAGTCTTGACCCCTTATCTAGATTTGCTATTCTGTGTATTTTAATGGGGCATTTAGCTCATTTACATTTAAGATTAATATTGTTATGTGTGAATTTGATCCTGTTATCATGATGCTAGCTGGTTACTTTGCAGACTTGTTAACGTAGTTGTTTCATAGTGTCATTGGTCTTTGTACTTCAGTGTGTTTTTGTAGTGGCTGGTAATGGTTTTTCCTTTCCAAATTTAGTGCTTCCTTCTGGAGCTCTTGCCAGACAGGCCTGGTGGTGATAAATTCCCTCAGCATTTGTTTGTCTGAAAAGGATTTTATTTCTGCTTTGCTTATAAAGCTTAGTTTGGCCAGATATGAAATTCTGGATTGTAAATTCTTCCCTTTAAGAATGTTGAATATTGGCCCCCAACCTCTTCTGGCTTGTAGGGTTTCTGCTGAGAGTTCTGCTGTTAGTCTGATGGGTTCCCCTTTGTAGGTGACCTGGCCTTTCTCTCTGGCTGCCCTTAACATTTTTTCCTTCATTTCAACCTTAGAGAATCTGATGATTATGTGTCTTGGGGTTGATGTTCTCATGGAGTATCTTACTGGGGTTCTCTGGATTTCCTGAATTTGAATATTGGCCTGTCTTGTTAGGTTGGGGAAGTTCTCCAAGATGATATCCTGAAGTATGTTTTCCAACTTGATTTCATTCTCCCTGCCAATTTGGTTTCATTCTCCCCGTCTCCTTCACATACCCCAATCAGTCATAGTTTGGTCTTTTTACATAATTCCATAGTTCTCAGAGGTTTTGTTTGTTCCTTTGCATTCTTTTTACTCTAGTCTTGTCTGACTGTCTTATTTCAGCAAGATAGCCTTCAAGCTTTGAAATTCTTTCCTCTGCTTGGTCTATTCAGCTAGTGATACTTGTGGTTGCATTGTGAAGTCCTTGAGTTGTACTTTTCAGCTCCATTTATGTTCCTCTCCAAACTGGTTATTCTGGTTACCAGTTCCTGTAATGTTTTATCATCATTCTTAGCTTCTTTTTTATTGTTATTATTATTATACTTTAAGTTTTAGGGTACATGTGCACAATGTGCAGGTTTGTTACATATGTATCCATGTGCCATGTTGGTGTGCTGCACCCATTAACTCGTCATTTAGCATTAGGTATATCTCCTAATGCTGTCCCTCCCCCCTCCCCCCACCCCACAACAGTCCCCGGAGTGTGATGTTCCCCTTCCTGTGTCCATGTGTTCTCTTAGCTTCTTTGCATTGGGTTAGAACATGCTCCTTTAGCTTAGCAAGCTTCGTTATTACCCGCCTCCTGAAGCCTACTTCATCCATCTCAGCCTCCTCCCAGTTCTGTGCCCTTGCTGGAGAGGTGTCATGATCATTCGGAGAAGAAGAGGCACTCTGGCTTTTTGAGTTTTCAGAGTCTTTTCATTGATTCTTTCTCATCTTCATGGGTTTATCTAGCTTTGATCTTTGAGGCTGCTGACCTTTGGATAGGGTTTTTGTGGGGACTATTTTTGACCCTGTTGTTTTTGTTGCTTTCTGTTTTTCTTTTAACAGTCAAGTCCCTCTTCCATAGGGCTACCTCAGTTTGCTGGGGGTCCACTCCAGACCCTATTCACCTGGGTCCTTCTCACACATGGAGGTGTCACCCAAGAGGCTGGAGAATAGCAAAGATGGCTGCTGCTCCTTCCTCTGGGAGCTATGTCCCAGAAGGGCACCAACCTGATGCCAGCAGGAACGCTTCTGTATAAAGTGTCTGGTGACCCTGTTGAAGGGTCTCACCCAGTCAGGAGGCATGGGATTAGGGACCAACTTAATGAATGACTCTGGCTGCCCCTTGGCGGTGCACTATACTGGGGGGAATCCCACTTGTCCATATTGCCTGGATTCTTCAGAGCCAGCAGGAAGAAAGACTAAGTCTGCTGATCTGCAGAGACCACAGCCACCCCTCCCCATAGGCACTCCATCCCAGAAAGATCAGAGTTCTGTCAGGAAACCCCTGGCTAGAGTTGCTGAAATTCCCACAAGGAGGCCCTACCCATTGAGCAGGGATGGGTTAGGGTCTAGCCTAAAGAGGCAGTCCGGCCACAATCTGCCACAACTGCTGTGCTGTGTTATGGGGAATTCCTCCTGGGTCCAAACTGCCCAGTCTCCCCAATTTTCTTAGGCATCAGTGATGATGGTTTCCCCTCCCCCTGAGAACTGGGTAGCCTTAAACAGTCTCTAGCTGAGCAGCCATAGAGAATCTGCACAGCTCTGTGCTTGGGACCCAAGGCCCTGGTGGCATGGGCTCATGAGGGGATCTCCTGACCTGTGCTTTGCACAGATCACTGGAATACGTATGGTTTCTAAGGTGGGGTAGCAGAATCACTCACCGCCTCCCTTGGCTGGGGGTGGGAGTTTCCCTTGCCCCATGTGGCTACCAGGTGGACCATTGCTCTACCCTCCTTTTTCCCACTCTCTGTGGTTCATGCCAACCACCTAGTCAGTCCCAGTGAGAGAACCTGGATACCTCAGTTGCCAGTGAAGGATTCAATCACCTTTTTCTTTCTTCTTGGTGGGAGTCTCCAACTGCAGCTGCTTCTGGTCAGCCATCTTGGTCCCTCCCTCTCCCCCATCTTTTAAAAAAACAAACATACGAACCTGAAATTTCAGTTAGACACTAGGTCAGAAAGGAAACCTAACTCTGTAAATTAGTTATTTCATCCGCATATGTCCATAAATTTGCACACACACATACACACTATGTTCAGTAATGTGAGTTCAGTTTTCAAAAAAGCAAATCACTTGTCAGGCTCTGCGGTTATAAAAACATGCGTAATACTTGAGTATTATAAAAATCCTGCTTTGTGGTTATATTTTAATGTAATCTAATTTTTTAAATGTCAAATGAAACCTACTTTTCCAGTTATAACTCACTAAAAATAGATCAGAGAAGAAACAGCTCATTAACATGTCACAAATAAATAGAAATGTACTAGTGCCACCCTGCGGTAAACTTCACACCTAATAAAATTTTATACAAATAAAAAAGCTATTATTTTTTTTTTAATGCAGACAGTTAAAACCAATATTGGTTTAACCAAAAATTCAGTTTTTTAATTTGTAAATATTTTTCTGGATCCCTTATTATATTGGGACTTCTCTGCAAGAAAAGTTGATGTCTCTTATATTTAGGATTCCCAAAAATTATGCATTTCACGTACTCTGTAAATGTTTAGTGAATGTGCTTATGATGCATTAATACTTAAATGCAAAGCCATCTTACAGAAATCATCAAGAATAGACACAAAAGTATAGCTGGATGTTTATTCACTGTAGCTTATTTAAAATAGCCAAAAAAAAATGGAACCAACATATGTATCCAATAATAAGTCAGTTAGATCATTTGTACCATATACCGGTATAATATACTGTCATTAAATGTGGTATTGTGAAAATTATTTAATGATATTTTTGAAAATACATCATTAAATAAAAATCAGATTATTACAAAATATGTATAGTATAATCTCATTCTTGTTTGAGATATACAGTTAAACTCCATTTTTATAATCTTTATTGTTGTGGTCTCCACAAGAAGACTTGATAGACTCCCTTCACCCCTAAACACCTGAATTGGAGTCACATATAGAGACTGATGATAATGCTACATACACACCAAGAGGATATGCAAACATTTACTACTCGCATAATGAGGCTTTCTGGGGAGAGCGAGAAAGGATCCCAAGCAGATTCACAAATGATTTGAGAGAGTAGAGAAAGATCAGCTTAGATTTTATTGCAGTCAAGAGATAAAGCTGGGGTGAAGGCTCCCACATGTTGGCCAAGGTTTGTGTGTTGTGTCCTTCTCATTGGAGCCAGAGGAAGAAGCAACAGGTCTTTTTTACTTGCTTACCCAAATGTAGGGGAGCAGGGGAAGGCGGCGTGGTGGGGCTTGAAAGCTGCCAGCAGTCACATGTCAAAAATGGAGTCTGACTTTTTATTATACATATATAATAATGGATTATATATAAAATATATGTAAATAAGTCTAAATATAGATGGCTGAAATGATATATACCAAAATATTGACTGTAGCTATGTGTAGTTGGATCATTATTGCATTTATTTTTTTCTTTATTAACCATATTTTTAAATGAACTTTTTGTTTTATAAAATAAAACAAACCATGAAAATTAGATTAAAACTCAGAAATTGAGAAAACAGGCCTTACCTGTTTTTATCAAAAACACTTAAAATCTTAAGAAAATAAAGATAGCTAGTGCTGGTAAAGGAATGGTTAAACAAACAAAATAACACTTCTAGTGAGTAAGTATAAATTGGTACAAGCCTTCTGCAAAGTAATTTGGTAATACATTATAAGGACCTCAGAAATGTAAAATGTCCATAACCTTTAACACACTAATTTGATTTCTAGAACCAACCTAAGAAAATCATTGTATACACTGATAAACAAATATATGCACTTGTTCAACAAAGTTTCTTGAGAGCTTACCATGTGCTCAGGCTGTGAGGATACAGCAGTGAACAATAGAAAGCTCCTGTCTGCATGCAGCTTTTGGTACAGAAGGGCCATAGAGATACAGCACTGAGTGTGCACTGGTTACATGCATGGGTCTAAACCCTGGTAGACCTGGGTTCCCAGACTCCTCTATCTCTTAGGGCTTCCACACATGCTCGTATAAATGGCGTGGTTCACAAACAACATTTGCGGCAGCCCTCCATGGATTCACTTCAGGATTATATGTAGTGCTTAATGGTGTTCAACACAGAAACCATTCCAAATGTTCTAAAGTCAGTTAATTCTCACCACTTAGCAGAAGTCATTTTCCTATGTCTTATAATTGTTATAAACATAATAATTAATGATAACATATTACTTAATAGACCAAGCAGTTTGCTTAACTTTTTCCTTATTGTTAGACTTTTAACATAAGCAAGAAATGAATAATGAAACTCTTTCCTTAAAAAAATGTATGCAGGCTTGTCTCATTTTAAACATGCTGCAAATAAAAATTCAGATGCATACAAATAACAAAGGGCAAATGACAAATGAATTTTCTTTAAAGTAGCTGCTCTTTTCCATACTATTTTATTGTAAAAATAGTTTCTTGTTATAAAAGTAGTACTTGGTCATCAAAGAAAATGTGAAAATTTAAAAAAGGAGAGAAGGCCAGGTGCGGTGGCTCACACTTGTAATCCCAGCACCTTGGGTGGCCAAAGCAGGTGGATCATCTGAGTCAGGAGTTTGAGACCAGCCTGGCCAACATGGTGAAACCATTTCTCTGCTAAAAGTACACAAAATTAGCTGGGTGTGGTGGCACATGCCTGTAATCCCAGCTACTTGGGAGGCAGGGGCAGGAGAATCTCTTGAACCCAGGAGGTGGAAGTTGCAGTGAGCCAAGATCATGCCACTGCACTCCAGCCTGGGTGACAGAATGAGACTCTGTCTCAAAAATATAAATAAATAAATAAATAAATAAATAAATAAATAAATAAATAAATAAGGAGAAAAGAAGAAATTACTCATAGCAGCTGGTATAAATTACTCATACCACCTTTTGTAAATTCTTTCCTGATTCTTCCCTATGGGTAGGATTTTGACATCTTTATGTTTTCAGCATATATTAAATCAGACTACTAGTATACTTTTATCATCATGCACTCATTATTTACCTAAAATTAAATAATATGCCTTTTGTAGGTCTTATAACTGTTATAAACACAATAATTAATGATGACATATTACTCAATAGAGCAAAGAGTTCACTTAGTCATTTCCTAACTGTTAGAGATTTTAAAGTGTGTATGGGTTTATGTCTCTTTAATATTACTTTATTAAATGTAATGAGACTGGCATGGTGTACGAGACTGAGACCTACTTTTCTCTAGCCTTTTATATTCCCTCTATTATGAAATCTTGCCAGTTCTACCTCCTAAAGGTTTCTTCAATCAATACACTACTCACAGTTCTTTCTCATGCCCAAGCCACTAGCTCTCAATTGCCTTTCATCAGTAAACTCCTTATTTCCATCTCGTCTCTAAACCACTTTGTAGCCAGAACGATATCTTCAGAGCTCACAGCTGATCATATAACTTATCTGCTTTTACTTTTCCTTAGTTGTTTTTTATTTGTGTTCAAAGTAAAGTACAAAATCAGAACCATGACCTTCAAAGTCCTCTCCCCTCTGGCTCCCGCCTATCTCTCCAGGCACATCACCCTCCTGTCTCTGCATGTCACCATTCTGGACTTCTCAGTTCCTGCATCCCTCCAGCATATCCCTCCAGGGCTTAAAATGTGCAGTGTAGTCTTTTCTACTTGAAACTTTTTATTTTTTTCCAGAGCAAATTATATTCACTCTAAAGGTCTCAATTTCAACATCACTTCTGCTGAAAGACCATCCTCATCCCCCTTCAGAACATGTTAGGACCCCCAGTTATAAATTTTCTAAGCTCCCTGAACATTTCCTTTGCATGCAGGACAGGGAAGCCCCAACACTGGGGCTTAGCCCAGGAGGGTTCTTAGCTTCGCCCAGGAAAGAATTCAAGGGCAAGCCAGTGGTGTTAGACAGCAATCTTTTATTGAACAGTTGCAGAGCAGGGCTAACACATAGGCAGTGTGCCCAGAGTCAGCAATGTATGGGCTCTTGTCAGCTGTATTTACATTCATGTAAATCCAATGTCAATTACATGCAAATTAAGGAGTGGGTCAATATAAATTGAGGAATGGGTAAATTAGAACTTTCTAGAAAGGGGTGGTAACTTCTGAGTCATTGCCATAGAAATGAGTGGTCACTTTCCAGTCACTGTCATGGCACTGGTGGGAGTATCTTATGCCAATAAGCAATTAGGGCAGCTAGGGATGGCTTTTGTTGCCATCTGCTGGCTCCTGCTAGTTTTTCACTTTATCCTGTCTGGATCAGATCCTGTTTTGGTCAGAGGATTGTGACCAGAAAACAAGTCCTGCCAGTCTCCTACCTCACTTTCATAACATTCATCAATTCTCTAGTAACAATAAGCCTGTTGTTAGGGCCTTAGAAACATAATGAAAAGTGAAGCCTGGTGGTTTAAAGTGTAGACTCTGCACCCTAGGCAACCCACCTGACTTTTCTATCCCCAAGTTTCTTCATTTTTCTTTTCTTTTTTTTTTTTTTTTAGCTCTCTACAAAAGGATGGAAATTGCTTCATCTTTAAAGTAGGAGGCTGACAGTTATCTGTTTCATAGGGTTGTTATAAACACATAGATATAATCTCTTCTTGTTCTTGCAAAGTGATTTACCATATTTGGAAGGTACCAGTAGTTTATATCTAGTAAAGAATGATGCTCCCTATCAAGCCAAAGTTAAGAATAAACTATCAATATATTTCCTGAAAAGACATGAGGTTTGTAGTCTTCTCTCTTACAATCATGAGGCATGTGCCCAGGGATTCCTGAAGCAGGCATGTTTTCCCAGGCTAAGTGCCAAAGCACTAGAGAGAGCCTTTTTATAAAGGGTGATCTCTGTATCACCTCAAAAAGGAGGGTGCATGGCTAGAGTTATGGAAAACAGGTAAAAGCCTGTGAAAATTTCTAAGCCACCATAGCATCAACTGATGCTGCTTGGGTACAGCCATTCATAAAAACTGCATATCACCTTATCAAGCCATTATAGCCGCCGAGGACATTTTCTGCTACTCCACATTGACTGATTGCTGTGGATTGCCTGTCCACAGCAATCAAAGTCAAAAAGCAAGTTCCCTACCAAAAATTAAAGCTGAAAGTTCTCCATCCTTAAATCACCAATGTGGAATTTTAAAGAGTGTTATTATTTTGACAAGTATATTTTATGCTGTCTTCAGTTACTATCACAACAGGAAATAGAATTTCAGCTATTAAATTCTACATTCCCAGGCAGGTTCCTACTTCTCCTCTCTGTTCAAGGTGTTTCTGTTTCCACATTTGCTTTTTATGAGCAAATTAAAATCTCTGAGGGGTATTTTCCTTTCCATAAGGCAAAAACAGGTCCATGTTGTAATTCCATTGGATAAGATTTAGCATTTTTGTCATCACATTGTGATCGTTAAAGCAGAAGTCTGCCACATGCTAACAAACACCATATTTAAAATAAACCAACAGGCAGTTATGGCAGTGAAATCACTCTTCTAGTTACCACGTCAGTAGTATAAAAACAAGAACCTCTTTTTAGAAGAAGGATAAAGATAAACTCAAAATACACTATCTACACAGCAATAGAACAACTCTACAATGTTATCTCCAGAACAATTTTCACAAATCTAAACCTTCTGCATAGACAGCACATTTAGCAGGCCCCTGTGAGGGAGGACAATGGCTTTAGAAAGATAAATAATTAGCAGAACTATTGTGTCTACACGCAAACAAATTAGTGTTTTGTGCACCTGACAGCTCATACCAATATCGCAAATATCCATGACCAGCAAGAACTGTGTTTGGATTTCAAAGGTGGGATTTTCCACCTCTTGCATTTCACTGGGAGCTAAAGACGGTGCTAAAGAAACAGCTCCAAGGAAAAGTATGACACTCGCCTTCAACAATTAGCTTTTCGAACTGAAGTGTTAATAAAAGTATTTATTAACTTCATTTCCCTTTCTGTTGTGACACGTAGAACGTATCACTTGCAGCAAAATCCATCAGTTAGAACCAAATGATGGTAAGATGAGAAAGGTGGATAACAGATTGTGCTAAATAACTTTATGATTTATAAGAAGCACAATTTCAGCTTAACCTTCTGTGTGAATTAAAAATGTCCAGAGTTATTTTAAACATTGCTTTCAGTGAAACAATATATCTTGAATACCATCCACATAGGTGGTTTATAGACATAAATCGTTAACCAGTAAAGGCAGCTGACATACTAGATTTTATAGAATAAAGTAACAAGAGACCTGAAAGGGATTTCTAGGGCTCAATCCTAAGAGTTGTCCATTAATTACACCAAATTAAATGATCATAATTGTATATTACATGGCAGGATGGCTTCTTGCTTAGAAGCATATAATATAAATATCAATAACATCTCCCATGACGTTATCTACAGTGACAACTGTTGTATTCAAATCCACGCCGGCCTTCCTGGCCATCTTATGAAGGGCAGCAGCATACTTGGGGGCTCAGTACCCCTGTACTACTAAGAGCTTACATGCCTGCCAGAAGAGAACCACCAAAGCAATCACTCTGATGGGAGCTCGGTCACCAGTTTACATTCAATAAATTGCTTTTTCTTCCCAATGTTTTTTCCTTTTGGAGGGAAAACACTAAAGGCAATGACATCCACATGTGTTTAAGTGGCTACAGCCACTTCTGGTGTTTATGATCATTAGATGCATGGCTAGTAAATTATATAAATAGTGATATAAAGGTTGTGTCCTAATGAAAATATCTGTGGACTACTAAAGAAATGATTAATTTTAAAAATTGCCTGGATTTTCTAAATAATCCCCTGGGAATGACTGATACAGTCAATTATATTTCAGAAAATCTAATCCTTAGAGTGGTCTCTGAGAGTGATTTGGGAGACAGGTCATATGGAATACAATAGAGAAATGAAAGTTAGAGATTAAAAATTCCTGATACTCTATACTAAGCAGGACTTTAATGATCACCTAATCCAGTAGTCCTTAACTTTTTAGGATGCATTATCACTTTGGGGGATCTGATCAAAGCTATAGACCTTCTCCCTAGAGGGAAAACCCACTTTTTTTTAGCTTATAATTTCAGACATCTCAGATTCTCTGAAGCTCATCCTTGGACATCAATTTAAGAAACTTCATTTATAGATGAAGCAATTAAGGAAAAGAGAGACAAAGTGACTCAACCAGGGTCATGCAGCTTGTTAGTGACAGAGGCAAGATGGAAACCCTGCTTTTCCTGCTTCTTGTCTGCTGTCATCTGCTGCATCAAGCTCTATGTGGACTTAAATGTTCTATTAAACCACTCCTATCAACTGGCCAAAGAATGGTTACTAAGTGTCTATAATTAGAATTTATACCCACTAGTCCTCTTTCTAACCAAATACAAAATCTTTTTCTCTGTGTGCATTCTCCTGAACCTATTCAGGTCCATGTGAACTCACTCTATCCTCCTAGCCTCCTCCCCCAGCACCACTACTTTCTTAAAACTCCCTCCTTCCAGGGTTCCTGTGATCATCCAGATCCCTCCCACTTCTTCCAGGGTTCACCTCCCTCCCCTCATGTGTGTGTGTGTTTTTAAGAGACAAAGTCTTGCTCTGTCACCCAGGCTGGAGTGCAGTGATGCAATCCTAGCTCACTGAAGCCTCAAACTCCTGGACTCAAGTGATCCTCCTGCCTCAGCCTCTCTTGCAGCTGGGACTATAGGCATGCACCATGGTTCCAGCTAAGTTTTGCATGTTTTGTAGAGAAGGTGTCTTGCTATGTTGCCCAGGCTGGTCTTGAACTCCTAGGCTCAAGCAATCAGCCTGCCTCCACCTCGTAAAGTGCTAGGATTACAGGCACGAGCCACCGCACCTGGTATCCTCTCCCATTTGTTATCTCCTTAACTGCTACCATTTCTCCTCTCTCCAGGGGTTCCCTAAAGCTCAATCCTACTCTCCTTTATATCCATTCTCAACCTTCGTACTGTTACTTCTATTGAATAGAACTCCTGTGAAAATTGTCAGTACCCAAAAGGGAGTCACTTATGTCAAACCGCAACAAAATGCAGTGCGAGGCCATGAAGGAAGGGCCCTCACACATGTGTGCCTGCACCAGGAACTGCCAGAAACGACTTCCTCAACTGGAAATTTCCAGTTAAGCCACTCCTGTGAAAACTCTCTCCTACCAACAGCCAGTACCACTAATGAGCAAATGCCACTGCATGTAACAAGACCCTGTAGCCGGTGGTCTTTATTTCAAAACAGGTACATGGATATCTTTTTGCCTTTAAAAGCTTCCTTTTTTTCCCACCTCCCTCGGATACTCTTACGGTCCTCCATAGCAGGCATGCATTATGTATTATGTTGATTGCAGTTCCTTGCTATTGCCTAATAAGCTTGAGAATTAATCCCTGTTGCTCGATTTAGGTTGACACCATTCTCACCCTGTTTACAGAAATACTTCCCAATAATAGTTTCAACAGGTACCTCTATTGAATATAATTTCCTCCCCCTAACCTGTTCCTATTTCCACCCTCTCATCTATGAGGCACTGGTGACTTGAACACTGACTGTGCCCTGTGATGTCCAGCTCTATATTTGGCACATACATAGATAGCAAGAGCAGTATAAATGTGGATTAACTGACATGAGGGTTTCCTCACATCTCAGTGAAGATAGTATACAAACAGAAAAAAAAAGTGAAAGATAGTATACAAATAGAAAATTTAGCAACAATTCTGGTGATTTTATAAGAAGTTTTGCAAATTTGACAGAATTTACTTTTTCAAATGAAGCTTTGCTTTCTTTTTTTGCAAGATAGTATAACTAGTTTTATTCTTTTTTCTGGGCAACTGATTTCTTAAAAGAAGATATAGCTCCCCCTCATGGATGATAATGATATTTTAAAGACAGCCCTTCCAACTCTATGGTGCATTCTGAAATGTGTCATTAATAAAACTAAGTCGTACATAGCAACAACATCCAGACTGTTAATTATTCAAAGCTCCTCATGTAGATCTAAAACAACAGCACGTTCTAAGGAATTGATGCTTCTTAAGCAGAAGTACATTTTCAGTACTTCAAAAGGAGATATTCAGTAACACCATTTGATATTCAGTACTCAATTACAAGACTTTCTTCATTAGCTCAATAAATCAAACCACTGTGATAATGAGGCGAGAGTCCTGGATTTGGTTCTAGTTTGGGAAGCTGCTTTGACTGGTTTAACAGCCTCAAGTTTCACACTAATTCCCGGGAGTCATCATAAAATGATCTGTCCTGAGTCACAGGATATTCAGAGTGCCAGAGAGCAAACAGTTCAGTTCTAACTTTCTCCGACTGGGAATCACCCCCCAAAATGCTGGGGCATTAAAAGTGGCTTTGTATTTCTAAAAATTCTTTCACATAATGGCAATTGCCTTCTTTCCTCAGAACCACAAGGCGGCTGACAAAGCCCTTTTTTTTTGAGACGGAGTTTCACTCTGTCGCCCAGGCTGGATGCAGTGGCGCGATCTCGGCTCACTGCAAGCTCCACCTCCTGGGTTCACGCCATTCTCCTGCCTCAGCCTCCGGAGTGGCTGGGACTACAGGCGCCCGCCACCACGCCCAGCTAACTTTTTTTTTTTTTTTTTTTTTTTGTATTTTTAGTAGAGACAGGGTTTCATCGTGTAGCCAGGATGGTCTCGATCTCCTGACCTCGTGATCCGCCCGCCTCAGCCTCCCAAAATACTGGGATTACAGGTGTGAGCCACCGCGCCTGGCCAATAAAGCACTTTTTAAAAAAATTTTACTTTAAGCTCCAGGATACACGTGCAGAACACGCAGGTTTGTCACATAGGTATACCTGTGCCATGGTGGTTTGCTGCACCTATTGACACAACCTCTAAGTTCCCTCCCCTTGTCCCCTACCCCACAACAGGCCCTGGTGTGTGTTGTTCCCCCGCCCCCGTGTCCATGTGTTTTCATTGTTCAACTCCCCCTTATGAGTGAGAACATGCAGTGTTTGGTTTTCTGTTCCTGTGTTAGTTTGCTGAGGATGATGGCTTGGAGCTTCATCCATGTCCCCACAAAGGACATGAACTCATTCCTTTTTATGGCTGCATAGTATTCCATGGTATACATGTACCACATTTTCTGTATCCAGTCTATTATTGATGGGCATTTGGGTTGGTTCCATGAGTTTGCCATTGTAAACAATGCTGCAATAAAGATATGTGTGCATGTGTCTATTAAAGGCCTTTTAAAGGTTCAAGTTATTTACTTTTTGTGACTATATAAATCAAACAGTTTTAGTAAGTGTGTGTGTGTGTGTGTGTGCTTCCATCTTAAAATTTGACATTCTACTGAATACAAAAAATTAAGATAATCTACATGAAAAATAGTTTTCAAGTTACCTTTTTATTTGGTCTTTTATAACTGGAGCCATGGCAGTCTGTATAAAATCAGGAGCATAGCCCAGGTCCTAAAATATAAAAAGAAATGTATTATTCACTATAAAATATATTTGGCTATCAAAGGCAATAATGCAGACTATTCAACCTTTTAGTGTTTCCAAGGCCATAATGAACATTAAGAAATTGTAATATTTATGTTGTTTGATATGAACTAATCCTATATGAATTTGAAATATAATCAATTGATGGAAAGATCTGGTATTATGTTCAAGATACACTAAACTTTCATTACCACCAAAGGGAAAAAATTGGACTTTAAAAGAACTAAACAAAGTAACCACTTCTCTTTTGTGATCTATTAGCAGCTTTTTTGTTCACTTGTTTCTGAGGCAGGGTCTCGCTGTGTCACCCAGGAGGGAGTGCAGTGGCACAAGCACAGCTCATTGCAGCCCCAACCTCCCAGGCTCAAGTGATCCACCCACCTCATTTCTAAAAAAATTGTTTTGTAGAGACAGGGTCTCACTATGTTGCCCCAGCTCCTCTTGAACTCCTGGGCTCAAGTGATCCTCCCACCTCAGTTTCCCAAAGTTCTGAGATTACAGGCATGAGCCACTGCACCCAACTAGCCGCAGTTTCAACTCCAAAGTTTCACTAAAACCTAAAGTTACCAACATTATACATGACCTGAACATTCATTATTAAAAGTCTACACTATTCCTTAGAGAAACCAGTGATTTCACATTTAGTTCATAGATTATAGAAACAGATACAGAAAACCAAAAGGGTAGATTGGAGTAAGAGTTACCATAGGTGATATAGCTATTCAAAAGTACCTCCTTTGTGATCAAACTGCCCTTTAAAGCACAAACTAGATAATTAATCTAGGTATGTTATGACAGGGACTTTTTAAATTAATTTCACCAAATCAAAGCAGCTTCTTACATAAACTAAAAATCACAAAGTTGATGCTATAGCTATAATAATACATATTCTCTAACAAGCTAAATATTTTGAATGGTTCTCTTGTCTAAATTGAATTTCTGCTGGGATATTCCATGCCTCAGGCCAATTTCTAGGCCTTAAATATTAAAATAAGAAAATTTAATCCATCTGTAGCAACCGAAATATTACAAAATTAAGACTAAGACGTTTATCAGGTACAATATATGACAGCATAAGCAGTTCTCCATGGTAATAAGGTTTTCCATAAATAAAATTTTAATGGCTATGTAAGATTTTATTGCCTGACTCTCTCCTCATTTACTTAACCATTTCCTTATTGTTAAGCATTTAGGTCTTTCCTTTTGTGTGTGTGTGTGTTATAAATAAGGCTACCATATCCATCTCTGTGAACAAAAGTTCCATAATTAGCTATATTTCCTTAAGATATTCTGACATAAAGATGGTAAATAACCAAACTACTTACCTTTTTTCTAACAATAGCACCTAACATTTTTGAAGTTTTACAATAAATCACTTACATAAACACCTCCTTGTATAATTAGCCTTTAAGGTATTGTCTTTAAGGTCTAGCCTTAGAGGTAAGGCTAGGGGGCTATTAAGGTGACTACAATAGTTAACTTATAGGTGATTTTACTTTTGTAGCAGTTAGCAGGAACATAGTTTATCTCTGAGAGATAATAAAAAATCAGATAGGCTAGCCAAGGCAGGCAGATTGCTTGAGCCCAGGAGTTAGAAACCAGCCTAGGGAAATATAGAAAGAATCTGTCTCTACAAAAAAAAAATATATATATATATATATTAGCCAGGTGTGGTGGTGTACTTGTAGTCCCAGCTACTCAGGTGGCTGAGGTGGGAGGATCGCCTGGGAGGTAGAGGCTGCAGTGAGCTGAGATAGCACCAGTGCACTCCAGCTTGAGTGACAGAGCAAGATTCTGTCTCAAAAAAAGAAAAGAGAAGAAAAGAATCTAGCTTCTTTCCATACAGTAGCTGTCTTAGCCGTTTTCACACTGCTGTAAAGATGCTATGTGAGATTGGGTAATTTATAACCAAAGGAGGTTTAACTGACTCACAGTTCCACATGGCTGGAGAGGCCTCAAGAAACTTACAATCGTGCTGGAAGGCAAAGAGGAAGCAAGACATGTCTTACATGGTGGGAGGAGAGAGACAGAAGGAGAGAACGGGGAAACACCAGACACTTATCAAACAACCAGATCTCATGAGAACTCCCTCACTATCAAGAGAACAGTATGAGAGAAATCACCCAGGTGATCCAATCACCTCCCACCAGGTCCCTTCCTGGATACACGTGGGGACTACAATTCAAGATGCCATTTGGCTGGGGACACAAAGCCAACCAAAGCTGAGGAACTGGAAGAAAAACACAAAGTGTATTTTACTTTTTAAAATTTAAATTCAACAATGAATTAATCAAAGTTGAAAAAATGTATGAGTAAAATATTATTTTACAGTACATTATCCAAATACAGAAGTTGTAGATATATTTTTATTCATTTAGGGTATTTCCTGGAAACCCTCTCTATCTCAATGAGTTGTCACTGTACTTTATATTTCAATCACTGGCATATTAGAGTGGTAATCCATATACTTAATTATACTGACTAAAAGTAAATTATTATATGGTAACAGCCAAGTAAGGAAAATATAGCAGTGGTAGCAGATTTCCCTATTCCCAGTGATCTCCAGGAATTATTTCCTTCCAATGGCAAAGGTCTCATTTTAAAACAAATTATATATTCCTTTATCCAATGTACAATTGTCTTTGCTATTCCAAACTCATAATTAATTAAGGCAAAAATTGATCCTGCTTATTGACATATGATGTAAATATGAGGGATCAGTAGCATCCTTAAAGGAAAGATTTGCTGTTACCAAGCCCCTATTTTTCCATAATCCTAAAATAACTGGTTTTCTTCAAGTTACTTCCTCATTTAAAAATGTTATGCAAAGGCAGTTCCAAGAGTACAAAAAAAGAGTTATAAAAGCCTAAAGAAAAAGTACCATCGCAAGACAGTGTTTTCTTCTAAAACAGTATTTTTAAAGGTAGGAGCTTTGTCTTGGTGTGTGTGTGTCCCTAGTCTCTTTGACTGTACCTGATGAGCACTTAGCAAATGTTGGCTGAATGATGGTTGAATGAATAGGAAAGCACATTTTAAAACAGCTGTTCACCTTAAAGTTTCTTCATTTCATATCTCTCACTTTTCGTAAGCTCTCATGGCACACTCCAGGATTCCTTGTCTCTAATTTCTTATTAACTACCATAGAATCTTTTATTTTGAAATGTTGGAATTCCTAAAACCTACCATAAAGATTTTAGGTAAAGATTTACCAAAGATGGAAATATTTTCCACTAGGTCAGAGGCGTTGGCATAGCAGTCTTATGTAAATACATAAAAGCAGCATTAAAAATATTTTTTAATTATTGAAATATACATTTACACATTTTTTTCTGTATCATGCAACTGCAATACCCTATAAGCTGGATGGCTTTTACAATCATAAATGAGTAAACTCAGACATTATGTAATATGCGCATGGAAGACCATTAAGATATAAGGGAAATACTGAAAGATAAATGGTCCCATAATTAATTATACATTATTTATCATGGATAATAATAACTTAAACACAGCTCGCCTGTTTTTAGAGCACTTGAGCTCAGAAAAATCAACAGCAACTACTTCAAAATGAGATGCAATACCCTCCAGTGAAACCCTGACAATCTCCAGTTAAGCAATTCTACAAACTGCACGCAAAACAGTAACTTTTCATCAAAGGTTTCAGCGAAGGAAGAAAAATCTCACTTTGGGATTTGACATTGAGATGTTTAGTAAAAGGGATTCAAGTGCGAAATTCAAACAGGGCACAACAAACAGTTGTGTCAGTGATCGTGGGAATATTGTGGAAAGGAAGAAAAGAAAGACAAGAACAAATGGATGCCACAAAAATCAGACAAAGCTGGCTTTGTGAATGATGGATAATTCAAATGACTGCTGTAGGTTCCAGAGACAATGTAAAATCCGAGACGAAGATGTAAACTGCACTGCAAATTAGTGTCATGTATTTTTAAATGTTTCCGTGTTCAAATTCTTAAATCATATCTGCCAGCGTCTCAATAGTCCAGAAGCAAATGGAGTGGTCCATGAAATTTGCTTTCTTCAGGAAAGGCATTTGAATAAGTTGAAGACACAGTGGAAAACTCAAAAAGCAGTCAAATGGGCTGTCAGTCTTCCTTCCTTCCCTTCAGTGTACAAGAATCGGCAAGCAGTCCAAAGCCAAGCCATTAAGGTTCAAGGATACAGCAGCAGCAGAGGTCTAGCTAGACAACCCTCTCCCAAGGGCTGCACTGTGCCCTCCCTAAAGTAAGTCATTCTTTACAAGGGATGGAGCCCTGGGGAGCTCAGCTGTACTCTGTCTCACTCCAACTGTGGAGTTGAAAGTTACTAAAGAATTCAATGAACGAATGTGCTTATATGCTGTGTTCATCAGAATTTTAAAAAAGTAAATAGAGATAAGAAGATAACAGAAGTAATCATCTTAAAGTATTTCTCTAAGGTTTATATTTATACCAGCCATGGATTTTAAAAAGGTAAAAAATGTGTTAATTTTGGTATAAATCTGGAAATAAAAATACACCAAGACAGTATCCTGAGTTCAGGAAATAGGTCGTATTCTGGTTTGTACTCCCAAGATCTAGCACAGTGCTCAAGAAATATTTATTGCCAAGTAAATGTGAGGCCAAAACAATGTCTACGTATTTCACATTATGTAGTTGTATCAGAATTCCTGATGAATAAATGTGAGGCAATGAATATTACTAGAGAATAAAACTATGTACAGTTGATCAATACTGTGCCAGGCAAGGATGAATAAATCCTGGTCCCTGTTCTGAGAGTGCTTACAAGGCTATTTTACTTGACAGGGAAATGAAGGCATATACTGGCCACAGCCAACTTCTTCATTGAAGAATTTCTTTTAACTTGAAGTACACTGTCTCACGGTCAAGCAAGCTGTTCTGCTGTCCAGATCTAGAACAACTCTACCCTGGTTGAGCCCTCATATGTGGGGATCATCTTCTGGTGACCTTGCAGCATTTTCTCCTTAAACTCCACATCTGGAAGATGCACAACCTTATTTGGGGAGGTGGGGCTGCTGGGGAGGCAGCAGGTGAGAAGCGTTTGGGGAGCAGGTGGACACAGATAGTTCAGCAATATATCTGAGTTCTTTAAGTTCTGTTCTGAGCCTGTGTGGTCATTGGGGAAGGGACTGCAAACCAGGGAAAGGGTACATCACAACCAAGACAAGATGACTTGGGTTCTGAAGCTGTCTGCATTTATCTAAGAGTCCTGTAGTCTGTGATTCTTAAACTTCAACAAACAAGAATACAGAACTGAACCTGGATTTCAGGGACCCTCAACTCACAACTCTTTGTGTCCTAAGGCTTCAAATCTAACTCATGGTCTAAAGAATATGGCCTATACCTTGAAGTTTTTGTGGAAAAACTCAAGATGAAAAGGGGAATCAGCATAGCATCTGTCTGCCTTCCTGCTGTCTTCAAACTGCAGCAGTTAAAAGCTCTTACGGACCTATATGCTAGCTGACCTCCTTCCTGTCCTCAAAGAGCCTGAACTGTATACCCTTTGTAAAGCTAGGCTAGAGTATATTAAGAGACTATGAGTACCCTGAAAATAAGGACATACTATATTTCCCTTTGAATCCTCAAAACCTAGTAATGTGTGCGGAACTAAAATAAACCAGTCAGTACTCATCTAGCAGGACCATGCTGAGGAAGTGGTGACTGGCAGCTTGTCACCAGCTAATTACTTGGGTTTCATGTGAGTATGTTAAGTGGCTGAATTTGTGCACATGTTTTTTTTGACAGACTGAGATAATAAGATAAGATACAATAAGATAATGTACTGCCTTCTCAGGCACAACAGGACTACAGGTTATTGGGAAAATTATGCAGAAATAATAGGAAGTCAGACATTCAATTCCATTAGAATGTGTAAATATAGGTATAGATCCCAGCCATCATTCATTTTCTAATTTTCAGTATTCTACAAGCACTGAAACCATTCATCCTGAAATGCTTTGCACAGTACATTTCACACAACTGTCCCCAGTAATATTAGTTCTATATGTATAAATGTGGCTTTATAGCTTACAAAATAGATTCACACATATATTTTCAAAACTGCTCATTTTCTAGCCTCCTCATAGCTGAGTCCTTTATGAACATTTTTGTTACACCTTATGCCTAAAATAAAACTTCAAGATATTATATTATATCCATCACACAAGTGTGGAAAATGGACCTTCTGAGAAGTTCACACTACCAGTGAGCGTGCAACCATGATTGGAAACCAAGTTTCACTAATTGTAAAGCCAAGGTTTTTTCCAGTATACAAACTGGCCTCACAATGTGATCTTCACTTTAGCCTTATGGTATAAATATTATGAATATCATTTATTCAGTAAAGCTACATTGGCAATCTTGCATACCAAGCACTGTTCTAGGCAGTGGAGACAATGCAGTGATCAAAATGGACACAACCTCTGCCCTCTTTGGAGTTCACTTTCTGGAGTATAGGTAGGAAAAGAAACAACAACAAAATATTTGTCAGCTGTCAAGTACTGTGGAGAAAACTAAAGCCAGGTAAGGGGTCAGGAAGTACCAAGAAGGCTGGGCACAGTGTCTGTCACACCTGTAATCTCAATACTTTCAGAGGCCAAGTGGGAGGATCACTTGAGCCCATGAGGTTGAGACCAGCCTGAGCAACATAGCAAGACAAAATCTCTACCCAGAAAAAAAAAAAGGAAAGAAAAGAAAAAAAATCTTAAAATTAGCCAAGTGTGGTGGCACACACCTGTAGTCCCAGCTACTTGGGAGACTGAGGCAGGATGATTGCTTTAGACAAGAGTTTGAGGCTGCCTTGAACTATGTTCATGCTATTGCACTCCAGCCTGGGTGACAAAGCAAGACCCTGTCTCAGTTAAAAAAATAATATCAAGAGGAATCCCATAGAATTATAGTTATTGGATGTAAAGTGGTCAGGGGACAGCATCTTTGATAAGATAATATTTTAATGAGTAGAGACCTGAAGGAAGTGAAGTGCTTGCCATGCACTGTCTGGGGAAAGAGTGTTCCACATGGAGGGGCAAGTATGTGCAAAATTCCCAAGACAGGGATGTGCTTGGCATATTGGAGTCATAACTGGGAAACCAACGTACCTGCAGTGTTGGTGAGCAAAAGGGAGAGTAGAAATAGGTGAGACCAGAAAAGAAGATGAAACTAAATCACAGTCTTGCAGATCTCTAAATGAGATAAACCACTGGGAAGTTTTTGTCCAGTGAGGGATATGATTCTCCTGCATGGGTACTCTTGCAGCTATGTGCAGAAAAAAAACTTTGGGAGTGCAAGAGAGCAACTAGGATGACTAGATCAGAGGCTATTGATATAGATCAACTAGAGAGATGGAGGTGTGGACTAGGATGATGGTGGACATCAAGTTTGACTGCAAAGATTTTGGCTTGAGCATGGAAAGATAGGGATCCCATTTAATGAGGTGAACAAGACTTGGGAAGAATCAGATTTGGAGTAAAAATCAGGAGTTCCATTTTGAACATGTTACTTTTGAGATGCCTATGAAGATGTCAAGAAGGCAGCTGGATACCTGAGTATGGATTTTAGAGGAGGACAAGTCCATGTTGGAGGCATAAGGTGGGATTCTTCCAAGATGGTGATGTTAAATGTCATGGATGGAGAGCACTTAGAGTGGACGGAGTCTGAGAAGAGGCCTAGTACACATCAAACTTTAGCTTTTAGAGTTGAGGAGGAACCAGTTAAGGAGACTGAGAAGTAGTGGGTAAGGAGGAAGGAGGAAGACCTCATGAGACTTCAAGAAGAAAGTATTTCAAGGAGACAATGATCACTTTGGTTAAATGCCACTGGTATTCAAGGAAGAAGACAGCCAAGAATTGAAGACTGAATTTAGCAGTCATAGAACAGTGGATGGAGGTTATTGGTCCCAGATTCCCTGAAATGAGAAAACCAAGGTTCTGAGAAGTTAAATAAATTGAACAACCAAAATCACATAGCCACTTAGCCCCAGAAATGGGTCCAGAACTAAACACTGAACACAGGCCATCTGAATCTTGTTTCCTGAATCTCAGACCAGGACTTTTCTTCAATAACATGAGGTCATCCTTCTCATGGTAACTGTGATTCATTAGGGGGACTGGAACAGAACATTAAGACTTTAAACAAAAGGAATAAACTTCAGTAGTAGAATGTCAATGACAGACAATGCTCAAAGGCCCTCAAATCAAATGAAACAGGCAGCCACAGCAACCAGGGAACGCCCAAGTGTCAAAACACACTTCAACATACAAAAAAGTTTACGGCTCCTCAAAAGAAATGATCTATTCATTCTATTTTGCTAGATGATTTCTACATACATAAATACCCGACGCCTGATTACCTTCACTTGGTTTCTTTACCAAGTTGCCAGAAATGGGGTAGGGGAGGATTTTAGCACACCAAACTAATGTTTAGGCAGAACAAAGGCACAAGAAAGCCCTAAACCATTTGAGTATTAAAAACTAGTTTTAATCGTCCCTACTGCTGCCCTCAAATCCACAACGCCCACCAACCTAAGAGGCGCTATGATTGCAAGAGCCGACTCTGTTGCAAACCTCCGCTGGACGGTTTTGCAGACTAGGAAGTGAAGATTTCCAGTGGGAGGAAGAGCGAAGAAGAGGAGGCAGACAAGCTAGCAAAGGGAAGGTGCAGAATAGGAAAGTTACCAGGACAGGGCAGGGAGTTCCTCACGTCCACAGCAGGCCTTGCTTCCCTGGCCGGAGCCCAGGGGAGGGAGACGGAGGAAGGCAGCCACTTTTCCAGTGAGAAGTTGAGCAAGGAGTTGGCACCCGGCCCTCTCTACCTCTGGAGAGAAGGAAAAAGCTAAGCTGGTTCGCGTGGTACAGAAGCGCCCACTTCCAGAGTCCAAGTGGCATCTCTTGGAGTTCAGTGTCTGCCTCCAGGGCTGCAACTGACTCCTCGCGCCTCCCTTGCCGCCTTTCCTCCCTGGAAAGAGGAGGTGAAAAGGGTCCCAGGGCTCGGGTGGGCATGACTGCGAGGCGCAAGCCGCCAGGAGATTACCTGATACCTCCGCGTCTCCCCAGAAGGCGCGGCGCCGCCCTCCAGCCCCACCCGGCCACTCCGCGGTCCCCGGGCTCTGGTATCTGTCCAATCTCCGGGACTCGACGCCCGAGGCGGCCGTCCGGGAGACCCGGAGCGCGAGACCCGGAGCACGAGCCTCACGCTCAACGTTGGGCACTGCTCAAGGCCGCCCGAGGAGCAGAGACACCTACTGGCCGAGCGCTCCTGCGGCGGCTGGGCTGGGCTGGGCTGGGGGCCGGAGCCCAGGAAACACGGCCCCGCACACCCCCTACCGGCGGGCTCCATCTGCGCCCCAGCCGAGTCCCGGACCCGCGTCTTGGCAGGCTCACCTACCTTGAGGTTCCCAGCTCCTGTTATCCTGTGCACAGGTGATTTCAGCAACCATCACCGCAAAACCTAGTCGGAGGGAGGCTGGCTCACAGCCTCTCCACTTTTTTGGAGTTTGTGCTAAATAATTTAAAGACCCTCCCCACCCTTTTCCAAATTCTGGCCTTTGAGAAGGGAAAATCCAAAAAAGATGAGGATATAGGAGCCCTTAAGTGCTCTCCCCAGAAGCCAGGGAATTGTATTTCTGTTTCTCCAGGGCCCTGAAGAACCCGGCTTTCTTGTAATTACAAATACCTTTCACTGAAAAGTGGCTTCTTTCCTCCTGCTCCCTGCCCTGTGACAGTCAGTCCCTCCCTGTTCTGTCCTGGTAACCTTCCTGCTCTGAGTCTTGTTCCTGTGCTAGCTTATCTATTTCTTTTGCTTCTCTTATCCCGCTCTTCCGCCTTTTGGAAATCTTCACTTCCTACTCTGCAAAACCATCGGAGCAAGGCCTGCTGCGGACACGAGGACCACTGCAAATATTTTTTTCCCAGGTTCCGAGAGGGATGCAAAAGACGCAGGAGCTGACAGTCTAGTTAATTTTTAGCTGACGAAGAAAGTCTCTCTCTCTCCCTTCCTCTCTCTCTTTAACACCTACTATTTGAGTAGTTTTGTTTCCATCAGCACTCTTGTCCTGCCTTCTAGTCCTTTCATCCTGACTCTCTTCCTAGATTGAACTTAGGGAGGCAGGAGTTTAAACTAGAAGCAGTAAAATTGTATAATAAAAGGAAGAAAACAAACCAGGCCTTGCTTCTTAACAGGATGACTAATACAGTTTATGGATTATCTGGGTAGTTACATGACTAATATTAACCGTTAACATTTATTGAGTTCTTACTGCTGACCAGAAACTGTTTTAAAAGCTTTTTCATAATAATAATAAAATCAGCTCTTATGCAATGTTTTAAATGTTTACATTTATTAACACATTAGACAAAACAACCCTATAAGATGGGTAATAATATTATCCCCTTTTTACAATTGAGAAAATTGAGACAAAGAAGCAGGTACATTTCCTAAGGTCACACAGCTAGAAGTAAGTTATAAAGCTGGAATTTAAGCCCCGACAGCCTGGCTCCAATGCCCCTATTCTTAATACTCTTAGTTATCATGTTATACTGCCTAAATAAAACAAACAAACAAAAAACACTATGATCCCAGGTCTCATTTAATTTTCACAACAAAGCTACAGGTAGTCACCTCCTTTTATGAAAAAAGGAAACAGGCACAGAGAGGCTAATAGTCCAGGAACACAGAGCTACTAACGTGTACAGGCAAGATTAGAACAGTGAGTCTGATCCTTAACTAACCATGGGAGGGAGATACTTTTTTCCTACATTCAACCATACAGAGGGAGAAGGAATTGCCTAGAAAGTGTGTGATGCTTTCATAACCTTCAATTAGTGAGCCCAGCTGGGCTTGGTGGCTCTTGCCTATAATCTCAGCACTTGGGAAGTCCAAGGATTGCTTGAAGCCAGGAGTTTGAAACCAATCTAGGCAACTACCAGGACAACATTGTGAGACCCTATCTCTACAAAACTAAAAAATTTAAAAAATTAGCTGGGCATGGTGATGCATGCCTGTAGTCCCAGCTACATGGAGGCTGAGGTGGGAGGATTGCTTGAGGACAGGAGTTTAAAGCTGCAGTGAGCTTTAATTGTGCCACAGCACAGCAGCCTGGGTGGCAGAGGGAGAGCTCATCTCTTAAACAATAACAAAAACAAAAACAGCCCGTTGTGTGATGGTTAAACAAATCCAGCCCCTTGAGTAGATTGAAGGATGCAAAGTATTGATCCTGGGTGTGTCTGTGAGGGTGTTGCCAAAGGAGATTAACATTTGAGTCAGTGGAATGGGCGAGGCAGACCGACCCCAATGTAGGTGGGCACCATCCAATCAGCTGCCAGCGCAGCTAGGATAAAAGCAGGCAGAGGAACGTGGAAGGAATAGACTGGCTGAGTCTTCTGGCCTTCATATTTCTCCCATACTGGATGCTTCCTGCCCTAGAACATCAGACTCCAAGTTCTTCAGCTTTTGGACTCTTGGACTTATACCAGTGGTTTGCCAGGGTCTGTCAGGCCTTCGGCCACAGACTGAAGGCTGCACTTTCGGCTTCTCTACTTTTGAGGTTTTGGGACTCAGACTGACTTCCTTGCTCCTCAGCTTGCAGATGGCCTATTGTGGGACCTTCACCTTGTGATTATTGAGTCAATTATCCTTAATAAAGTCCCTTTCATATATACATCGTATATACATCTGTCTTATTAGTCCTGTCCCTCTAGAGAACCCTGAATGATCCACCTGGGCTTCAGGCTGAGTCCCTGAGAATCAAGGCCTGACATTGGGCTGAACTGTCTGTTTAAGCAGCAACTTCCTTCCTGCACTCCACTAGCAACGCCAAGAGCATAAAGAGCCCTTCGCCAAACTCAGGGCCAAACTAAGGTCCAGCTGTATTACCTACAGCTGAAACAACTGTTCCCTTAGAAGGCCAGGGCATAAAAAAGCCTCCACACAGTGGGCCACATGGTGTGGCACATGGTGTGCTCTCATCCCTTCTGTGACCAGGTCTCCTGGACGCTTTGGGAAGGGACAACTAGGGGCACCAGTATCACCAAGTAACCTTTGCCCTTTTAGAGGAAATAATGTTGCTTTCTGCAGGGGAACAACAGTAATTGAAGAAGAGGCACAGAGGGTAACTTAGGGCCATGACCATATGAACAACCGGAGTTACCAGAGTTTATGACATTCATTTCTGTCTCCCTACTGAGGTGAGGCCTTTCTCACCTGATAGAATGAGTTTTTCAAGGGATTTTGAGGCTGATCAAGGTAAAAAACATAATCATGAAGTGGGAGTAGCACACAATGAGCTCTATTTTGGAAGCACTTTAACAGGTTTGCGTGGTGAGGGGGAGTCCCACACAGCGTGGACCCATCCAGAGCTCTGGCAGCATGGAGGCCACCACCCAGAAGAGGAGGAGGATAAAGGAAACCCTGAAGAAGAGGAATCAGAGAGGGGACTTCTGTATTTAGGCAACGTCCCTCAACACACTGCAAAATCTCAGGATCAGATACCCTCAAAGGGCAGCTGCTGAGTGGGGTCTTTTTAGCTGCAAAGTTTATCTTATCTATGTCTAGCAGAACTTGGGTGCAGTTGCTCAGGGTATACAGAGCAGGCAGTTTCTAAATAGCTAAAAATCTGTTTATTCAGGCTGTGTTTAAAACATTAAGATATATAAACATTTGACTTGTTGGCAACCTGCCATTAAAACAAAAATCAACAACCTTACCAACCTTGGCAACACAGTGAAATCCCATCTTTACCATTTTTTTTTAATTAGCTGGGCATGGTGGCATGTGCCTGTAGTCCCAGCTACTCAAAAGGCTGAGACTGGACAATCACTAGAGTCCAGGAGTTGGAGATTACAGTGAGCTATGATTGCACCACTGCACTCCAGGCTGGGTGACAGGGCAAAAGCCCCCACCCCCACCCATCCCTTAAAATAATAATAATAAATTGGAAAAAATACAAAATAAATCAACAGCTTAGAAGTCAATATACAGAGGCCATTTGGGGGTCATTTATTATACCCTAACTGCTAGGTTGGAAGTACCTCCAAACACACAGAGAATCCCAAATTCTGAATTTCAGATTTTGACCTGAGGACCCATTTCAAATGCTGTTGATTGACACTAAGAAAAATATCTATTTCACCACCCCTTCAGTACAGAAACACAGAAACCTAACATATGGATAAGAACTTACACACATACAAAAAGAATGGGTGGGGGATATTTAATCTACAAGAATCTATGTGGCAATTTGAGTGCACAGGTGTATCCACAGAAGTGGCTGTTGCTGTCTAGTAATAACTTCACCAGCAGGTGGCTCTATTACACTAACCATTAGAGAGGCTTCCAACAAAGTACCTTAAAATACAGTTCTTTTCTTGTCTTTTTTTTTTTTTTTTTTTTTTTTTTGAGACAAAGTTGAGACAGGGTTTCACTCTATCACCCAGGCTCTGAAAAGCAATGCAGTGATTCAAACACAGCTCACTGCAGCCCGGACCTATTGGGCTCAAGGAATCCTGTCTCAGCCTCCTGTGTAGCTGGGACCACAGGCACACACTGCCACACCCATCTAATTTCGTTACTTTTTGTAGTCTCATTTTGTTGCCCATGCTGGTCTTGAACTCCTGGGTTTAAGCGATCCTTCCACCTCAGCCTCCCAAAGTACTGGGATTACGGGTGTGAGCCACAGCACCCAGCTAAAATAGAGTACTATATTTCCAAGTTATTTGAATTTTGGTTTGAATTAGTCCTAATAAACCCTATGTATTCATCAAAATCTGTAATGACATATGCAACATAAAAATCCATTCACAGTGAAATCCAACAGATTCCTCCAAGCATCTCAGGAAATTCAGCACAACTAGATTATATCACAGAATGTACTAATTAACAAAATCTATTTACTAGACAGCCTACCCATTTCTGGCACAACAGAACATGAAATGGATAAAATGACTACCACTCATTCTGTATTATCTGACATATCTAACAGCAAAGGTTTCATATGTATGTATATGTATATATAATGTGTGTACATATATCTGTGTATATATATGAAACATTGTTTGTAATTCTTTCATTTGAAAGCATTCCAAGACACAGATAAACAGCTAAATCACATCCAAGCGGTGTCATTTGGAGATGTGAAAGTCTTTGGCTTTTGTGTAGGCACAGGGCCATGAGGTAGAGTCAGAGCCATTCTTCCCCTCTGCCTGTTCTGCCAGCTCTTAAATTTAGTCCAAATTCTGTCCTCAGGTTGTTTTCTCCTTGGAAACTCACTTCACCTTCCATCAACTCACCACTAGTTCTCATTCCCAAAGCTCTGTCATCTCCAGCATTCTGACGCCATCTCCTCTTACAGGTCTCACTCCCATCCAAACTTAAAATGTTGGAAATTGGACTCATCATTTTCTCTCTTCAGCAAACCAGTTCCTCTTCTCATTTTCCTATTCATGTTAGTGTTCTCCCATATTTACTGTTTCTCAGAGTTATTATCTGTGAAACTTTTACTGTTTCTCAGAGTTATTATCTGTGAAACTTTTACCGCTCTCCTACGTGTTCATTCAGTCTTTCCCTAAGTCCTTTCTATTCTATTTCTGTAAAGCGATTGGATTTCTTGAACACCTACTTCTGTAATGTGCTAAGGCACTGGGGCTTGGGGCCAGTCTACTTTTTATTCTTTGGGCAGCATCGATGCCATATTCATCAATAAAGCAATATGCATCAGTAAACTGGATTATCCACAATCTATTTTGTTTTTGTTTTGTTTTTTATTTTCATAGATTTAGGGGTTACCAGTGCAGTTTTGTTACACAGATACGTTGTGTAGTGGTGAAGTCTGGGCTTTTAGCGTAACCATCACCTGAATGATGTACATGTACTCAATAGGTAATTTCTCATCCCTGACCCCTCTCGACCCTCCCACCCTTTGGAGTCTCCAGTGTCTATTAATCCACTCTGTATGTGCATGTGTGCAGATTTTTAGCTCCCACTTATAACTGAGAACATGCTGTATTTGTCTTTTTGTTTTTGAATTACCAAAATCTAATTTTAAACTTCAATAGAAAAAAACTGATACAGTTGGTTTTTAAATTCTTTTTGCAACAAGAAATGATTACGGCATAACTTCAGTATTAAATACTCTAACAAAGAGGAAGTATACAAGATTTGAGATTGTCTAATGGAAATAAGGCCTTCTTAGGTAAAGCAGGTATGGTTACTCTCCTGTGTAGGGCAGTGGTTCTCCTATTTTACTGTGTATAATAATCATCTGGGGAAGTTTGTAAATGAAATGAAGATTCTTGGGGTCCACTCCGAGATACTCTTCTTCGGTAGATCTGGAAAGGGGCTGAGGAACCTAACATTTTTAACAAAGTGAAACAGAGTAATCTAAGGAGCATTTTAAGAAATAGTCGCTTAGAAGAAATTCCAAGTACTCAAAATAGAAATAAAACATTGTCTTTACATCATTAAATGGCTTTATACAACTGCTCTTAGTTACTTAATTTGTATTTGATCCCATAATTCTCTTCTAATAGCTGACTGTTTTGTAAAATTCTCTCTTTAGATTCTGATGTTTTCAGTTTCCGGGTTTTTCTCAAGTTTAAATTTCAGTCTTGGTAGAAGTAATACCTTAGACGAGCTCAGTCTTTCCTACCTTACTTCGTATGAGTTTACCAGATCCTGTCCTTGGGAGAGCAGGAAGTAGAGAGGGATTCCTGAATGGAGAAAGAAGGGACCACAACAAACCTAAGTACGTTGGGTGCTGGGGCCAGGCTGGGATGCACTGGTGCATTTCCTGACAGTAGCCAGAGGCTGTGGCAGCCTGAGGCCCAGCTGCAAATTCTAGTTGAGAAATGGAGTGCAGTGGGTGACACAAGGTCCTGCAATAGTGTCCCAAATGTAGGTCATGACCACTTGCTGACTTGGAGCACAGCTGAGTGAGCTGAGCTAAAGCATGGGACCAAGACAAACAAACCTAAGTAAAGGGTCAGGTGAGGGTTACCTGGCATTCTCTATGACACACTCTAGCCCTAGTTCTGCATATTCTAGAGAATATGCACAACACAATGCTAGAAACTCCCTCATTTCCCCATCTTCTAGGATTTGATTGACCTTTGTTAAAGTTGTACTGTTTGGTTAGGGCAGCCCACCTGTTCCAGTCAAGCAGGAGTGGTTCAGAGGCCTATGTGGAGCCTTCTCTCCTTATATTTTATAGAGCAAATCAGGAGAAACAGTGACCAATGGCTCTACGCAATTCTTCCTAGTGTTGTGATATTCTAGAACTTGCCCACTCTATTTTATGTTTATCATTCAAACTTGGAGTTGTTTTAAAATGTGACACAATTTTGCTTTAGTTTTCCAAAAATTAAATACATATAAAGTTTCCTTCAGTCAACAAATCACGGTGAATGTCTCGCTCCTCTCCTGATCCGCTCAAATGGAGTCAGGAGGATCACCGTGGTCCCTCCCCGGTACTCTCCATCAGCTCTATCACTGACCCACACTGTGAGATCTGATTGCCTTGCTACAGATTTTTGCTCTGAAATAGATGGTTTTGAAATTGGTGTATTTCCTTTTCTTGATTGATTTTGTTATCTGCTTAATGGTCGTGTTCTCTGCCTCAAACTGCATTTTAGTATTTTATGTTAGTGTTTTAGTAATATTTAGTAATTAGTAATATTTTAGTAAAATATATTTTATTCACTCAACAAATATTTGTTGGGTGCATTGATCAAGTGCCACAGATAATAACAGATTAAAACTCCTTGCCTTCATGAGGCTTACATAAAATTTACTTTAAGGTATTATTATATGATTATGAAGGTATTTAATTAAGGTATTATTATATAATAATAATTGTATAATAATTAAAATACCTTTTATGTCAGCCTCATGAAGGCAAAGTTTTGAAATTTTATGGGATGCGCTACCTTAATCCAATTTATAAGCTATAACTAACAAGTTATATTGGCCTTTTTTGTTTTTTGTTTTTGGAGAAGCTTAAAAACAAGGCTGAGAAGTTTATATTGAATTGGATAGGAAATGGGAATTCCTCAGAGGATTTTGATGAGGAGAATGGCATAACTTGCAAGCTCAATAATAATGTGTAGATGGTCATTGTGGTATTTTCTGGCTAACTTGCGCAGTGTGCCTCTCTTAGTATACTTCTCATTCTATTACTTACCTACACCTGTCAAATCTCTGACAGCTCTAAATAAAAAAATATGTGTCTGTTGGCTTTAAATCATTCATCCTCCAGATGTATTGGGGCCTGCAGGTGGCAATAGTGAGCCAGCCATGAGCTTTGTAACTAGCCTCACTGGAAACCCAGCAAATGTCACCTTAACCCAGAGTGCTGCCCCACCACCATATCTAAGACAGCACCTCCTCTAGTCTCTCATTTCCTTAATCCTTCTTCATTTTTGTTCACAGCCCATGTCACCAACTGACATTATATAATATGTTGTTTATATCCTCTCCACTAGAATGTAAACTTATCAGCAGGGACTTTGGTTCGTTGTACAGAACAGGACCTGGCAAATAGCATATGACCAATATATATTTACTAAGTGAATGACCACTTTGATCTGAGCATCCAGCAGAGGAACACCGTGGGACAGTGTGCAGTTACCCAGCAGCCAAATTTTGTGGTGCATATTTGATTCAGCATTATTTTAGATATTATCCTAGATAAATTCTATAAAGTTTCTCGGTCAGAGCTAGAAATGGCTTAACATATCAGGTTAATATGAGGAGGGGTATGGGGCCTTCCATAGCCATAATTAGATGATGTAGTATTAAATATCAATAAAGTACTAATGAGGAAATTAACCTTATAAAGCTTAGTGAGATCCACAGGAAGTATTGATATGTAAATATCAGGTAGTTTTCCGACCCAGAAGGACGCATAATTAAGCAATCAGCTTCCTGGATCTTGCTCAACAGAATTTCCCCTCTGCTGTTTATAAAAGGTAAAACGCAGTGTTCTAAATTTTGACCTAACCTTGTTTCTTTGTGAATGAGCTTGCTCTGGTCAGCCCTGAAGCCAGACCGTTCCTCGGTAACTTGCAGCCATAGCGTTATCCATCAAGAGTGTGGTTTACACTCTAGGGTTTCTTGCACAACATTCAATAAATATTTGGGTCTTTGACTTAATCTGGTTTTGCAAATCGTCTTTGTTTACTTAGCGGAGGTCACTGCTCCACTACTCAAGGTAAAGTATACACAGAAATCTACACTTGAAGAAGACAGAGATATGTCACCTTTCATGGATGAAGCAAAGTCCTTCAAAATGTCAATAGAAAGTTAGCCTTTGTACACAGCAAATCCTATATGGATTTAACTTTGAAAGGACTATAGTGCAATTACACTAAGACAATAAACTAACCCAAGTAGTTAGAATTTAAAACAAAGATCTAAATCTTATAAATGTTTTGGTTGTCCTCATTCAAAATTGCAGGTTAAAGCAAATGTGTGCGTTAAGCTAGATAAGATGACTGAATTGCTTTGATGATCTGATAGCATTTTCTATTCTTCTTATTTTCTCTCCTTCTTTAGGAATATATATATATATGTATATATTTTCCTCCAAAGATAGTTTATATGACAAAATAACTACAATTTTTCTCAAGCAGGGCCTGTCCACTTTCAACATAGGCCAGTATTTCTACTCAAAGGCTTAAAAAGTTTCTTCTTTCCAGAGCACATTCTTGTGAATATAACTTGGCCCCTTGGTTGTTGGTGTTCTTTTTTTCTTCCCCCAAACTCATTTGCTCTTGTAAATCTCCTGCTAATCATATTTAGTAGTGAAAATTCTTTCATGGGGTGAGAGATTTGAAATTGTAGATTACACAAAGATGGAAAACACAAACAAACCAGTAGCAGATACCAATGTAGCACAGCAAAACACTTAAATCCAACTTCTCTGTTCCAATTTGTCTCAATCCAGGGCACCTCAGATCATTCCTTAGTCTCACACTAATATTAAAAATGCCTAATTTCCAGCCTCTTTGGCCTCTGTAATTCCCAATGGGATAATCCTTCTTTCTCTAGGCACCCAGTTACTTAATTTCCTAAATTCCAATTACAGCAGAGATTTTTCAACATCCCTGCCACTAGGACAGATCCCCCAAATGACACATGTAATGAAACTTTATGAAGTTAAGAAGTGCAAAACTCAACCTGTGGCTGCTGTTCTGCTGCCAGTGAGGGAGTCCATTTTACTTGTGCCCAATGTTGTTTTTGTCTTTGATTTACATAGTGAAACTAAAAGCACATTGTTCATAGACTACCAAGAAAGCTTTTGCGTTTTCACTTTCCCTGGGCTATTTTTATACAGAAAGCAAATATTCTAACAGACAACTCTTTTGCCCTTAATGGGATATTTTTACTATTAGGTTGGTCTGGCTTTCAATATGCCAATAGGTCATTTTCTTTCTGCCAGTTTTTAGAAAATCCAGTTCTGAGGGTTCAGGCTCTAAATTTAGCTTAGAACTAGAAATGGTTTACTTGTTAGAAAAACAGATATATCATTGTGGCCATTGATTTGAGCTTCCTTGACCACGCAGTGGCTGTCTCTCCCTTTAACCTACTGACGGAATTCAATTTATCAAGTCCTATTAAACTTGAACCATGCAGCTAGCATTGAAAACATGCTTTCATCTAAAATTGGACTGAAGCCAGGTGGAGTGGCATGTGCCCATAGTCCGAGCTACTCAGGAGGCTGAGGCAAGAGGATCGCTGGAGCCCAGGAGTTCAGTTTGAGGCCAGACTGAGCAACAAAGCTAGGCTGCATCTCTAAAGAGAGAGAGAAAAAAAGGACTGTGAACACAAGCTAATCATAAAACAACACAAATCTAGGTTTGAGAAATACTCAAAGACTGTAAAAGTTCATTCACAAAATCTTGTCTCTAACCCAGAGAAGAAGATAGATAAGTTGATAGATAGATGTAAATGTATGTTCAAATAATCATGCACACACTTATATAGGTGCATACACACATCTTTAAAATCCATTCTATCAGTGAATAACTTTGAGTCTCATAACACCTTGTATCTGTATATTATTTTAAATTAAGAAGGGCTTCATGGTTGTATTAAGATTCACGGTTAAGAGCACAGGCATTGGGCCCCATGGGTTTGAGTTCCTGTTCTGGCACACTGACCCTGCATATGTTATACAATATCTCTAGGCCTTTCTTTTTTCATTATAAGATACAGGTAATTATATCTACTTCCTAGGCTTGTGGTGAAGATTAAATGAGAGAATATACCTGACAACATAATATCTAGCATAAAGAAGATGCTCAAATTGGTAGTTCTTTCTATTATTCTTTAGGGCCTATATCATTTGTCACCAGGTCAAGAAGTCTTCTACATAATCAAATTTAAATTCAGCAAATAATTGTGGAGCAAAGATGAATGTAACAGACTTGGCTCACAGAGTAAATTATCAATATACATGAAGACTGTTAGCTGTAGATTTGTGTTTTCAAATCAGAACACAAACGGTTGGACGATTGGGAATTTGGGACATTATTATTTCAATAAACAAGCCCACTGACCTCAGAGTTACAGTAAATGATTATTTTGGCTTAAATACTACGTATGCTATTATCTCAAAAAACATACCTGGAAGTAGAAGAACTGTGATTTAAGAAATATTCTTCATTCCTGGAATTCATCAATCATTTATCATTTTTCAAAGAAAAAATTGGCCCAAACATGAAAAAACTAGTTAAAATTTAGTAAGCCTAAGTGATACTAGATTGAATGCAGGGCCAATGTAGACCGCTAAATCACTGTTGACCTTTTTTTTTTCTCGGAGAGCAAGCATCTTGTCTTATATGATTTGGATTTAGGACTTGAGATTGTAGTAAAAGGAAATTCTTTTCTCTAAAATTGTGATAACACATCTAGATTCCAATATAAGTCAGTTAAAAGCCTGTAATACAAGTATTCCACTTCTAAAATGGGATAAGATAGAATTTCTAATGTCCTCAATTCAAATGTTTATCAACTTTGTGAATATTATATATCTTACACAACCAATGAAACTTTATGACATTAAGGAGCTCAAAACCCAACCTGTGGCTGCATGAATTGTTACCCTAAATTCAACAAACTAATATTTTATGGTCTTCAGCAAAAAAAACCCCACAAACACATGCTCTGTCTAAACACACTTTGCTTGAACATTCTTATAGATAGGAAGTATACCTTCTCACAGGCATGCAATCCATTTATATTATCATTTGATCTTTGATTGGTAAAATCAATTTGGATAGAATTTCCTAAACTAAACAACCAGGTACTTTCTTCTCTGGGGAATCTTACTGAAGGAGACTGCAGTTAGTTGCAACAGACTTTTTATTAAAGAGAACTTTCTGTAGCTGGAACAACAAAGCTTGTTCCCTGTGAACCAAATCTACCAATAATAGCTCTATTAAAAGAGTTTCCTATTTACATAGATTTTATACCAAATACATTTGGTAATTCATAAACCTTACAAACATTTACTTAACACTTACCATGAATTGGGTAATGTGCTCAACACATTATCCCACTAAATCTTAGTAATAGCTCTGTTAAGTAAATACCATATCATAAGTATTATCTCTCTTTTACTGACATGGGTAATGGAACTCAAGGAGATTGAGTAACTTGTACTGAGTCACACAGCCAGTAAATTGTAAAGATGGGATTCAAACCTAGGGAGATGGACTCCAGAGCCTTAACAACTATTTATTTATACATTCTCCAATTGAGCTATACACTTCTTGAAGGCAAAGGCAATGCCTGAGTCACCTTTCATATTCAAATCATATTAAAAAGTTAGCAAGATGTAATTATCAGTGTACTATGTAAATCTTTGTGAATGATCAATAATTACATATTTTGATTACATATATTTTAGTAAATAATATTTATATACATTCAAAATTTTAAATATAGAAAGTTTACAGAGAAAAATAAAGCCTTTTTTACCAATCCTGTCCTCCACCTCTGCATACCATACTTCTTCACAGAGGCAACTGATTCAAGTCATTACATAGTTATTGAGTGTTAACTACAACTATGTTAAGTACAGCTATATGTGTTAGATGCTGTAGCCACAGAAATCAGTTTACAATCTAATGCAATGGATACAGCATGTATACATATAAGGTTGCTACAAATGCTATCTGAGGTAGAGCTGTTCAAAAGAATACTAATACTTTAATGTTTAATTCAACTGACTTGATTGACAACTGATTAGCTGAGTGGAAAAGATGGATGAGAAAGATTGTGAGACTTAATTGGCTAGTGGTATGGTGATATGATTGACAATAACTGCTAAGTCAGAGAGGGATATATTAAGGAGGAGAAGAAAAGCAACAAATCTGGTTTTGATGTGTTCACTTTGTTATAATTATTGATTATTTACTGAATATCAACATTTATCTTTGTTTTTGAGTCACATAAATATACCTTTGTAAAGATAGAATTAAACATTAAAGTATTAGTATTTCTTTCAAACTGGAGGCATTTCTCCCACTAATATATTTCATCAAAACTTATAATAAGCTTGGTTCCAGAGGAAGACATGAGGGATAACCAAAAATAGAGACATTAATAATAGTGTAATGCACAGTGATAATTCTCAATAGGCAGTGTTGACAGACATGTTTTCCCAAACACAAGGATGCTGTAAGGGCCAAACAGAGATGATGGCCCCTCCCCAGCATCTCATTTTGTCCCTCTTCCTTCAGCTATGCCTCTACTCTCCTCAGATACAAGGGAGGTGGATTTTTCTCTCCTCTGAGATAGCTTGATGGAACCACAGGAACAATGAAGTGGGCTCCTGGCTCTTTTCTCTGTGGCAGATGGGGTGCCATGCCCATCTTCAGACAAAGGGAAGATTGACTTCAAAAGCTCCCTGAGGACATAGAGCCTATGAACATGGTCGACACAGAGGGACAGGAATGTATTTCCAGGGTCATTCGTTCCTGGAAATAGTGAACTGGGACATGGGGGAAGTCAGTCTCCTCCTGCCACAGCCACAGGTTAAAAATAATAATGTTAACTGATCCCTAGGCTAAAATAATAATGTTAACTGATCCCTGGGCTAAGAAAGTTCTTTTGGTAATTCGGGTGATGGCAGCAGGCCCCATCTTAAGGATAGACTAGGTTTGCTCAGTTCAAGGTCATATCTGTTTGCTCTCAGCCATGTACTGGAAGAAGTTGCATCACACAGCCTCCAGGACAGCCCTCCTCCTCACAGCAATGGATAATGCTTCACTAGCCTTTGCAGATAATTTTGGATCAGAGAAAAAACCTTGCGCTGGGCCAAAAAGGAGGAGCTTCAACCTGTGTGCAAAATCTGGGAACCTGACAGTATAGGTTGGGGGCCAGGATGAGGAAAAAGGAACAAGAAAGACCTCCCCACCCTTCTGGTAAGGAGGCCCCGTGATCAGCTCCAGCCACTTGCAGTCCTGGCTATCCCAGGAGCTTAAATAAAGGGACAGTTGGAGCCTGAGAAGTGACAGTGCTGACGCTACAAGGCTCGGAGCTCCGGGCACTCAGACATCATGAGTTGGTCCTTGCACCCCCGGAATTTAATTCTCTACTTCTATGCTCTTTTATTTCTCTCTTCAACATGTGTGGCAGTAAGTGTGCTCTTCACAAAACATTGTTTTAAATGGAAAGCTGGAAAACAAAACAGATAATAAACCAGTGAAATTTCTGTATTTTTTCTCTTTTAGTACGTTGCTACCAGAGACAACTGCTGCATCTTAGACGAAAGATTCGTAAGTAGTTTTTATGTTTCTCCCTTTGTGTGTGAACTGGAGAGGGGCAGAGGAATAGAAATAATTCCCTCATAAATATCATCTGGCACTTGCAGCTTTTTAAAAACATTGTCTAAGTTTTACCTATTTTTCTTAATAGATTTTAAGTGTAGCATCTGTCAACATTTTTAATCACTGTTATATTTTCAGGGTAGTTATTGTCCAACTACCTGTGGCATTGCAGATTTCCTGTCTACTTATCAAATCAAAGTAGACAAGGATCTACAGTCTTTGGAAGACATCTTACATCAAGTTGAAAACAAAACGTCAGAAGTCAAAGTGCTGATAAAAGCAATCCAACTCAGTTATAATCCTGATGAATCATCAAAACCAAGTGAGAAAATAAAGACTACTGACCAAAAAATTATAATAATAATCTGTGAAATTCTTTTGCTGTGGTTTTAGTTGTTCTATTTGCTTAAGGATTTTTATGTCTCTGATCCTATATTACAGATATGATAGACTCTGCTACTCTGAAGTCCAGGAAAATGTTAGAAGAAATTATGAAATATGAAGCATTGATTTTAACACATGACCAAAGTATTCGGTAAGGGTTTTTGTTTTAATTTTCTCTGCAAGACTGATTTAGTTTTTATTTAATATTCTATACTTGAGTGAAAGTAATTTTTAATGTGTTTTCCCCATTTATAATATCCCAGTGACATTATGCCTGACTATGCTGAGCATAGTAGAGATACAAGTTTTTAGTGCAATATAAATTATACTGGGTTATGATTGCTTATTAATAATCACATTGAAGAAAGATGTTCTAGATGTCTTCAAATGCTAGTTTGACCATATTTACTGAAAATTTTTTCCCCATCCCCCATTTATCTTACAACATAAAATCAATCTCATAGGAATTTGGGTGTTGAAAATAAAATCCTCTTTATAAAAATGTTGACAAATTGGTGGCTAAAAAAATTAGCAAGCAGAGGCATAGCAAGGATTTTGGCTCCTAAAGTAAATTATATTGAATGTGGAGCAGGAAGAAACATGTCTTGAAAGACTAAGTGTAGCAAACATTGCAAAGCTCATGTTGATCATTGCAGAATGAACCTGCATAGTCTCTTCCCTTCATTTGGAAGTGAATGTCTCTGTTAACAGCTTCTCAGGGACTCATAAACTTTCTGAACATAAGGTCTCAGATACAATTTTAACATTTTTCCCCAATTTTTTTTTCTAATTTTTTCTCAAAGCAGCTTGAGAAATTGAGATAAATAGTAGCTAGGGAGAAGTAGCCCGGGAAAGATTTCTCCTCTTTTTGCTATCAGAGGGCCCTTGTTATTATTGTTATTATTATTACTTGCATTATTATTGTCCATCATTGAAGTTGAAGGAGGTTATTGTACAGAAATTGCCTAAGACAAGGCAGAGGGAAAACGTGGACAAATAGTTTGTCTACCCTTTTTTACTTCAAAGAAAGAACAGTTTATGCATTGTAAACAGTTTTCTATCATTTTTGAATATTTACAAGCCACCCTGTAAGTAACTACAAAAGGAGGGTTTTTACTTCCCCCAGTGCATTCCCAAAGCTATGTAACCAGAAGCATTAAAGAAGAAAGGGGAAGTATCTGTTGTTTTATTTTACATACAATAACGTTCCAGATCATGTCCCTGTGTAAGTTATATTTTAGATTGAAGCTTATATGTATAGCCTCAGTAGATCCACAAGTGAAAGATATACTGCTTCAGCACGTGTGAATTACTGAACTGAGCCTTTCCTGCTTCTAAAGCATCAGGGGGTGTTCCTATTAACCAGTCTCGTCACTCTTGCAGGTTGCTATCTGCTGCCCCTTATGCATAAAGTAAAAAACAAAATGTCAATGACATTTGCTTATTGACAAGGACTTTGTTATTTGTGTTGGGAGTTGAGACAATATGCCCCATTCTAAGTAAAAAGATTCAGGTCTACATTGTATTCCTGTTTTAATTGATTTTTTGGTTTGTTTTTCTTTTTCAAAAAGTTTGTAATTTTAATTCATGTTAATTTAGTAATATAATTTTACATTTTCCCCAAGAATGGAATAATTTATCAGAAAGTAATTCTTAAGAAAATAGTTAGCAGTTTCCAAAGAAAATATAAAATTACTCTTCTGAAAGGAATACTTGTTTTTGTCTTCTTATTTTTGTTATCTTGTTTCTGTTTGTAGATTTTTGCAGGACATATATAATACAAATAATCAAAAGATTGTTAACCTGAAAGAGAAGGTAGCCCAGCTTGAAGCACAGTGCCAGGAACCTTGCAAAGACACGGTGCAAATCCATGATACCACTGGGAGAGGTAACTGATGAAGGTTATATTGGGATTAGGTTCATCAAAGTAAATAATGTAAAGGAGAAAGTATGTACTGGAATGTATAAGAATAGTTTAGAAAGTGGCTACCCATTAAGTCTAATTTCAGTTGTCTAGACCTTTCTTGAATAGCTAAAAAACAGTTTAAAAGGAACAGTGATGTGAAAAGTAAGAAAATTATTCTTGGAAAATGAAAAATTTACTACATGTTAAAAGCTATTTTTCAAGGCTGGCACAGTCTTACCTGCATTTCAAACCACAATAAAAGTTGATTCTCCTTCTCTAGATTGTCAAGACATTGCCAATAAGGGAGCTAAACAGAGCGGGCTTTACTTTATCAAACCTCTGAAAGCTAACCAGCAATTCTTAGTCTACTGTGAAATTGATGGGTCTGGAAATGGATGGACTGTGTTTCAGAAGGTAATTTTTTCCCCACCATGTGTATTTAATAAGTTCCTACATTGTTTCTGCCGTATGGCAGATACTTTTCTAAGCACCTTGTGAACCCTAGCTCATTTAATCCTAGCAATAGCCCTAAGAGGAAGGTACTTGTGTTACTCCTATTTACAGAAAAGGAAACTGAGGCACACAAGGTTAAATAACTTGCCCAAGACCACATAACTAATAAGCAACAGAGTCAGCATTTGAACCTAGGCAGTATAGTTTCAGAGTTTGTGACTTGACTCTATATTGTACTAGCACTGACTTTGTAGATTCATGGTGGCACACAATCATAGTACCACAGTGACAAAGAAAAAGAAGGAAACTCTTTTGTCAGGTAGGTCAAGACCTGAGGTTGCCCATCACAAGATGATGAAGCCCAACACCACCTCCCACCACCCCGCCACTACCACCACCCTTTCACACACCAGAGGATACACTTGGGCTGCTCCAAGGCAAGGAACCTGTGTTGCATCTGCCACTTGCTGATACCCACTAGGAATCTTGGCTCCTTTACTTTCTGTTTACCTCCCATCACTGTTACAACTGTTCCTACAGGGGGTGCTCAGAGGGAATGAATGGTGGAAGCATTAGTTGCCAGACAACAATTGAGCAATGGGTTCCATCATAAGTGTAAGAATCAGTAATATCCAGCTAGAGTTCTGAAGTCGTCTAGGTGTGTTTTTAATACTGTCACTAATTTAGAATTTATGATGTGCCAGGAGCTCTCTTAAGTATTTCTCTTATATTCTCTCTCATGATCCTTGCAGCAACCCTAAGAAGTAACCATCATTTTTCCTATTTGATACATGAGGAAACTGAGGTAGCTTGGCCAAGATCACTTAGTTGGGAATTGATAGAACTAGTGCTCCATATTTTTGACAAAATGTTGATAGCATTCTCTTTACATGCATTGATAGTCTATTTTCTCCTTTTGCCCATGCAAATGTGTAATTAGAGACTTGATGGCAGTGTGGATTTCAAGAAAAACTGGATTCAATATAAAGAAGGATTTGGACATCTGTCTCCTACTGGCACAACAGAATTTTGGCTGGGAAATGAGAAGATTCATTTGATAAGCACACAGTCTGCCATCCCATATGCATTAAGAGTGGAACTGGAAGACTGGAATGGCAGAACCAGGTACTGTTTTGAAATGACTTCTAACTTTTTATTGTAAAGATTGCCTGGAATGTGCACTTTCCAACTATCAGTAGACAATGGCAAATGCAGCCTGACAAATGCAAACAGCACATCCAGCCACCATTTTCTCCAGGAGTCAGTTTGGTTCTTGGGCAATCCAAAAAGGTAAATTCTATTCAGGATGAATCTAAGTGTATTGGTACAATCTAATTTCCCTGGAACCATTCAGAATAATAGCTAATTACTGAACCTTTAATCAGTCCCAGAAATTGAGCATAAAATTATAATTTTATCTAGTCTAAATTACTATTTCATGAAGCAGGTATTATTATTAATCCCATTTTATAGATTAACTTGCTCAAAGTCACATTGCTGATAAGTGGTAGAGGTAGAATTCGAACTCAAGTAGTTTAACTTTAGAGCCTGTCCTCTTAACAACTATCCTGGTTGAAAAGCAAATACATCCTCTTCAGACTTCCCAGTGCCTTAATGGCCATTTATTCTGTCAAACCATGAGCTACCCTAAAATTAAACCAGCTAGCTCTTTTGGTGATCTAGAGGCTTCTTTTTGCTTGAGATATTTGAAGGTTTTAAGCATTGTTACCTAATTAAAATGCAGAAAAATATCCAACCCTCTTGTTATGTTTAAGGAATAGTGAAATATGTTGTCTTCAAACACATGGATTTTTTTTTTTGTTGCTTGATTGGTTTCTAATCCAGAAAGTGCTATAGTCAGTAGACCTTCTTCTAGGAAAGGACCTTCCATTTCCCAGCTACTGGAGATTAGAAAAGAAGCTAAATATTTTCTGGAAATTTCTGTTCATTCATTAAAGCCCATCCTTTCCCCCACTCTATAGAAGTATTGCCCACTTGCACAATTTTTTCCAGGAAAGAATCTCTCTAACTCCTTCAGCTCACATGCTTTGGACCACACAGGGAAGACTTCGATTGTGTAATGCCCTCAGAAGCTCTCCTTCTTGCCACTACCACACTGATTTGAGAAAGAAAATCCTTTTAGCACCTAACCCGTCAGGTGGTATGAGTGGCTAATGGAACTGTACCTCCTTCAAGTTTTGTGCAATAATTAAGGGTCACTCACTGTCAGATAATTTCTGTGATCTATGATAATGTGTGTGCAACACATAACATTTCAATAAAAGTAGAAAATATGAAATTAGAGTCATCTACACATCTGGATTTGATCTTAGAATGAAACAAGCAAAAAAGCATTCAAGTGAGTGCAATCATTAGTTTTCACTGAGATGCTTCAAAGGCTTCTAGGCCCATCCTGGGAAGTGTTAATGAGCTGTGGACTGGTTCACATCTCTATTGCCTCTTGCCAGATTTGCAAAAAACTTTACTCAATGAGCAAATTTCAGCCTTAAGAAACAAAGTCAAAAATTTCAAGGAACTGTCCTACGAAAGAGGGAACTTCTGAGATCCCTGAGGAGGGTCAGCATGTGATGCTTGTATTTCCTTCTTCTCAGTACTGCAGACTATGCCATGTTCAAGGTGGGACCTGAAGCTGACAAGTACCGCCTAACATATGCCTACTTCGCTGGTGGAGATGCTGGAGATGCCTTTGATGGCTTTGATTTTGGCGATGATCCTAGTGACAAGTTTTTCACATCCCACAATGGCATGCAGTTCAGTACGTGGGACAATGACAATGATAAGTTTGAAGGCAACTGTGCTGAACAGGATGGATCTGGTTGGTGGATGAACAAGTGTCACGCTGGCCATCTCAATGGAGTTTATTACCAAGGTATGTTTTCTTTTCTTAGATTCCAAGTTAATGTATAGTGTATACAATTGTCATAAAAAAAAATGCATATGAAGAAATGAAGAATAATTTATAAAGATAGTACGGATTTTATCATGTTCTTTATTTCAACTAAGTTCTTTGAAACTGGAAGTGGATAATACTAAGTTCATGCCTAAAATTAGCCCCTCTAAAGAAATCCACCTGCTGCAAAATATCCAGTAGTTGGGCATTATATGCGAAACTATCACCATCATAGCTGGCACTGTGGGCTGTGGTATCTCCTTTAGACATACCACATATGTGGTCTGGATGGATTAACATTACTATACGGATGCTTGTTGACACATTAACCTGGCTTCCCATGAGCTTTGTGTCAGATACACACAGTGAGCACGTGTTTGGAGGAACAGAATAAAGAGCAGGCAAGTACTGGTAAGGGCAGGAGTTTGTGAAAGCTTGAGAGAAGAGACCAGTCTGAGGATAGTAGACACTTATTTTAGGATGGGGGTTGGATGAGGAGGCTATGGTTTGCTATAAGCCTGGAATGGTTTGGAACACTGGTTTCACTCACCTACCCAGCAGTTATGTGTGGGGAAGCCTTACCGATGCTAAAGGATCCATGTTACAATAATGGCATTATTTGGAAATCCCAGTGGTATTCCATGAATAAAACCACTATGAAGATAATCCCACTCAACAGACTCTCCATTGGAGAAGGGCAGCAACACCACCTGGGGAAAGCCAAACAGTCAGACCAGACCTGTTTAGCATCAGTAGGGCTTGCCCACCATATCTGCTGGGTAGATGAGTGAAACCAGTGTTCCAAACCATTCCAGGCTTGTAGCAAACCATATTCTCCTCATCTACCAAGATGAGCAACCTTACCTCCTGATGTCCTAGCCAATCACCAACTAGGAAACTTTGCAAAGTTTATTTAAAGTAACTGTTTGGTTTTCACAACATTTTTAAATTGGAGAAACATAACTTATCTTTGCACTCACAAACCATATAATGAGAAGAAACTCTAAGGGAAAATGCTTGATCTGTGTGACCCGGGGAGCCATGCCAGAGCTGTAGTTCATGCCAGTGCTGTGCTCTGACAAGCCTTTTACAGAATTACACGAGAACTGCTTCCCTAGGACAAGGAGAAGGCAAATCAACAGAGGCTGCACTTTATAATGGAGACATAAAATAACATGCCAGAACCATTTCCTAAAGCTCCTCAATCAACCAATAAAATTGTGCTTTCAAATAACCTGAGATGACCTCATCGGGAATTTTGTGGCTCCTTCTCTTCTAACCTGCCTGAGGAAAGATGGTCCGCAGTAGCTGAGCCCAGGATGGATAAGCTTAGGGAAAGAGGCCAATTAGGGAACTTTGGGTTTCTAGCCCTACTAGTAGTGAATAAATTTAAAGTGTGGATGTGACCATGAGTCACAGCACAGATGTTGTTTAATAATATGTTTATTTTATAAATTGATATTTTAGGAATCTTTGGGGATATTTTCAGTTAGCAGATAATGCTATAAATTTTATGTAACTGGCAATGCACTTCGTAATAGACAGCTCTTCATAGACTAGCAGAGGTAAAAAGATTCCAGAATAATGATATGTACATCTACAACTTGTTTTAGGTGGCACTTACTCAAAAGCATCTACTCCTAATGGTTATGATAATGGCATTATTTGGGCCACTTGGAAAACCCGGTGGTATTCCATGAAGAAAACCACTATGAAGATAATCCCATTCAACAGACTCACCATTGGAGAAGGACAGCAACACCACCTGGGGGGAGCCAAAAAGGTCAGACCAGAGCACCCTGTGGAAACAGAATATGACCCTGAGGATGATTTTTAGAAAATTACCTGCTAATTTCTATTGACCCACAAAGTTTCAGAAATTCTCTGAAAGTTTCTTCCTATTTTCTCTGACTATATTTATTGATTTCAAGTCTTCTATTAAAGATATTTAGCCTTCAATGGAAATTAAAACTCATTTAGGACTGTATTTCCAAATTACTGACATCAGAGTTATTTAAAAATTGTTTATTTGAGGAGACAATATTTCAACTTTGTTCCTAAATATATAATAATAAAATGATTGACTTTATTTGCATTTTTATGACCACTTGTCATTTATTTTGTCTTGGTAAATTATTTTTATTATATCAAATATTTTAGTATGTACTTAATAAAATAGGAGAACATTTTAGAGTCTCAAATTCCCAGGTATTTTCCTTGTTTATTACCCCTAAATCATTCCTATTTAATTCTTCTTTTTAAATGGAGAAAATTATATCTTTTTAATATGGTTTTTGTTTTGTTATATATTCACAGGCTGGAGACGTTTAAAAGACCGTTTCAAAAGAGATTTACTTTTTTGAAGGACTTTATCTGAACAGAGAGATATAATATTTTTCCTATTGGACAATGGACTTGCAAAGCTTCACTTCATTTTAAGAGCAAAAGACCCCATGTTGAAAACTCCATAACAGTTTTATGCTGATGATAATTTATCTACATGCATTTCAATAAACCTTTTGTTTCCTAAGACTAGATACATGGTACCTTTATTAACCATTAAAAGCCACCACTTTTTGCCAATTTACTAATTACAATTGGGCAACCATCAGTAGTAATTGAGTCCTCATTTTATGCTCAATGTTATGCCTAACTCTTTGGGAGTTACAAAGGAAACAGCAATTATGGCTTTTGCCCTCTAGGAGATATAGGACAAATACAGGAAAATACAGCAACCCAAACTGACAATATTCTATACAAGAACATAATCACTAAGCAGGAGTCACAGCCACACAACTAAGATGCATGGTATCCAAAGTGCAGCTGGAGACAGGAAAGCTGCTTGGGGAGTGTCCCAGCAGAACCTTTTAGCTCCAAACACCTGTGGTGGGACCTGACACTCTGAGAGGACTACAACTCAGAGCAGAGAACTTTAGGGAGCTATTTGCCCTATCCCTCACTAGTCATGAGGTGAGCTGAATGGAACCATCTCTTCCTTCTGATTCAGGGATATTGACTTTTTAGCAGCCTGAGTTCAGGTTCATTTGCCAACTTTCTAAGGAATAGCTAAATCTACATAACTTAGCAAAAGGCTGATTGTGGGAAGTAATTGGCTAATTTTATGAGAGGTGGGTCTGGTTATTCCAAAGTCCTGAGCTTTGGCTTTGCACTGTCTTTCTTTCCACATTTATTTCTTCTTTCCTTTCCTTTTTTTTTTTTAGAGATAGGGTCTCACTCTGTCACCCAGTCTGGAATGCAGTGGCACAATAATAGCTCACTGCAGCCAGCTTTGAACTCCTGGGCTCAAGTGATCCTCCTTCCTCAGCCTCCTGAGTAGCTGCGACTACCACAGTGCACCATCACACCTGGCTAATTTTTTTTTTAATTTTTATTTTTGTAGATAAAGAGTCTCACTATGTTGCCCAGGCTGGTCTCAAATGCCTGGCCTCAAGTGATCCTCCTGCCTCGGCCTCCCAAAGTGCTGGGATTACAGGCATGAGCTACCATGCCAGGCCCACAATTTCCTTCTTAATCTTTTCACTTTCTTGTTATCAGGAGTGCTGAATTTAAGATATCCTATTGAGGAGATAAAAACAGTAAATCAGCTTCTAGATATACAACCAAAGACATGGGAGGCTTTGGAAAACAGAAACATCGATTCATTGTTTGCAGCCTTCATATATACGTGTATGCATGAAGCATTTATTCAATTAACATCTATTGAATGCCTTCCTTGTGGTAGCCATTGTGTTGGATTTGGGAATATAGTACATGGTATGCTTAGTATTCTCTACTCTCCCAAACCTGTTCTATTCCATCCAGTCCTCAAATGCAAAAAAAAAAAAAAAAACAGTGACTCATCCTCCAATCTTCCTCCCCATATCCAATTTCTACCTCCCCATATACAATTACTCATCAAGCCTGCTGAATTCACCTCCTAAATATTTATCATATTCACTTTTTTCCTCTATACCGATTCTCACCATTGTAGCTGAGATACACATCTCTTGCCAGGATAAGGGCAATCACCCACTTCCTGTTCCCTTTCTTACATCCAGCCTCACCTGCTACCATCTCATCCTCCTCCAAACCACTTCTAAACCCAGAATGCGCACAGTTTATCCTTTGTGAACCTATAAAATCCTTTGTGTGAGCAATTTGGTCATAGCTATGAAGAGATATACAAATATTCATGAGTTTTCATGCAATATCACTCTAGTGATTTATCCCAAGAAAATCATTTTTTAAAAAGAAAATAGTTATATACAGAAATAAAAATATAGATGTAAATTTCATATTAGCAGGAAATTAAGAAAATATTTAACAATGGAAGAATGGACAGGCAAGATAGTTTATTAGTAAATAAAATAGATAATAATGATTATATAAGCACAATTGCTTTTTATGAATATGGAAATATTTACAAAATAAGTGAAATATTAAGATGTAAGAATAATTCTAAAATAAAAATTATGTAAAGTTATATATACATATATTTTATGAACAAAATATAATCTTGACATATATCCTTATTTGTACATACTTGTTCTCCTCTCAACCAATCCACAATATATAATAACATGAAAATTCTAAAACATGGCTGGACATGATGGCTCAAGCTTGTAATCTCAGCATTTGGGAGGCCAAAGTGGGAAGATCACTTGAGCCCAGGAGTTTGAGACCAGCCTGGGCGACATGGTAAAACCGTCTCCATAAAAAATACCAAAAAAAAGTTAGCCAGGCCTGATGGTGCACACCCGTAGTCATAGCTACCAGGAAAACTGAGGTGGGAGGATCACTCAAGCCTGGGGAATTGAGTCTGCAGTGAGCCGTGATTGTGCCGCTGCACTCCAACCTGGGCAACAGAGTGAGTGAGACCTTGTCTCAAAAACAAAAAAATACTAAAACACAAAATAAATATAAAGAAGTCTAAAGATTCCTGATGTCTCCCATGATTACTTGTCCAATGCTTCTTCTGAAATATCAAATATAGCATTCTTTCAAAAACATTTAGGAGTCTCCTGATTTTTGTAGGTATCCTGAGTACGAGCTTGATCTGCATGTTGAATAATCCAGCATTCATTGGTAGAAAGGGGCTACTAACTTTTTCTTTAGGTATCTCTGCGTTGTTTGGCTTGTTATAATGAGTACATACTAATTTTGTGGTTCACTTAGCAACCCAGTGAAGCAGAGACAAAAAAAAGAATTTCAAAATTCTACTTGTTTAGTTATTAATACCCAGCGGTGAGCACTGAAAGGCTACAGTAAGAACTAAAGCATGAAAAACGCTTCTAGACTCATTTGCATCATGTCTCCTCAAATAAAGTGGCAATTGAAAGGGTTATGTTGAGAAATCAACCAAAAAACCTTTTAAGAGAAAAAAAGAGTTTGGGGTCTTCCAGAGACAGATTATATATTCTTTTCACAGCTCAAATCACAGGAGACTATTGCTAAGCCCTCCTCTTTATTTTCCTGGACACAGAAAAACTCTAGTCACTGAAAAGTAGCCAGGCGAAGTGCAAAGCAGATGTGTAGTGTCTTACACCGTGACAAACCTACGGAAGGAAGCTTCTACAAAGGAAGATATCAGGTGTAGTGATACTGTGACTTCAAACCATACAACTACAGAGCAGACTTCTTGAATCAATAGAGAGGGGTGATGACTTACTGACCAAATACCAAGATTTTAAAATATACCTGTGAAGATTCTGTTTCATACCTGTGGGTGGGTTGAAAGTGAGCGAGAAATGAAAAAATAAATGTATGGACAGCATAGTTGAAATCTTTCCAAGATCCAAAATTGTTTTGCTCTGATTCTAATTAGTATAAACTAGCCAAGGTATTTGTAATAGATAGCTTCAGTTTATTCAGATGAAAAGGGTGAAAACAAAATACACATTTAACCCTGTGGGAAATATGTGTACCTGTTGATTTCTTATCACTTTGATGTAGCTCAAAGAGGGAGAAAAAGTTAAAGATAGTAAGATGAGGCAAAGTGGATGGAAAATAATAAGCTGCTTTGGGAGGCCGAGGTGGGCAGATCACAAAATCAAGAGATCAAGACCATTCTGGCCAACATGGTGAAACCCCACCTCTACTAAAAAATACCAAAAAATTAGCTGGGCGTGGTGGTGCACACCTGTAGTCCCAGCTACTTGGGAGGCTGAGCCAGGAGAATCACTTGAACCCAGTAGGTGGAGGTTGCAGTGAGCCAAGATCGCACTCCAGCCTGGGCAACAGAGGGAGACTCCATCTCAAAATAAATAAATAAATAAGTTGGTGAAAGAGACCAAGAGTGCGGGAAAGACTACGTTTCATTTATCTCTTTGTGTTTGTGCATGCGTGTGTGTGTGTGTGTGTGTGTGTGTGTATGCATGCAGAGACAGAAGTTGAGTTACCACACTCCCAGTACATCATTCTCATTGCTCTGTGCTGGGTCACTCTGTTGACTGATTGATTCTCATTTATTCACATTTCCTTTTTGTTCCATCTTCCCCTTAATAAACAATCACCTTAATAGGTTTGATGTTTGTTTCTTTATTTGTATGCATTCTTATAAATCATGGTTTTTTGTGTGTGTATGTATTTTTAAATTATGCAAATGACATTATGCTATAAGTTAGTGTTACTTAGAATACTGGTCCCGAAACTTCTGTTACTCTTCTGCACTAAGTACAAAAATTGAGAATTAGCATGAAGAAACTGTTTCCTATTTATATTTGTTCTGATTATACTTATTGAGATGGAATTTTATATCTTTCAAATCACATAATAAAAATATGGGCCTATATTTTGAATATTATTATTTTTTAACATTTCATTTTTTTAGTAATTATTTTTATTGTATTCTATAAAAACCTGGTCTGTGGCTAATTAGAATTTTAATAAAACTAGTCCTTCACCACAAATCCTTTGACAATCACTGCTGCAGTCTTCATCATACTTATTACTTTTTTATTTCAGCATTGTGTTTTTAAGATCTATCCATGTATGAATTTGTGGTTTGAAAGCAGAATGAAAAGAAAAAAAAAGATCTATCTACAATCTGAGTATTTCATAATTTTCCTTGATTTCCTTTTGAACCCAAGGGTTATGAAGTGAACACTTTTTGGTTCTAAAGTTTATGAGTTTTTCAACTGTCTATTTTTAATTATTATCTAAATTTATTGCATTATAATCAGAGAACATAGTTTTGATGATATTGATTCTCAGGAAAGAGATTTCACAAATTATTTTGGCACAAATGTTTGTTACAGAATTAACTCACCTCATAAAAGTGTACATCAATTGTAATTATTCTCCACTAATGATCTATATACTGGAAGCCTGTTAATAATTTTTGCTTTAAGAAGGAAAAAAACACCAGGTGTGGTGGCTCACACTTATGATCCCAGCACTTTGGGAGGCCAAGGCAGGAGGATCACTTGAGCCCAGGAGTTCCAGATCATTCTGGGCAACATTGAGAAACCCCATCTATACAGAAAAATTCAAAAATTAGCTGGGAGTGGTGTGGTGCCACCTACTCAGGAGGCTGAAGCAGGAAGATCATTTAAGCCCAGGAAGCCAAAGCTGCTGTGAGCCGTGATTGCACCACTGCACTCCAGCCTAAGCAACAGCACGAAACCCTGTCTCAAAATAAAAAAATTTAAAAAAATTAAAAAAAAAGAAGGGGCCGGGCGTGGTGGCTCACGCCTGTAATCCCAGTGCTTTGGGAGGCTAAGGAGGGTGGATCACAAGGTCAGGAGTTCAAGAACAGCCTGGGCAACATGGTGAAACCCCATTTCTATTAAAATATGCAAAAATTAGCTGGGCAATATGGTGAAGCCCCATTTCTATTATAAAATACAAAAATTAGTCGGGCATGGTGGTGCATGCCTGTCTCAGCTAATCAGGAGGCTGAGGCAGGAGAATCGCTTGAACCCGGGAGGTTGCAGCGAGCCGAGGTCACGCCACTGCACTCCAGCCTGGGCGACAGAGTGAGACTCTGTCTCAAAAAAAAAAAAAAAGTAGTTAAAAGATAGACTAATGGTTATCATAAACATGAGCTTTGTCCCAAATTGTACTGTTGCCATTGGCTCATTCTGGGCATTGATGGTAGGCTCGACCATGGCTTACAGAACATTGCTCTGTAGCAACCTGGAAGGCTTTCTGGGAAGGGTAGCTGGCACAATTTTAAGCTCTTGCTCACCTCAATTTCATTGGGGAATATTAGAAGGAAGACATAGTGGTAAATCAGGATCATGACATTTAATCACATCTACAGCTGGGTCAAAAATGTGTTTCCCAATCCAAAATCCAGTATCCTTGGCCCTCACTCCTATTTCCCAGATCCTCACCCAGATTTTCTTCTACTGGCAACTTTAAAGCATGAGGTGAACTGAGGCAAGTAGAGAATCCTCACTAAATAAATCTAAATGTTGACTCTACTTAGATAAACAGAGTAGGGCAGATTCCACTCTGTTATGAAAGTGGCTTCTTTGAAATATTTAGGGACAAATAGTTAAAATGTGACATTAAGACAATATGACCTAACATTTAAGAGACCTTGGACTGGAAATGTTTTCCTTCATAATTTGTTCTCCTTACATCACAAAGCTGTGGTAAGGGTCAAGTGAGATAATATGTGTAACTGTTTCAGAGACAATAAAACAAATTTTTTTTTTTACTCTTGTTGTTTTTTTACTCCTAAGATTGGTATTGCTGTGTGGGGTTTGAATTATGTTAAGTTTCTAAATGTAATTTTAAAACTTTAATATTTGCTTGCTTTTGCTTTCAAATAAAGCTTTAATTTTGGAATCATGTTTTTATTTGCAGAAAATGTGTAAAGGTACTATACAGAGTTCACTAGACTATCACCTAGTTCTCTTTCTTCCTTCTACCCTCCTTCCTTCCTTCCTTCCTTCCTTCCTTTTCTTTCTTTCTTTCTGAGTCTCACTCTGTTGTCCAGGCTGGAGTACAGTGGTATGATCTCTGCTCACTGCAACCTCCACCTCCCAGGCTCAAGTGATTCTGCTGCCTCAGCCTCCCGAGTAGCTGGGATTACAGGCGCCCGCCACCACGCCTGGCTAAGTTTTGTATTTTTATAGAGACAAGGTTTCATCATGTTGGCCACGCTGGTCTTGAACTCCTGACCTCAGGTGATGTGCCCACCTCGGCCTCCTAAAGTGCTGGGATTACAGGCATGAGCCACCATGCCTGGCCCCAACAGGCATGAGCCACTGCACCTGGCCCCAGTTACAGGGGTGAGCCACTGCGCCCTGCCCCAGTTTTCTTTAACGTTAGTGTCTTACATTACTATAGTACATTCGTCAAAACTAAGAAACCAACTCAGGTACCTTGCTACTGTGTAACTTTCACATTTTATTCAGATTTCAACAATTTTTACACTACTGTCCCTTTTCTGTCCAGGATCCCATCCAAATCCACATTACCTTTAGTTGTCACATCTCCTTGATCACCTCTGGTTCCCCGTTTCTTAGTCTTTCTTTGTCGTTTCACAACCTTCACAAATTAAGGAAGTCTGTTCTGGTGTACCAGTCATGAATTTTGTAAAATGTCCCTCAATTTAGGTTTCTCTGCTGTTTTTCTTAGTAACTTTTTGTCAAATTTTATCTAAGTAAAATTTTTATGTAAAACCTTCCATTAATATAGGGCCCAATAAATACCACGGATAATTGTATGGATCTTGGTAATTGACTTACCCCTTTTTTCCATATAATTCCTGGTTTGCAGAAATTCCACATGCCTTGCAGATGATATTTCTCCAATTTTTAACATGTCACTGTTAAACCAACACCAACCGATAGATTTTGTTTGCCAATCTTTAATACAAGAACCACAGTAAAACCATCGAGCAATGTGCTGAGTATCACGGATTTAATAGATACGATGTGAGAATGAATCCATGTTGTTGATATTAATACATCAATTGATTATCTGTATAATGGCTTTACTTTTCAAAACTAGCATTTAAGTTTTAATACATGTTAAGTGCCAAAAATTAGTAAATCTAGATCAAGCACATTATAGGTAAGATAAATTAATCTTGAAAAATGAATTATGTAATTGATACTGCAGTTAAACATGAAAAGAGATAAAACAGTAAAAAAACCTCAAAGACTCTACTTTCACCTCTCTCTCCTTCTCCACACACACACACACACACACACACACACTCTCTCTCTCTCTCTCTCTCTCTCTCATAACTACTTAATGAGAACTTGATTAAAAGTGCTTAAGAAAAGACCATGAAAATTATGCCTAAGGATAAAAACAGAATTATTATTATATTATTGGAACAGAATAGATTTTAATCTCAAAAATGATAAAAAGTTATTCAATTAAGTGGCCATTAATCTAAAGTCAGTTCAACTACAAAAAATAAGGTGGGTGTCTTTCCTGAATAAAGAGATTAAAGAGAAATACAGTGTGATGGAATAAATCAAGATCACTAAAAGCTCTTTTTATTTTCCTCCTCACTTTCTTAAGTGCAACTCAGAATCACTTCTGGGTATTAAGGAAATTCCTATTTTATCTTTGCAGCTGTAATTTCTGGGGAAACCATTTGAGGTCAGAAAATTGATGAGTTCTGAAAATAAACATTAAACACTCCATTAGTCACACTTACATAGGTCATCCTACCAGTTCATTTACCTTTCACAGTAAGCAGCTTGGTAAAGACAAACTTTTGCAATACCCTTGAGATGCACAAGACAAATAGAGAAAATAAGATACACAAATTGGTAATCCCAGCTACTCAGGCAGCTGAGGTGAGATGATCCCTTGAGCCCAAGGAGTTCAGGCTGCAGTAAGCCATGATTGTGCCACTACACTCCAGCTTGGGCAACAGAGCAAGACCCTGTCTCTAAAAAAAAAACAAAAAAGAAAAATAAAAAACTACAGAAAGTTAAATAGCTTTGCGAATGTTGTCCAGTGAATTCATTACAGATCAGACTGTATTTATAAATGCCAAAATCTTGTAAATTTTTATAATTTAGTCATTTCAAAATTTAGAAAATAATTTTAGTACTTTCCAAGAATGCACTTAATATTGTTTTAACAAAATAGTTCCTGTCAGAGTACCATTATCTTCTTGTTATTAGGATACCAAATGTCTTTGGAAAGAATGTACAGATTCATGTAGATTTTTATGATAGATGACACAAGAATTTTTCAGAAACATCTTGTATTTTGAGACCTGAATTAAATCTGACTTTTTAAGAAATATCTCACACAAACAAAACAAAAAGCAATACGTAAGTGATATATCACTCTCTGCTGTGTGTTCTAACAGAACTCAGCATATAGCTTACAGATTTTTTCCATTGTCTTACATTAGATTAAACCATATAAAACTGCAGATATTATTGTTTTGACCTACAAAAATGTCAAGTTTACATAGTTTAACTTAATTCTCAGCTGCATAACGTATTTGACTTGCTTGCCAATTGTAAGCAACTTGAAGGTAAAAGACTATACATTATTTGCCTTTTTATCTTAAGCACATAGTATGCGGGACTAGAGAAATAATATACATAGGATAAATGATTGCTAAATTTAGACAAATGAGTGAATGAGTGAGCTGCTCTCAGAAATCAATACATTTAATTTCTGATGTCAGCCCAGGGTAAGACAAATATTCCATTCAAATTAACACTGTTGTTTTGTTTTGTATTTTTAAGTTGTATTTATACAATTGCAAATATCTAGATAACTGGTTATATATTTTACTTTTCCTGTGGAAGCTGTGATGAGTAGATATAGTTTAAAACTGAAACATATAGCTATAGAATTTCTACTCTTTCTTTATACATTATATACCACACAAATAAAGCTATTAAAACTAGTAAAAACTATTCTAGTCATGCCAAAAGTTATGGCATAACAAATGTGTAAATTCCTGCATTCAAATGTTTATATTAACATTTATATTTAAATGTTTATATTACATTAACTTCAAAAAGATAGATATATCAAACATCCTTCTCATTAGAGCTAAGGTAAATAGGATGTAGTTATCTATAGGAAAAAGACAAACCTGGTGCAGTGGCTCATGCCTATAATCCCAGCACTTTGGGAGGCCGAGGTGGGTGGAGCACCTGAGGTCAGGAGTTCAAGACCAGCCTGGTCAGCATGGTGAAACCCCATCTCTACTAAAAATAGAAAAAATTAGCCTGTCATGGTGGTGGGCACTTGTAATCCCAGCTACTCGGGAGGCTGAGGCAGGAGAATCGCTTGAACCCAGGAGGTTGCAGTGAGCCAAGATGGCGCCGTTGCACTCCAGCCTGGGTGGCAGAGCGAGACTCCGTCTCAAAAAGAAAAAGCCAATGCGCAGCAGATTATAATTTAAGCAACTGAAAATTTCTTCAATCTTTTTTCCAGTTTCGCGCATTTAAAGATACCCTTATTGTCACATGCTTTTTAAAAAATGATACTCGTATCATGCCTATTAATTTGCAAGGTTTTCCATCTAAACAAAACCTACTCCTCCAAAGCTTACAATACAGCCTGTTCATGGGGCAGAGAGCCCAGCCTGGTGAGCAGCCTGCAGTGTGGGGTCAAAGAGTGACCTACAAAAGTGCCTCATTAGGGACTCCTGGCACTAGAGTCAAAACAAGGGAACATTTTATCATGGAGCATTGGGATATTCTAGGAACAATAAAAGCTACTGTTGCTACAGCTCCTGCTGTGTATGGCCAACATTTTACATATACCGTTTTACATAATCTTCACAGCAATCCTGCAAGACAAACATCATCATCCCATTTATAGCTCAGAGAATTTAAATAGTTTGCCCATGTCACTTAGCTGGAATCCAGGTTTCACATGCTGGAAAGCCCACCATGCATTGTCACCACTGTATGGTGACCGCCTTCCATTTCTCCAGCAGATACTGAGCAGCAATTGCTCTATGCCTGGCATTTGTGCTAGTCCTTGTGCCTTGGCCTCAGGAAGCTTAGTGTAGGGAAGACACAGAATAAACAAATACCTTCCCGAATACACGTTGTCCAGGAGTTATAAGGTACCATGTGGAAAAACCAAGCAGAGTCAACAGAATGACATGCGAGAGTGGCAGCTCTTTAGGTCAGGTGGCCAGAGAAGGCCTCTCTGAGTAGATGCCATGTGAGCAGAGGCCAGGAGTAAGAAAGGGCGTGAGATGTGCTGATTCTGAGAGGCAAGGATAAAGCCCTCAGGTGGCATCCTTGGAAACACCCTGACATGGCACTAGGGTGGTGGCATTCAACCAAATTGTTTTCTGTTAATTTACCTTCAATCAGATTATGTTCAGCCGACTCACCTGAGGCCTACCAGGTTACTCTTCAGAACTTCTTTGCTATATACCATGTTCACTTCCCAAAGGGACACTTCTTGTGGGCATAGGAAAATGTGTGCAGAGATCAAGCCTCACCTTCCTATCTAATCCTGACATTTTGCCAGTGCAGTCATTGTGAGTGAGTATAACCCAGCTTTTCATGGAATCATTGCCCTCTGGAACCTGGATGGGGCTCTGGGTCTTCCTCTTTGCTCTGCAGTTAACTCTAGAAATCATAGCAAGCTGCTTCAGGGGTGAGCTTGATCAGACAAGGAGTCTTCCATAGAGCAGACAGTGCACTGCCTTGCACCAGGGCTTCCATTCATTTATAGAAAGCTTCACACGTCTGCAGTGCTGGGGGATGCAGCCAGGCAGCTTCGCATCACTGGAACCCGCTTATGCTTTCTTGCTCAGTGAGGGCCCATACCTTTTGAGGAGAATATAAAGACCAATAAAACATTTCAATTCTCAAGTTTATGGTCTAGTGGAGGAGATAGACAGTACTCCTATAATGATAAATGCCATTAGTGGTGCACGGTCTAAGGAAGTATGAAAGAACATGAGATTGCTTTTAATTTGACATTGAATCAGGTACCCTGCAAAATGTCTAGCAAAGAACCCAAGACTTAGTAAACATTCAATACACATTAGCTATTACTCTTATTAGGATTGGCTTCACGTAGGAAGCAGAATTTGAGGCAAGGTAGGATTGCCAGATAAAGTACAGGATGTCCAGTAAAGTTTGAATTTCAGATGAACAACAAAAAAATTTTAAGTGTGTCTCAAATATCACATGAGACATACTTATACTAAAATAGATTTGTTGTTTATCTGAAATTCAAATTTAACTGGGACACTCTTATTTTTATTTGCTATTTGCACCAACCTAATACATCTGGCAAATCTAAGCTGAAGATTTTTTTCTTTTATTTTTATTGAAGTATAATTGACAAATAAAAATTGCATAATTTAGGGTGTACAGCTTGATGTTTGTTTTTTTATTTTCCTTTAAAGGGGAACTTCTCTCTGATTGGTGTTTTGATACACATAAACATTGTGAAATGATTACCACAATTAATGTAATTAGCACATAAAACACCGCATATAGTTACCTTTCTGTGTGGTGAGAAGACTTAAGATCTACCTTTTCAGCAAATTTCAAATATACAGCATAATATTATCAACTATAGTCACCATGCTGCACATTAGACTCCAGAACTTATTTATATTGCATAACTCAAACTTTGTGCCCTCTAACCAATATCTCCCCCATTTGTCCTATGCCTCAGGCCCTGGCCACCACCATTCTACTCTTTTCTTCCCTGAGTTTGACTATTTTAGATTTCACATGTAAGAAAGATCATACAGTATTTGTCTTTCTTTCCTTTTTTTTTTTTTTGAGAGGGAGTCTCACTCTGTGGCCCAGGCTGGAGTGCAATGATGCAATCTCGGCTCACTGCAACCTCCTCCACCTCCCAGGTTCAAGTGATTCTCCCTGCCTCAGCCTCCTGAGTAGCTGGGATTACAGGTGCCTGTCACCATGACCGGCTAAGCAGTATTTGCCTTTCTATATCTGCTCATTTCACTTAGGATAATGTCCTCTAGGTTCATCTATGTTACTGCAAATGACAGAATTTCCTTGTTTTTCAAGGCTGAGTAATACTCCATTGTGTATATATATATACACCACATTTTCTTTATCTACTCATCCATCAGTGGACACTTAGGTTGTTTTCATATCTCAGCTATTGTTAATAAAGCTACAATGAACATGGGAATGCAGGTGTCTCTTCAAGATCCTGATTTCATTTCCTTTGGAAATACACTCAGAAATGAGATTACTGGCACAGAAACAGGAAATAAATGGGATTTTTCACGGCACTTTATGATCTCCCATAATTCACTGAGTATTTCCTATGTGACAGTCACTGTTCTGAGAGATTTACAAGAATTAACTCATTTATTCTTCATAAAAGCATGGGGTAGCTTATCAGCACCCTTATTTTACAAATGAGGAAACTGAAGTATAAAGAGGTAAAGTAACTTGTCCAAGAACATAGAGCAGGGAAGTGGTACAGCTTGGATTATGAACCTAAGACGTTTGGTTCCTGGAGCTGCTGTCATCTTAATATTTTAAATAGAGAAAAGCAATATGTTCTAAATAAACTTATAGAAAGCCTTCAGGGCCAGCTTATCACCAAAGTTATTTTTTACAAGCCAGATCACCCAACCCTAATTTCTGCATAAAGTGAAGTATTGTTTGCTAAATCACTACTGCTGGTGGCTACAGCTAGCTTACCTAAGCACCTTCTATATTCTTTCACGTATAGAAATATGGATATACCCTCCTACGCTCCTCTTTTCATTCTCAAAGCCACTCGGTTCCTGGAATGAGAGATCTCCTAATTGTTGGCTGGAGAATCAAATGCTACCTTTGCAACAGCTTATCGGAAGCAAACAAGCTGAGGGGAATTGAGCAAGAATTTCTGGGATACCAACAGCATAGGAGGAACAAAGGATGTAGAGGGAGGGTTGACTGTCTACACAGGACAAAGCCAATGATTAACCAAACCTCCTGCAGATTTAAATGGGATGGGAACTAGGAGTGGAGGCAATCCTTTCTTTCAGCTGGAGTGCTCCTTAGAAGCCAGCCCCACCCTTAGAAAAGATGTTTTCCATGAGGATCGTCTGCCTGGTCCTAAGTGTGGTGGGCACAGCATGGGTATGGTCCTTTTCATTTTCTCTTCTTGCTTTCTCTCTGGTGTTTATTCCACAAAGAGCTTGGAGGTCAGAGTCTACCTGTTCTATGTACTGACACACTCTTAGCTTTATGAACTCCAGGCCTGGGAGGAAAGTTCCTGGATGGGCTTGACACCTCAAGAATACAGGGTAATATGACCCCAAGAGGAAGATCTTAGATGGATGAGAGTGTACAAACTCACAAGGGAAACTTTAACATCTGTCATTCAGTCTTACCACATTTTGTTTTGTTTTGTTTTAAAAAGGGCAAGAATTCTTTGCCATCCTTGTACCTATAAAGCCTTGGTGCATTATAATGCTAGTTAATGGAATAAAACATTTAATGGTAAGATTTGTTTTCTTTAATTACTAATTTCTTGCTACTTGTCCATAATAAGCAGAACTTTTAGTTTTAGTACAGTTTTGCTGAAAGGTTATTTTTGTGTTTGTCAAGACAGAAGAAAAAGCAAATGAATTATCTTTGGAAACATCTTTGCAGTATGAGAAGAGATTAGTTGGTAAGGCGATATGCTTTTCGGAAGTAATGGTATTCTTTTAAATTATGAATCCATCTCTAAAGGTTACATAGAAACTTGAAGGAGAGGGGAACATTAAGTTAAGATGGTGTAGGTTTTTCTACCAAAGCAGCAATTACAGGAGAAAGAGCTCTACAGTTTTCAACTTTCTTTCTGTCTGCAGTCATTAGTAAAAATGGAAAGGTAAAATTTAACTGATTTTATAGATTCAAATAATTTTCCTTCTAGGATGGATTCTTCAAAGCTCCTAATATTTATCAAATGCTTATTTAGTGTCATACACAGTTAAGAAATTTGTACACCTTGTCTCCTTTAATTCTCATAACAACTCCATAAAATTGGTCCTAGGATTTCCATTTAAAGATAAGAAACCTGAAGCTTGCCGAAGCCCTGTGGCTGCTGTCCTTAATCTCTGTGAGAGTGCCATCTCTTCCTGGGGACTTGTAGGCATGCCAGGGTCTCCTCTTCTGGCTAACATTGCTGTTGCTCTCTTTTGTGTATGTGAATGAATCTTTAAAGACTGCAGATACTGGAGAAGGTGAATTTCTAGCTGAAGGAGGAGGCGTGCGTGGCCCAAGGGTTGTGGAAAGGCATCAATCTGCCTGCAAAGATTCAGACTGGCCCTTCTGCTCTGATGAAGACTGGGTAAGCAGTTAGGTGGGGAAGCAGGAGATTCCTTCCCTCTGATGCTAGAGGGGCTCACAGGCTAAACCGATTGGTCCCAGAAACTTTTTTAAATAGAAAATAATTGAATAGTTACCTACATAGCAAATAAAGAAAAGGAACCTACTCCCAAGAAAACTGTTTAATTATCTCCCCAACTCTGGATCATTAGTGGGTGAACAGACAGGATTTCAGTTGCATGCTCAGGCAAAACCAGGCACCTGAGTATTGTGGCCTCAATTTCCTGGCACCTAATTTATGGGTAAGTGGACCCTCATTCCAGAATTTCTCTGCGACCTCTGACTAGTCCTCTTACCCACTTTTAAGCCAACTTGTCTGGAAGAGATAGGGTAGGAAGAAATGGGGGCTGCATGGAAACACGCAAAATTATTCTGAATCCAAGAGATAGATCCTTACTGTAATTTTCTCCCTTCACTTTCAGAACTACAAATGCCCTTCTGGCTGCAGGATGAAAGGGTTGATGGATGAAGTCAATCAAGATTTTACAAGCAGAATAAATAAGATCAAAAATTCACTATTTGAATATCAGAAGAACAATAAGGATTCTAATTCGTTGACCACTAATATAATGGAAATCTTGAGAGGCGATTTTTCCTCAGCCAATAGTAAGTATTACATATTTACTGCTTTGACTTTACAAGAGAAACAACAAAAATCCTAAATAAATATGATATCTGCTTCTATTTATGACAATTTCATCCCAAAGTACTTAGTGTAGAAACACATGCCTTCATAATATCCTTGAAAATTTTAACGGGGAGCTTTTGTTTTTGTTATTTTTTCAAAGTAAAAGATGTTAACTGAGATTGTTTAAGGTCACAAAATAAGTCAGAATTTTGGATTAAAAACAAGAATTTAAATGTGTTCTTTTCAACAGTATATACTGAAAGTAGGATGGGTCAGACTCTTTGAGTTGATATTTTTGTTTCTGCCTTGTAGAGGTGAAAACTGAGAGGTCAAGGAACTTGTTCAAAGACACAGAGCTGGGAGTTCAACCACCAGACTCCACTGAGCTGATTATGTAGATTTTTAAATTTAAAATATAGAGTCAAGCTACATCATTCTCACAGTCTACTCATTAGGGTTAGGAAACATTGTATTCACTCTGGGCATGGACAGCGAGTCTAGGGAGGCCTCAGTTTCTCAAGTTTTGCTTTGCCTTTTTACACCTTCACAAATACTTGACATTTAAAATCAGTGATGCAACACTAGCTGGGAAGTGAGTGATCCTGTTGACCTAAAACAGCTTAGGAACCATTTCAAATCTATAGATAAAAAGAAAAACTCATCAGTAAGAAAATCCAATATGTTCAAGTCCCTTGATTAAGGATATTATAAAATAATTGGAATGCAATCAAACCAATTATTTTAACTCCAAATTACACTTTTAAAATTGCAAAGAAATTTCTTCTGTATTTATTTGGGATTACTAATTGCTATTAGGACATCTTAACTGGAATTCATGGATGGCTGTAGGGCATAACATTATCCAAAAGTCAAATGACCCAGAGGTTTTGAACTCACAGATTAAACTGTAACCAAAATAAAATTGGGAATATTTACAAGCTAGTTTCTTTCTCTCTTTCCTTCTTTCTTTCTTTCTTTCTTTCTTTCTTTCTTTCTTTCTTTCTTTCTTTCTTCCTTCCTTCCTTCCTTCCTTTCTCCTTCCTTCCTTCCTTCCTTTCTTTTTTGCTGGCAATTACAGACAAATCACTCAGCAGCTACTTCCATAACCATATTTTCTATTTCAGACCGTGATAATACCTATAACCAAGTATCAGAAGATCTGAGAAGCAGAATTGAAGTCCTGAAGCGCAAAGTCATAGAAAAAGTACAGCATATCCAACTTCTGCAGAAAAATGTTAGAGCTCAGTTGGTTGATATGAAACGACTGGAGGTAAGTATGTGGCTGTGGTCCCGGATGTCTTTGTGTTTGAGTAGAGGGAAAAGGAAGGCGATAGTTATGCATTGAGTGTCTATTACATGCAGAGAAAAGTGTTATATCCATCATCTACCTAAAAGTAGGTATTATTTTCTTCACTCCACAGTTGAAGAAAAAAATTCAGAGATATTAAATAAATTTTCCAATGGTACATAGATAGAAAATTTCAAAAGCAAAATGCTCAGTCCCTGTCTAATTCCAAAGCCCATTACATCACCATGCCTCTGAGCCTTCAGCCTGAGTTTCACCAAGGATCATTTAATTAGCGTTTTCTTTGAGAGAGAATAGCACCTTACTCTTGATCCATTCTGAGGCTAAGATGAATTAAATAGCATCCATTGCTTATCCTGGCTAGTCCTGCAATACCCAACATCTCTTCCACTGAGGGTACTCGATAAGCAGAAAACAGAGAATATTAAGTGGTAGGTCTCTGAGTCAAAAAAAATGAAACCAGTTTCCAGAAGGAAAATTAACTACCAGGAACTCAATAGACATAGTTTATGTATTTGTATCTACATTTTCTTTTTATTTTTCTCCCCTCTCTCTAGGTGGACATTGACATTAAGATCCGATCTTGTCGAGGGTCATGCAGTAGGGCTTTAGCTCGTGAAGTAGATCTGAAGGACTATGAAGATCAGCAGAAACAACTTGAACAGGTCATTGCCAAAGACTTACTTCCCTCTAGAGATAGGCAACACTTACCACTGATAAAAATGAAACCCATTCCAGACTTGGTTCCTGGAACTTTTAAGAGCCAGCTTCAGAAGGCACCCCCAGAGTGGAGGGCATTAACAGACTTGCAGCAGATGAGAATGGAGTTAGAGAGACCTGGTAGAAATGAGGTTACCAGAGGAGACTCCACCTCTTCTGGAACCAGATCAGAGACGGAAAGCCCCAGGAACCCTAGCAGTGCTGGAAACTGGAACCCTGGGAGCTCTGGACCTGGAAGTACTGGAAACCGAAACCCTGGGAGCTCTGGGACTGGAAGTGCTGGAACCTGGAACCCTGGAAGCTCTGGAACTGGTAGTACTGGAACCTGGAGCCCTGGGAGCTCTGGAGCTGGAAGTAGTGGAACCTGGAACTCTGGGAGCTCTGGAACTGTAAGTACTGGAAAGCAAAACCCTGGGAGCCCTAGACCTGGTAGTACCGGAACCTGGAATCCTGGCAGCTCTGGACATGCAAGTGCTGGGCACTGGAGCTCTGAGAGCTCTGTATCTGGTAGTACTGGACATTGGCACTCTGAATCTGGAAGTTTTAGGCCAGACAGCTCAGGGTCTGGGAACACGAGGCCTACCAACCCAGACTGGGGCGCATTTGAAGAGGTGTCAGGAAATGTAAGTCCAGGGACAAGGAGAGAGTACCACACAGAGAAACTGGTCACTTCTAAAGGAGATAAAGAGCTCACGACTGGTAAAGAGAAGGTCACCTCTGGTAGCACAACCACCACGCGTCGTTCATGCTCTAAAACTGTTACTAAGACTGTTATTGGTCCTGATGGTCGCAAAGAAGTTACCAAAGAAGTGGTGACCTCTGAAGATGGTTCTGACTGTCCCGAGGCAATAGATTTAGGCACATTGTCTGGCATAGGTACTCTGGGTGAGTTCCGCCATAGGCACCCTGATGAAGCTGCTTTCTTCGACACTGCCTCAACTGGAAAAACATTCCCAAGTTTCTTCTCACCTATGTACAAAGAGTTTGTCAGTGAGACTGAGTCTGCGGGCTCAGAATCTGGCATCTTCACAAATGCAAAGGAATCCAGTTCTCATCACCCTGGGGTAGCTGGATTCCCTTCCAGTGGTAAAACTTCAAGTCACAGCAAACAATTTACTAGTAGCACGAGTTACAACAGAGAAGGCTCCACATTTGAAAGCAAGAGCTATAAAATGGCAGATGAGGCCGGAAGTGAAGCCGATTATGAAGGAACACATAGCACCAAGAGAGGCCATGCTAAATCTCGCCCTGTCAGAGGTATCCACACTTCTCCTTTGGGGAAGCCTTCCCTGTCCCCCTAGACTAAGTTAAATATTTCTGCACAGTGTTCCCATGGCCCCTTGCATTTCCTTCTTAACTCTCTGTTACACATCATTGAAACTACACTTTTTTGGTCTGTTTTTGTGCTAGACTGTAAGTTCCATGGGGGCAGGGCCTTTGTCTGTCTTATCTCTGTATTCCCAAATGCCTAACAGTACAGAGTCATGACTCAATAAATACATGTTAAATGGATGAAAGAATTCTTCTGAAACTCTATTTGAGCTTATTTAATCAAATTCTTTCACTATTCAAAGTGTGTGCTACTAGAATTGTCACCCAATTGATTAATCACATTTTTAGTATGTGTCTCAGTTGACATTTAGGTCAGGGTAAAAACAAGTTGTGTTAGTACTAATTGATGCTTAGCTACCTGTACTGGTTACTTGCTATTAGTTTGTGCAAGTAAAATTCCAAGTCCATTTGAGGAAAATCCCCTTTGCAATTTGTAGGTATAAATAACCCCTTATTTGCATAAGTTCTATCCCACTGTAAATGCATCCTTTCCCTATGGAGGGAAGGAAAGGAGGAAGAAAGAAAGGAAGGGAAAGAAACAGTATTTGCCTTATTTAATCTGAGCTGCGCCTATCTTTGTAAAATTAAATGAGAATAACTTCTTCCAACCAGCTTAATTTTTTTTTTAGACTGTGATGATGTCCTCCAAACACATCCTTCAGGTACCCAAAGTGGTATTTTCAATATCAAGCTACCGGGATCCAGTAAGATTTTTTCTGTTTATTGCGATCAAGAGACCAGTTTGGGAGGATGGCTTTTGATCCAGCAAAGAATGGATGGATCACTGAATTTTAACCGGACCTGGCAAGACTACAAGAGAGGTTTCGGCAGCCTGAATGATGAGGGGGAAGGAGAATTCTGGCTAGGCAATGACTACCTCCACATACTAACCCAAAGGGGCTCTGTTCTTAGGGTTGAATTAGAGGACTGGGCTGGGAATGAAGCTTATGCAGAATATCACTTCCGGGTAGGCTCTGAGGCTGAAGGCTATGCCCTCCAAGTCTCCTCCTATGAAGGCACTGCGGGTGATGCTCTGATTGAGGGTTCCGTAGAGGAAGGGACAGAGTACACCTCTCACAACAACATGCAGTTCAGCACCTTTGACAGGGATGCAGACCAGTGGGAAGAAAACTGTGCAGAAGTCTATGGGGGAGGCTGGTGGTATAACAACTGCCAAGCAGCCAATCTCAATGGCATCTACTACCCTGGGGGCTCCTATGACCCAAGGAATAATAGTCCTTATGAAATTGAGAATGGAGTGGTCTGGGTTTCCTTTAGAGGGGCAGATTATTCCCTCAGGGCTGTTCGCATGAAAATTAGGCCCCTTGTGACCCAATAGGCTGAAGAAGTGGGAATGGGAGCACTCTGTCTTCTTTGCTAGAGAAGAGGAGAGAAAATACAAAAGGTAAAGCAGTTGAGATTCTCTACAACCTAAAAAATTCCTAGGTGCTATTTTCTTATCCTTTGTACTGTAGCTAAATGTACCTGAGACATATTAGTCTTTGAAAAATAAAATTATGTAAGGTTTTTTTATCTTTAAAGAGCTCTGTGGGTTTTAACATTTTTATAAAGATATACCAAGGGCCATTCAGTACATCAGGAAAGTGGCAGACAGAAGCTTCTCTCTGCAACCGTGGAGAGTATTGGTTTGAGAACTTCTCTTCCCATACCACCCAAAGTCATAATGCCATTGGAAAGCAAAAAAGTTATTTTATCCATTTGATTTGAATGGTTTTAAGCCAATATTTTAAGGTAAAACTCACTGAATCTAACCATAGCTGACCTTTGTAGTAGAATTTACGACTTATAATTACAATACACAATTTACAATTACAATATGTATTTATGTCTTTTGCTATGGAGCAAATCCAGGAAGGCAGGAGAAACATTCTTTCCTAAATATAAATGAAAATCTGTCTTTTAAACTCTTCCACTAGACATTGTAATGCATACTTATTTTTTTCCCAAGGTGTAACCAATTTCTTTCTAAAACACATTTAAAATTTTAAAACTATTTATGAGTATTAAAAAAACAGACATAATTCACACATTAATAATCTCCCAAGTATTGATTTAACTTCATTTTTCTAACAATCATAAACTATATTCTGTGACATGTTAATTATTATTAAATGTAAGTCATTAGTTTGAAAGCGTCTCACTAAGTATGATCTATGCTATATTCAAAATTCAACACATTTACAATATTTCATCTAAGTTGCATCTTTAATCCTGGTGGCCTTGCTCTCTGATTTTTAATTTGTATCCTTTTATATTAAGATATATTTGCCATTTTCTCTTGAATATGTATTAAAATATCCCAAGCAATCCAGTATACCACCCTTTCTTACATAGCTTCTATTCTGACATAACTGCATTATTTCTCAAAGAAGGAAGGAGAGAGGGAGGGAAGGAGAGGAGAAGAGAGAGAGGAGGAAAAAGGAGGCTACAGCTAGGGGCCAGAGCCTGGGGATCAAAGGGGAGATAACCTTGCAAATGTATCACAGATGAACCCCAGAGTTCTTGCATTTCTTTATGGGGAATTGTAAATCTCTGATACAAACTAAATGCTATACCTTCAAATGGCTGGATATTTGGAAAATAACTTCTTTAGAATCAAATGAAGCTTCACTTCTTTCAGACATCAGAACTTCATGCTATCTCTATCCCCACTCTACTTACACTCACACGTATTGCCTTGACAGAATTTGAGTTGAGACTAGAAAATATTTTGTTTTCCAGAATAGCATACCATGTAGGAATATAATTGGTTCCTGGAATGAAAGTGATTTTGAATGGGAAGGGCCATTCACTTCTACTTATTTAGAAGATTTTGAGTTTATCAAAGGATTAGATAAACCTCTTTTAATTTAACAAATGGTAGCCAATATCAGCAGGATTATGACAATTGGAGATACAATATGGTTGTAAGAAAAGACATGAAACATCTATTTTCCATTTCACCTTATCTTTAGCCTTCTATTTATTTCATTTTTTCTGAAATTAAATATTAATTTAGCTACCTGACTCTTATTCACTCAGAAGCCCATTTCAACTTGGTTTCATTGCAATTACCACGCTCTTGAAATTGATCTCAAATCAACACAACTTTGCAATTCTAAATTAAATGTGCTGTATTCAAGCCTCTTTCTACTTCTCTCTTTTAAACATCTGCTACTTATCTTCCCTTATCCTGCCTCTTGGGCCTGTCCTTTTGTCTTGGTTTCTATACCATTTCTTCCTTTCTCACTCTTTTCAGTGTTTTTAACTGGTAATTTCTTCTCGGACCACTTCTTAAATGTAGGGCTTTCTCATTGCATTTACATTGGTACTCATCTTTATCATTTGGGATTAGGTTTGGCACATCTGACTTCAACAAGGCAGAAATTCATTTCCTGCTCACAGAAAAGCCTATGTAGGAGTATGTCCGCATAGTCTTCAGAAAGCCGTCATTTTAATAAAAGACTTATATCCCTCGGTTCAACTTGTAATCCAAATATCATGTCCTGTGGCAATCTGGAAGAAGAAGAAAAGACAGGAGGGCAAAGGAGTGCCTTCTCCTTTTAAGGAACTTTCTTGAGTGTTCTAAACAGCACTTCTGCTTATATTAGCCACAACTTAGTCACATAGATAAGCTTAGTTGCAGGAGAAGCTGAGGCAAGTTGACTATTAGCTTGGGTACAAGACTATCCTAACTAAGATCAGGATTCTGCTAATAAGGAAAAGAGAGAGAATAGATAAGGAAGTCTGCAATTACCAGTCTTGGCCAAACATTTTCTCGCTCTACAATGAGTACCCTTTCTCCTTGGTTGATCTGACGATCACCATAGCTTCAACTACAATCAGTGGCCTTAAGCAGGAGGCAGACATTAAGATTAAGTTAAAACTTCTTAGCTTGGAATATAAACTCTTTCACAAATTGGTCCATTTTCAACCTTTGCAATCATTCATTCTACACATTAGTTACACTGAATTTCTCACTGGCACTGAAATACCAGCTTCTTTAATGATTTGGAGCCTTTTCACAAACTACCTAGAAGACACCCATTCACCCCTTGAAAAACAGCTCAAATAATGCTGTTTCTGTGAACCCTTCCCCAGTGCCCACCATCGAATGAATTGAATTATCCTCTAGGGCCTCACTGTTTTTGTTCTTATCTCAAAAATAGCATATTCTATCCCTAACTCTAACATTTATATTATTTGTGGCGCTAGGTTATAAATTCCTTTGGGACAGAGCTATTTATATAGTGCATCCTGTCCTACACAAAATGTTTCCCCATTCTAAGATTATGCAGTCTTTCAAATACTTCCTTAAATTTTTTAATGTTTTTTTCTTTTTCCTGTTTTTTCTTTTGCATGTATATATTTAACCTAGAATTTATTTTAATATCTCATGAAGAAAATCTACTTTTGTCTTCTTGTGGATGGATAGCCAGTTATACTGGGATCCTTTAATAAAGAAAGCATTCTTTGTCCATAGAATTAAAATGTCAATTTTTTTCTATAAGATTTTCTTGGGATCTATATATAAACTCTCTCCTGTGCTTATACCTCCTTGCTCACATTTCGAGTACAGAGTTTGGATGAAGTAGTCTCTATCCTATTCCCCATTTTTTTTCCTTTTTTTTTTTTTAGTCTGTAAAATTGTACTTTTAATTTTTATTTATTTTGTTGTTCTGGGACTACTTACAGAAGTTTTTCTTAATTTCCAGTTTTCTCATCTTAATACCCAATTTGTTATTTTTTTAGGGGGTTAGAGTGAGTCATCTTTCAATCATTAGTTTTCAAGTATTTTATAAATTTTGTTAATTTAACCAACTGCTTCATTCTAAGCATTTTAGATTTTCTTAATTAATTGATTAATTAATTTTATTGCAGTGGTACAATCATGGCTCATTGCAGCCTCTACCTCCTGGGCTCAAGCAATTCTCCCATCTCAGCCTCCTGAGGAGCTGGGACTACAGTCACACACCACCTTGTCCAGCTAATTTTTTCATTTTTTGTAGAGACAGAGTCTTGCTATGTTGCCCAGGCTGGTCTTGAACTCCTGGCCTCAAGCAATCCTCCTGTCTCGGTCTCCCAAAGTATAGAATTTTTAAGATTTTCTTTGTGGACAAGTTTGCATTAACTTTTGCAAATGCTTCATAGGTGAAAAGAATGTATATTATCACATCCATATGTTATAATATTGCATATTACCAAACCTGTTGATGGTATTATTTAAATATCCTATATCTTTTCCTTTTTATGTGTCTTTTTTTAAGAGACAGAGTCTCACTCTGTTACCTAGGCTGGAAGAGTGCAGTGGTGCAATCATAGCTCACTGGAGGCTCAAACTCCTGGCCTCTTGCCTTGGCCTCCCAAAGCGCTGAGATTATAGTTATGAGATTTTCATCGTGTTTGTGTGTGTTTATAAAAAGACCTCACTCTGTGGTTTTGTGCATGTGTGTGGGCTCTGCATTCTAGGAATTCTGTTTCATACGGTTGGCTCCTTCCTTATACAGTGCATGAAAGTTTATGACTGTTATATCTTCTTCACAAATTGTACTTTCTACCATTACATAATGTTTCTCTTTTTTTTTTCCATTTCTCCTTTTGGAATTAAATTCCATCTGGTGAAATATCAATATTGTCATCACTTTTGATTTTCTTTTCTTTGAATTTGTCTACATGTCTTGACATGTCATTTCATTTTCAACATAATTTTTGTCACTTTGTTTAGAAGACTTTCCCAAAATAACAGATGAATTTTTAAACATGATTTTATTTTACCGTTGTTTTCCCTTTTCTTAAGTTTTATATATCCCTTTATTTTCAAGATTTATTTCTCATCTTATTTAGAATACTTTCTTATAAATAATACATTTTAAAACTTAATTATTTTACATTTACTTTAAAATATTATTGTTTCGTCTTTCCTTAACTTTTGCTCCCTCACTTATATAAGACGGTCTCCCTCCGTTAACATGCAAGTGCTGTTCAGGCTATCCATTTCAAATTAGTCTTTAGTTGAATGAATGGATTAATGAACAAAACAGTTATGAATGTGAAAATTTTGCCAGGAAAAGACATGGTTTTAAATATTTCTGCTAGAGAGAAAAACGATGAATTGGGGTTTTTAATCCTGAGTCAGGAATAGAACGAACATCTGGCTAGATTTTAATTTTACTTCCAGGTAAATCTATCTCCATCCTTTAGCCTGAAGCTGTCTTTGATGTTCTCCTTTAGTATACCATAGTATATGTTATTCTTTTCTTAGGTGTAGGAACTGTATTTGATATCTAGTACTTAACACAAGGCCTGACACATAACGATGACTCAATAAATTTTTGTGAGCTAAGGAATCTAAGAGTTAAAAAGGAACTTTTGGGACCAGGCACAGTAGCTCATGCCTGTAATCCCAGCACTTTGGGAGGCTGTGGAAGAATAGCTTGAGACCAGGAGTGCAAGACCAGCTTGGGCAACATAGTGAGACCCTGTGTCTACTAAATAAATAAATAAATAAATAAATAAATAGGCTGCATATGGTGTTGCATACTTATGATTCCAGCCACTGGGGAAGCTGAGGTGGGAGGATCACTTGAGCCCAGGAGATCAAGTTTGAGGTTGCGGTCAGCCGTGATTGTGCCACTGCCCTCAAGCCTGGGCAACGGCATGAAATTCCATCTCAAACAAAACAAAACAAAACAAAACAAGGAACTTATCATCTGTTTCAATTTTCTACAGAATGCATAATATAATGAAGTTAAGATGCCTTGTTGGGTTCTTATTAAAAGATATTATTTACATTTTAATCCAAGTCTTGTGTTTATGTATTTACTTTCAGTTCCTGGAAACTCTTTAGGATAAAGAATTACAAGTTTCCCCCCAAATATGTGGATACTTTTAATGGATAATCAATTATTACTAGTGTTCTTTTAATGAAGGCGAGAACATTTTACGAACTGATTTTTCAGGTGAGTAAATAGTAGTTTAAGGAGGTGAAATAATGTGATGATAAGGAGGACATCTGGGGATGAAGCCCACAATATTGTTCCTACAGGTTCTAACCACCTAAGTTCCATGCCTCATTCATTATTCATTCTGGGATAATGATACTACACTTCCTAAATAAACATGACACTATTGTATATAGCATTTGCTTTTCATAATTGGCCCAGTGGTATCACTGATCTAATTATATTTTGTCATCGGTTCCCCACCAAAACAAAATATATTTCCAAGTTAGTTAGCTGATGCTAGGGGTGCAGCTGGTGAATCAGAACAGAAAGACCCATCCAGCCAAGTTCACTAATCTTTTTCATGTCTAGAAAACCTGAAAGGAAATGCCAAGGTGTCAATGTAAGCACATGCAATCATAAATTAAAGCTGTGTTATATTCAAATAAAGTAATAAAACGTTTATTGCTTGCTGAAACAGCTTGGGAAGCAGCCACATTTAAATTTCTTGTAGCCATGAACATAATACAAGTTGCTTGTGGATAACAAAATTTACACAGAAATCATTTCTGAGCTATCTTATATTTGATGTATTTGTTTATACATTCATTTAAGTCACATATTACCTCTTTTTAATGGAATTCCAAGTACTTTATAAATCTCATGTACAGAGGAAAATGCTTAATTAATTGGGGATGAGGGCTGGATGTGCATTAAATATCACCGAGGAAAGCAGTATCATGAAGAATTTGCCCCTGGGGAAATCTCACTTAATTCTTAAACATGAACAGGACATGATGTCTTCCATTTTCACATAGTAAGAGCAACCATTCCAAACCACAGAGGCAAGAAAACGTACAACCTGCCAGGTTTGAGCTGAGAATTGCTCTGTTACTAAGCAGTAGTCTCCCTGTTCACCAGGTCATTGCTGAAGGTGGGTATGTGGTTATTGCAGCAGAGTACTCTGGAAAATATTTGCTAAATTCACCTTTGTCTCAATCCCTCATAGGTCTATGACCTCAAGGTTGCATGTCTACATAAGCTGTTGCAATACTGCACTAAAGTATCTCCTTTCTTCAAACAATGGGTGAAGCTAGGAGAAGGATAGAGAGGTATTTATTAAAATTCTTGCAATTTCTCTGTAGAGTATAAACTGTTCAAAATAAAAAGTTTGGGGCAGAAATAAACATAATCGAATCAAAAAACAAACAAAAAGATGTATTGCCTGTTCATCACATCTTGGCTGGGAGAAGAAAAGAAAGTGTCTGATGGTGAATATCGGTACCAGTTAAGATTATTTGCATAAGTATATGACTCCCAGTGTAATCACTTAAAAATTAAAATATTTGTATAGAGGAAAATACCATGTTTCTGATTGCTATCCTACATATTACAAAATGAGTAATTCATATAAAAGATGACTTTGCCAATGGAAAATTGAGGAAAGGGCCAGGCACAGTGGCTCATGCTTATAATCCCAGCACTTTGAGAGGTCAGAGAGGGCAGATCGCTTTAGTCCAGCAGTCCGAGACCAGCTTGGGCAACATGGCGAAACCCAGTCTCTACAAAAAATACAAAAAAATTAGTTAGGTATGGTGGTGCACGCCTGTGGTCCCAGCTATTTGGGAGGCTGAGGTGGGAGAATCACCTGAGCCCAGGAATCAGAAGTTGCAGTGAGCCAAGATCACGCCACTGTACTCCAGCCTGGGCAACAGAGCAAGACCTTGTCTCAAAAAAAAAGAGAAGAAAAGAAAAAACAAAAAAGAAGAGGCTGAGGCAGGAGAATGGCGTGAACCCAGGAGGTGGAGCTTGCAGTGAGCCGAGATTGCGCCACTGCACTTCAGCCTGGGCGACAGAGCGAGACTCCGTCTCAAAAAAAAAGAAAAAAAAAGAAAAAAAGAAAATTGAGCAAAGAACATGGATAGGCAATTCACAGAACATAGTAAAATTGTCATTAAACATTTTCAAATCTCTTACTTGTACTACTAATTCAAGATATTAAAATTAAAGTAATTACTAATATTTTAATTATAATATTAGTGGTGGAGAAGCAAAATAAAAATTAAATATGTTATTCTGTGCATCAAAGGTAAATCGGTACAATCTTTCTGGAGTGTTACTTGGCTATATATATACATATATATGTATCTATACATATATATGTATAGATACGTATATATATATATATTTTAATTTTAAAATGCCAAAAGAATTCTTTTTTTCTGAGGCAGGTTCTCACTCTGTCATCCAGGCTGTAGTGCAGTAGCAGTAGCACAATCAGGGCTCACTGCAGCCTGGGCCAAGCAATCCACCCACCTCAGCCTTCCAAAGTGCTAGGATTACAGGCATGAGCTACTGCGCTGACCCTAAAACCTTTTATTTCCTCCAGATATTCTGCTTCAAGTAATTTATCCTAGAAATAAATAAATAAATATTATAAATATACGTTTATAAAGTGTAAACAATATTATAAAATAAATACTTTAAAATTAAAATAAATTTATATTATAAATAATGTGTACAATGTATTATATAATATATATGCACAAAAGGTTTATGGAGAAGGATGTTAATGTCAGTACTCTCTTTAATAGAAAAAGGTTGGAAAAAACCTAAATGTGAAATAAGAGTTTAATAATTCCCGTAAATAAATTCCCATAATGGAATATTATATGGCCATTAAAAAGCAAATTACAGAAAATGATACTATAGAAGAATGTTAAATAATATGGAAAACTTTTTGTGACTCAGTGTGAAAAATTTCAGGTACTAAATCATGTACAGGGTAAGACAAAAAACATAAATGAAGGTATTAGCTGTTCCACTGCTTGTGTTGAAATTATAAATGGGTCTAATCATTTCTATATTTCCCAAAATGTCTACAAAGAATATGGGCTACTTTCGTTATTTAATACCACAATTAATGTTGTTAAAATAAATGTCAGTTGGCCAAGCATGGTGGCTCACGCCTGTAATCCCAGCACTATGGGAGGCCTAGGCAGGTGGATCACCTGAGGTCGGGAGTTTGGGGCCAGCCTGACCAACATGGAGAAACCCCGTCTCTACTAAAAATATGAAATTATCCAGGTGTGGTGGTGCGTGCCTGTAATCCCAGCTACTTGGGAGGCTGAAGCAGGAAAATTGCTTGAACCAGGGAGGCAGAGGTTGCCGTGAGCCGAGATCTCGAACGCCATTGTACTCCAGCCTGGGCAACAAGAGCAGAACTCTGTCTCAAAAAAAAAAAAAAAAAATCAGTGATTCCACTTTCCATGTGTATGCATTACTACATACCAATTCATTGCTATTCAGTGCAGAGCTGCACACCACAAGAAGTTCAAGCAAGAGTATCAGATCACATGCAACAGTGAGGGGGAGGATGGAATTCAAAAACTGAAGTGTCAGCTCTATGTACATATGAGAGGTAGCATCTGTAATTCTTTTCTATACTGCAAGAGAATTTGAAGTCCAATCTAGAGAATCACCAGAGACTAGCGGAAGTATAGTGGAAATAGTGATTCTAGCATTTGGAGACATGTTAAACCCAAGTCCAGTCCGAAACATAGGCAGTGGTCACCTATGAAGTTATTCAAGGTAACTTTAAGGATGACTATTTGCTCAAAATATTGCCTCATGGTCACCATTTGAGTGAAAAGGATACTAGGTAAGAAATATCAAGGGAATCTGAGGTGAATGCAAATGTAGCGTCTGTCAGTAACTCTGAAATTCAACCAGTGATCAGTAACTCTCGGGGACATTTATTTTAAAATGGAGACTCAGGCTCTTTGCCCTTAGAGACTCTGATGTAATAAACCTAGGTTAGTACCAAGAAATCTGCATTTTTTTTTTTTAAGATGGAGTCTCAGTCTGATGCCCAGGCTGGAGTGCAGTGGTGTGATCTCAGCTCACTGCAACCTCCACCTCCCGGGTTCAAGTGATTCTCCTGCCTCCACCTCCCAAGTAGCTGGGATTACAGGTGCACACCACCACACCCAGCTAATTTTTGTATTTTTAGTAGAGACATGGTTTCAGTTTCACCATGTTGTCCAAGATGGGCTTAATTTCCTGACCTCATGATCCGCCCACCTTGGCCTCCCAAAGTGCTGGGATTATAAGCGTCAGTAGATTTAAATGATCAGCATACAGGATATTATGTGTGTAATGCTTAAACAGAAATGTGAGCTGAGCTACTGCAGCTGGTGATGTGTCATGTCACCCATATTTTTGCCCCATGGTGGGAATCTGTAGTCAGTTTAAAAACAATCCCTGAGTTAGCTGTTTCTCTTGGTTCATAAATAAAGAGGAACTAGAGGCTTATGTCCCAAGTGCATACATCCATTATAGTTTGTTGCGGACTTTCAGTCCTAATTGTAGAATTATATGTATGTATATATGTATATATGTATATTTTATATATATGTATATATGTATATTTTATATATATGTATATATGTATATTTTATATATATGTATATATGTGTATATATGTATATTTTATATATATGTATATATGTGTATATATGTATATTTTATATATATGTATATATGTGTGTATATATATATGTATATATGTGTATATACATATATAAAATAGTTCCCACGCCAGAGTGTGGGATTAAAATCTTTCAACTAATCTTTCTATTATCATCTTAAAATCATGAGTTATATAATCTTGTTGATACTGTTATATATATTCTAACTAGGGGAAGCTACCTTTTTATTATATTCAAAATTGTGATGCCTGAATGGGCAAAATCAGACACATAACATTTCTTACCAAATGACACCTTAAGAAAGTGCATTTCTTTTTTTGTTATTGTATTTTCGTTTGTTTTTTCAAGTTTTATAGTAGAGACAGGGTCTCACTATGTTGCCAAGCTGGCCTCTAACTCCTGGCCTGAAGCAATCTTCCCACCTCATCCCGGCAAAGTGCTGGGTTGCAGATGGCAGCCACTGTGCCCAGCCAAGAAAGTGCATTTCTTTCGAGATAGACTTACATATTACCTGGGAGTGGTCTCTGTGTTTTTTCTATTTGTACATTAACTAAGAATTGACCATCGGATTATCTACTTTAGTGGTTTTTCTTCTATGGCATTACTCCAGGCTCTAGGGATTCATTTGATCCTCTGTGAACACGTAAGGAGTGAACAAAGGTCTGAGGACTGCAGTCTTCCCAACTCCCATCTTTCATTCAGTGAACTTTTGCGACTCTCAGTATTGCCCCAAAAGTTCCATATTCAAGAATTTTGCATGTTGAGTTTCTGTTTGTGGCTTTATTAGAAAATGGGCTCTGCATTTAAAAAGGAGGATATTCAAGACTTTGAAAATCACTGGATTTAGCCATCCAGCATTCACAAACGCATGAAAATTAGCCATTCCGACAGGCTGATGATTCTGGAATCAAAGCTGGATAAGAGCTCATTATTAGTGAAGGAAAGGATTATACCAAACAGATAAGCCTCAGGCATTCATTGTCAAAAAGTAACAAAATTTGCCCAAAGGTTTTAGAAAGTCTTCTCTGGGCGGTGACAGTTCAAGTGAGGTTTAAAAACAAATAGCAGTTTGTCAGATGGTGTTGAGAGGAAGACACTGCTGCAATGAGGGCATCATATAAAAGGACCTGAACATTGTGAATGAGGTTGCAATGATCACAGATGTACAAATACCGCTTCCAGATCCTGATATCAGTTCTTTTGGATGTATACCTAGAAGTGGGATTGCTGGATCATATGATAATTAGAATTTTTTAAAATTTTTTAGGGGCCTCCACATTTCTTCCCATGGTGGCTGCACCGTTTTACATCCCCAACAACAGTGTGAAAGAATACTGTATGATTTCACTTATATGAGGTATCTGAAACAGTCAAAGCGGAAAATAGACTGGTAGTTGCCAGGGGATGGGAGGTAGGGGGAAATGGAGATAAAATTTCATTTTAGAAATCTAGAAGATCTGCTGTACAGCATAGTGCCAAAAATTAATAATACAGTATTGTGCACTTAAAAATTTGTTGATAATATTTCATATCAAACGTTCTTACCATGAAAAACTAAAATAAATGAACACAAGGAAACTTTTGGAGGTGATGGATATATTGAATATCTCGACTGTGCCAATGATATCATGGGTGTGTGTATATTTCCAAAATCATAAAATTGTATATGTTAAACACTTTGTATGACAGATGCACCTGACAGTAATAACTCAAGCATACCCTGAGAATGACCATATGGTCTAAGAAGAATATGTGTTCAGAGTCCTAAGCTAAGGAATCCAGGAATGGCCAACCCAGAGAGATTCACTTCTTATCTGTGAAGGACACTTGAACTCTCTGCCTGTCTGTTAGAACACAGGATGTGCAAGGAACCAAGGCCTTTTATTTTGGGTTAAATGGAGGTTGCTAGGTGGAGAGTGCTAAGTAGAAATGTTATATAAACTGCATACTCTTTACAAATAGTAACGGTCCTGTCCAGCCTACTGCCACTGGACCACATCTGTATTTAAGTCCTAAATAAACCCTATGTCCCATTCACTGGCTCTGGGTCTCTTCTTGGACACGGTGCCATCCCTGTTGGAATCAATAGGGCTCCAGCATGACATATTTGCAGGATTTTTTTATTATATCAATTATATCTCAATCAAGCTGTTGAAATTTTTAAAGGGCCTGACCTGTCTTGGAATGGCAAAAAACTTAATGTGACAAAAATGTAGGTTATAGTGAAGGGAACAGGAAATGGTACTGGGAACAGGAAATGGTACTGGGACCATTTTTACTCCAACTAAAAAATTTGTATTTAAGAAATTTGGATATAGATAGGAAGCAGCTAATGTTAAGCAGGAAAGTAACTTGATAAGAGTTTTCTGTTAAATGTGATCGCAAAGCAGTAGGTGAGTATGGGCTCCAGTGGGACAGAACTTGTGGCAGAGAAACCAGGTCAAAAGTTAAAGTTGGATATGATGAGTAATTAAAGAGAGTAGTAGCATTTCCAAGATAGAAATTAATGAGATTTGCTTACATGCAAAGATTAAGAGGATAAGCTTAAGAACAATAAGTACCATAAAAATGAGTGGCAATGATGATACATTAGGGGTGGAGGATGTAGGGTCATAAGGTTGCCCGTGGGGAGATGGAGTGAAGTGTTGAGATGATATGCCCATTTCATAGGGAGAAGTAGAAAGAACAGAAAAACCACTTTTACTTTAGTTCTGGTGTGACTATGAAAAAAAAAAGCCTAATTGAGGACAAGAATAAACCTCATTTCTATGGGCAATAGGCACATTCTGCTCCCTATTTCATTATTTCCCTTAAAAAACACTTGGTGAAGACTTGATCCAGATTGTCCTCTTGGAATCTCTGATCCTGATGTCTATTTAAGCGGCAGAGTGGTGGGTTTTCCATGGTATAGAGTCAGATTTTTTTTTTTTTTTTTTTTTTGGAGACGGAGTCTCACGCTGTTGCCCAGGCTGGAGTGCAGCGTTGAGATCTTGGCTCAGTGCAACCTCCGCCTCACAGGTTCAAGCGATTCTCCTGCCTCAGCCTCCCAAATAGCTGGGACTACATGCACCCGCCACCACGCCCGGCTAAGTTTTGTATTTTTAGTAGAGACGGGGTTTCACCATATTGGTCAGGCTGCTCTTGAACTCCTGACCTTGTGACCGCCCGCCTTGGCCTCCCAAAGTGTTGGGATTATAGTCGTCAGCCACCGTGCCCAGCCTAGAGTCAGATTTTAAATCTTCAAATATTCAAGACCGGTTTATTAGCTATTTGAGGTTGTGAACACTTCTCCTTCCTTACGAGTGCAAAGCCTAACTCATTGAATGTGTGGATTACAAAACAAGGAAACATTACCTTACTGCAACAGAGTCTGGTCTAATTAATAAATCTTTTTGGGAGTTTTCTTTGACAGATCTTACATAAATAAATATAGTTTTAAAAGTGGACTTTTAAACATCAGTTTTTCCTTTCCCTCATGGTTTTCCTATGACAAGGATGAAAGACCCCTCTTCCTTATTTGAAACTTCTCGCAATCAACTAGAACTGAAATTGTGACACCGACTCTGTCAAAACCATACTTTTGTTACTTCTTGGTAAGCAAGAGAAATGAAGAAAACAAAAGAAAATCATGTGCTATTTTAATGTAATTTATCCTATACTTTTTTCAAAAAATCACACTCACATCTGCTTGAGAGTTTTAGAGGAATATAATGTATGAAAGAAAATTCCAATAACATAATGTACAAAAATGTTGTCACATATAGAAGAGCAAAAATCTACGTATTGGGGACTATTGCTGTGGGAAGAAGGGCCTGATCTTCATACTCATCTTCTTCATTGAGTACCATGACCCCTTCCAATTCATCCATACAACACCATCATCTGTGCCATGCTTTGCCATGTCCCAGGTGTACTGTCCACCCCAGTAGTATCTGCCGTTTGGATTGGCTGCATGACATCTATTATACCACCATCCACCACCATCTTCTTTAGAACACTGTTTGCTGGGATCTGTTGTTACCCTGAAAGAAAATGTGTTTGGCGTTATTAGAAACAGAACTACGGTGGTCAAGTTATGTTTTGCAGATTACCCATAAAAGAGTGCTACACTCGTGTGCACAGTACTCTTTCCTTTGGGTGCTATACATAGAGTCACACTAATACACCAAAGACCTCCTGTGCCCTATAGCAAGAAAGAGAGAGAACTGGGCCTTTGTGGCCAATCCATCTAGGGACTGTGTTGGTTACTTTATACTGGAATAATAGCTTTTACAACCCTTAATATCAGAGAACCCTGGAAATGAGAATGAAAGTTTTCACACACACTTTAGAATATAGAGATATAGGTATTTATCTAAGTGCTCATTACTCAGAAAGTAACTGTGCTCAAATTCTAGTCCTATCTCTGGGTAGTTGTGTGACATCAGACAAATCACGTAATCTCTCTAAATCTCATCTGTAAAATGAGAATAAGAATGTCTACCTTATAGTTGAAATGCTTTCGAGTGATGCATAAAGAGTTTAGTGCAGTGGCTGACAGTGCCCAGGGAGTGGTAGCTATTAAAAATATTGTTAACAATTCTGAGTAACGATATTAGTGGGATTTTTAAAGCAGGAGCAAAGAGTGCCACACATACCAGCCATCATTGTCTCTGTCATACGTGCTGAAGAACATGCCGTTGTGAATGGTCATGGTCCTGTTTTCTCCCATCAGCTGAGATGCTCCATCCATGAGGGCATTGCCGGCTGTTCCTCTATATTTGTTCACTGAGATCTGGTATTTGTTGGCCTCATTCTGTACAGTGAATCCTCCATAGTGAGCCTTTACTTTGTCTCCTTTCCAGTCCTCCATTTCTATCAAAAGTTCTGTGGGTCCCATCCTGGTAAGCTGGCTAATTTTATCATTTCCAAGCCAATACTCACCTAAAAGAAAAACAAAATAAAATCTCACCAAAAATAAAATTTTGGGAAACTAAAAACTGCCTTTCTTCCCTTATCTTTAGCTTCCACATTTTTGTCAGGAAACTCCTCTTAACTGCCTAAAACAGGCTTCCAACAATGTATGTTTTTTAATGAAAAAAAAATCCCATTTCAAATAGAATGATTTTATTTTGCATGCCTGTTTGTTACCTGGTAGGCCACAGTAATTCTTCCCATCTGTGTTGGTTGCAACATTTCCAAATCCCTGTTTATATGGATCCCATTTCCTGCCAAAGTCAACACTACCATCTTGACGGTTCTGAATCACTGTCCATCCTTTGGTTGACAGAAGCAAAAAGAGCATATATTAACCAACAGCAAATAATGTCACTTTGAAAAGAATATCTGAATCCCCTGTCCATTCCATTTATTATATATTTGGTGCTCTAAAATAGATACAATAAGGAAATAAATATGAGAGGAAAACTTGTAAAATCTTTGGAAACTGCAAGTGCTTTATCTTACCCCAAATTGTGAATTATAGATATTTTATAACTTTTTAAATATCAGGTTGAATTCCAAATCAAATTACTCATTGTCAGCTATGTTAGATGTTAGAGCTAAGTCTTGTTTCCTGGCTTTTTAATTAATTTTTTTTTGAGACAGGATCTCACTATCCTCTGTTGCCCAGGCTACAGCGCAGTAGCATGATCAAGCCTCCAGGTTGTGGGCTCAGGTGATCTCCCATCTCAGCCTCCTGGATAGCTGGGACTACAGGCACATACTACCAACCCAGCTGATTTTCTTTTTTTTTTGGCTATTTTTTTTGTAGAGGTAGGGTCTCATTATGTTGCCCAGGCTAGTTTCAAACTCCTAGGCTCAAGCTATCAGCCCAATTTGGCCTCCCAAAGTGCTGGAATTACAGGCATGAGCCACCACACCTGGCCTTGTTTCCTGGCATTTTATGATATCCAAATAATTACAGATCAACAGGTCAACAACTGTCAAAAGCTTACCTCCATTTTCTGTGTTCATATCACAGTATACTCTATACGGTTTGACAGAACTGTCGGGTTGAATAAGATACATTTCAGATGTTTCACCTCCTTTCCTGATAATTTCCTCACATTCTGCAAATGTAAGACAACATTATGTTCAGGGGTTTATGACATAATTTCTTTGTATTTAGTCACCAATTCTTTAAAATAACATTACATAAGTTACTAAGGAGTGTTTTATTATAGGCCTTTGAGAATAACATAACAAATATTCGATTTTCATTTTACTTTAGTAAGTCCAACCCAGTTTTGAGGACATTTATCTGCTAAGAGGATGAAAAAAGCTCTTCTCCACCTTTTGTGTCCTGGAATATCCATGAGCTCCCAGAACACACAAGATGGAGAAACTTCTACATCTATCTGTGGTTCTGCCATCTGTTCAAGCCAGTATGCAGATGCACACATCAGCCACCCCTGGGACTACCTGTGCCCCATCCTGCTCATCAAAACCAGCAAATGCACCAGGCTGGTCCAAAACACAACCGGCTAAGGATATTTTTTGTGATATACTGTAACGTCATCGTGATCTGTTGGGAAAATCCACTCAACATTTTTGTTGTTGTTGTTGTTCTCTTATTTTTGGTGTGTGAGTTCTTCTGGAACTCTCTAAAAATATGTTTATCAATCAGTTACCTTTGCCAGACACCACAGGAATATTGCAACTGACAGTGCATGGGGTGCGACAATATTCCATTTGAGCTGAGACATCAGATTCTAACTTTTGTATTTTGCTTCTCAGGTTTTCCAGGATTGAACGAAGCACACGAAGGTTAGTTGGGATATTACTATTCACAGTCTCATCTATATATAATTGGTGCTTTTCCAGTTCTGAGGAGTACTCATTGACTACATTTTCATTATCTGGAAAAATGAAATTATGTAGAAATAGTCAGCACTTTTGCCTCATAGAACTAATGTATTTAACTATACAATTTTGATTTTCTGAGAATAAACTATTAAACACTGAGCTACCACCAAGCAGTTATGATATATAGTCATATTTAGGGGAAATGATTTGGCCCATGACATATACAAATTAACATAAATCCTAACTACCATACTAGTAATTTACCATAGGTATAAGCTAAAGATTGTGTCCGGTAATGAATGAAATAGGTTGTTTATTTCTTTGGTGAGGGAAAAGAGGAGAAAGCAGTATTGGGGTCTTCCATCTGAGAAGTTCAATCTTATAGAGTGGATATGCTTGATTTATTTATCCATTTCACATAAGTATAGCAGAAGCTTGAAATTTATAAGATGTCATGATTCCTTTGATTTCTTTGAAAAATTTCCATCTGCGGGTCTGCTACTCACTGAGATGCCTGTGCCAGGCTCACGCACTAGCTGTTTCCTGACCACCAAGTCAACAGCACTCAACATTCTGACCTCAAGATTCACAAATTAGGTGTCATTATCCACAATACAATTGAATATATTATGGATAACTCTCTCATTCAATACCTCAAATGTTAAAACTATAAATGCTAGGGTTTTTTTTTTCCACTCTGTAAATATTATCTTCTGAGTCACAAGTTTCTTGTATACTTAAAATAAGGAGTCATAGTAGAATTTTTCATAGAAAATCATACTTGCTGATGTCAGACTGGGAATAAGAGCTGAATAGTGCTTATCTGGCAAGTTGCAGGGGAAGGTGCCCAAAAGCAGTATGAATGCTATTCAACTAACCCAGAAATGTTCATCTTCTCACAACCATGCATTCTCGTGGCAGTCTAACGGTTCCAATTTTATAGCTGAAAATCAAATGGAAAGCACAAGTATATCTACCTTTTACTTGCTTCTGCCTCTTTTGCCACAGGTCTTTCAGCAAATACATGTACTGAAAGGTAGAAGAGGAGGTCTGGGAAACAGCTTCCACATTGTTATGTAACTCATCAACACTATTTCGGATTGGCCTTTCCTGTTGTAGCAAAGCCTCTTGCAACTGACATCCTGTAGGACACAACACTCCCTAAAAACAAAGAAAATAGCAGGCATTAGCTGAAGGATTTGGATCATGGACATTTGTTAAAATAGCACACAGGAAAATTCAGCGATATGATTCGCCAACATAAAAATTTATTATTTGGTTTTCTGTAAGACCAGAAATTCGAAAGTCATCATCATACTCTCATAGAGATTTAAAATATTCCTTACCACAGAAAAAATATAATTGGGCTATGAAAATTTTACCAACTGAACAAAGGCAGTGGGCAAAATACAAATGGAAAGGTGGCACCCACATATCCTAATTTGTAATTTTGGGCCCAGACCAAAGAAAACAAGAAAGAAAGCCTAAACCAAAGGCCCAATATGTTTATGTTTTGAATTTTATTTCCAAAATAAACAAACAAAATAACAGTGATGGTAATGTGGGTCAGTGAAACATTAGGAGACTGCCATGACTACAGGCTTTCTCTGCATGAGAGAGCCACCACTGCAAGAAACATCAGTGCACCCACCAGGTCTGGGTCAGCGTGAAGACAGCCTCCAGCATCAGGGGCTTTTCTTTCTACTTTCGTTTGAGTGGCAGCTGCTTTGGCTGGACGAGCCCGATAGCCACCTCCACTGATGGGTGGTGGGGCAGGCCTCAGGATGGGAGCCTCTTCTCTCTTCTTGTCAAGGGGTCGATGACCACGGGCACCGAAGAGACCCTACAAGGAATGAGGCAGAAATATAATGCAGAGTGTTATAGAAGATTTGGAATGTAACTATTCCAACACCCTCATTTTATAATTTAGGTTATCACAAGTTGATTATTTGGTTAAGATCCATCAACTGGCTGGTTGGTGATAGTGAATCTGTAGGTTGCTTACTGTTCAGTAACAGTGGAAAGACCAACTGCACAAAAAAGCTATGATGCAGTGTAGTTTTTAAAGAGAGGCCTTAGGATAAAGCTGTATCAGATTAGGAATAGTAATGACCTCATATTCCTAAAACATACATTGGAACTTACAAAATTGTAAGGAATCTATACTGTCAAGAAGAACGAGTATTCTCAAGCCACTTGGATTGTTAGATTCCTATGATTATTGTTAATCATTTCTCTACTTTCATTTTTGTGAATTGATGATTAGACTCCTATACAAACATATTTAAGAGACATTAAAGACTTATTAAAGGTTGATTCTACTTGGAATTTATTTGTAATAAGACAATCTTTGACCCTCATAAGGTACTCTGGAGCTTGGCTACTTGTAAGTCTTGACCATAGGGTTGACTTACAGCTATGGGACCTTGGGCAAGTTGCTTTATCTGTGCCCCAGTTTTCTCATCTGTAAAATAAGCGTAATGATAGTTTGAATCTGCATTACAAGATTATTGTAAGGATTAAATAACTTATTGCGTATGGTACCCTCAGAACAGTACTTGGCAATAATAAGTGCTCATTATTATTTTTATTGGAATCACACATAACAAGCACTACAGTTCAAGTGTCCCCTCCGCTGCTTTCACTTTTAGTCTTATGTTCTATCAACAAAATTATTGGTTAAACCATTATCTTGAAATTTCTTACATGATTTCTTTATCAAACACTATGATTTTCTCACACTTAAAACAATTCTCAAGGCTTGTGCATTATAATTAAAATGACTTGCTAACTTAAAATATTATATTAAAAGATAATGAAGCAGAAAATATGCATTGCAATAGGAAAGCTTTGATTTGGATTAACTACATTCTCTTATGTTTTTTTTTGTCAGTAGCTACATCCTTTGGAGCTTAATTACAAATTAACAAACGACATGATTTGGAACAACTGAGCAACAACTGAGCTCTCTTGCAATTTTGTGAGTGTAGAAGTCATCAGATGAACTCTATTTGGAATTGTATTGTCACTTATTCATTAGGTTATAATATTATTTAACATTTAGTAGGATGGTGCTAGGATTAAAACCTAGCCAGGCTGGTTCCAGATTTTCCTGTTTAACCAGTTGACTATATACATTCTTAATATGTAAAGATTTGGAGGATATATACATATTTCACATTGAAGGCATGGTCCTAGTCAGAGCTTACCGTCTCTAAAACAAATTTTAAGAAATGTGATTCATCTGTTTGTTACAAATAAAATTGTAACAGGAGAAAACTATTTTCTTTTTATTTCAGAGCACCACTAGAGAGGTAGCATGGATGGTCTGACTTTACTAGAGAAAAGGAAATTTTAAAAAATATTTAAAGAAATTATATACTTAAAAACACTTAAAGAAATTATGAAGGCCACTTATTGAATAATCAAAATTCATTTTGAAGCCTAAACTACTAAACTGTCTCTGTGAGATTTAGTTGATAAGCAGAAATGTGAAAGTGCTTTGCAGAGTACTTCACAAAAATTTAGTCTTACACATTCTTTACATTTTTCTTACCTAATATGATTAACCAGACTTAACCAGATTAACCATGTGTTTTTACACATACAACCAGATTAACTATATGTTCTTACATGTAGAGTCTGATAAGTACAACACTTAAGTTCCCTTGAAACTCAATAATGATCCAAAATGAATCACTTCATTTAAATATTATTGTGCATTCTTATTTTTAGTTTAATGATACTATGCTATATGCAAGAAATTTGGCCATGATACCTTTGATGATAAAATTTAAATTTCTTAAATATTCATTGTCCTAAATGCATTTCTGTATTTTTAGTAACTGCAAATTAACAGCAATAAGTCAGCAAAAATAATAGTTGAAGAAAAACTGTTCTACAAATAAATAAATTAGACTGAACCGTGTTTCATAACTATTAATAATAACAATACACACTAACTCTAATTTAAATTTTTCATCTGAAAAAAGCAATATTTCATTTTCTATCATTGCACTTGATGTATTTTGCTTTTAGGCTTAGTTATAATTTTTATAAATAGTAATCTCAGTAACAATATATATTACCTTTCTTCACCAAATAACAATCTACCTACGACCAGTTTTTTTTGTTTTAAAATACTGCTCTTTTATTATTTTATAGTTTGTGAGATTTTCAGATCTTGTCCTCTTAATTGTAATCCTGTATTGCCAGAAGTAAATGAAAATCACAGTACTCAGGATAGCAAGTGAGAAAAACACACCTTACATAAGCTAAGCCATCATCTTAAGAAAACAAAGGTGATAAACTAGAAAACAAGAAATTACTTTGTTTTTATATAAGAAATACTATGAAACATTCTTTAAAAACAGTAAGTCAGAGGTTAACAATTCAATTTCATAGCTATAAGCAATGCTAATTTCATTAAAATAAGCACATAATATGATTATGTTACATCTTATATTAATAATACTACTAATAATATAATAATGCTTTAAAAAATTCACCTCATTGTCGTTGACACCTTGGGACTTAACTAGAAAAACACACAATAGTAGCAATAATAGATGTTTCATGGTTTTAAGTTTGTGGAAGCTCCAAGAAACCATCCTTTTCATGTAGACTTAACTGAGAGATCTTCAATCCTATATATATATCTGAGTCCTCTGCTAGGAATGACTTCAGAAATGGTTACCTTTTCTTAGTTAATATTTAATTTTTGGTTCACTTGTTGGCTGAACCATTTTATCACTTAAGCAACATCTTCCCAGCAAAACTTATTTACTTGTCATACAACTATTATTCTCTGTTGGTCTAGTTTAGAAGCATTAAATTTCTTCAGTTCATTTAATTGGACAAAATAATGGGAAGTTAGGACATTCCTCAAAGACAGATGTGTATCTTATTTCTGGTAAATTAATGTGGAAACTACACAAGCTCCCAAAGAATATGTGAGAAAACAAATCTAAGCTTAGTAAATTTCACCTACTCACAAGGCAACCACTAAAATCGTGACTCATTAATGATATACCATAAATGCTTATGTTTTGTAACAATCACGTAATTCTATTTCAAAAGGGGCCATTAAAATCAATAGTAATGTTATATCATAATGTGTTTATCTTTTGTTTTAGACATTAATCAAAATAACAAAATAACAAATTCATATTCTATTCTATGAAAGATAAACATCAGAAAGACCTTTTTTTTGTGCTGAACAGCTTTTATATTTTGTCCTTAATTCACATATGGTAAAATGTTCAACAAATTCTAAACACTATTAAGATAACTAATAAATTATAGATTTCTGAATCAAAATTATGATGATGATTAAATACATGTTTAACATTCTATTTTATTGTTATATAGTTTATATCATATGATTTATAAAAACAATGTTATTTTAACATCGGTGAAGTCTTCATACATCTATTTCAATTAGTATGCTCACAGACTAAATGAGGCCCATTTTCCTTCATTTCCCACAAGCCACAAAATTTCTCTCTCTTGTCTGTTCACTTGTGTGTTGCAATCAGGATTAATAACTCCTACAAGAATCAATAGGAACACCAGTCAGTAATCCAAATCCCAGTAAGTGCATTGATTCAAAGCATTTTTCTGTTTTTTGTATGGAAAGTGAAACATTCTCATTAAATTTAAAAATTATTTTATTAAAAAGATAGCAGGTTATCAAGGTTTGGATCAGCAGAGTATTGAAACAATGCTTTGAAACAGAGTCCTGAGAATGGTGTGGGACCCATTACATTTCTTTCTTCTCTAGGTAGCAGAGATTGCATTCCCAAATTCTTTTAACTCAGATTCCTAGAAACAAATTATTCTCTTGGTAGCATAGGTTGTCCTCCCAAATTCTTTTAACTTAGCTTAATAGAGACAAAGAACTCAGTTTAAATTAAGAAAAAATATTCACTTGAGTCTTTCCAAATTTGTGTTCCCTTTATTAGCAATGAGTAAATATTATATTTTAAGATTTTTTTCTTTAGCTTTAATGTTTCTTAAAGGGATATATGATCCGACAGAAAAAGCAAATATCTATGTGGATATTAATTAAAATATATACAGGAATATTTCCTATGAAAATATAACTGATAACAAAGTTTATTTTAATAATCTGGACAGGATTTTATTTTAGTGATGTACAGATTCTTACAGATTTAAAAAGAATTATCTGTTAAGAAAACTCTAACCTTTTTTTTCTTTTGTGGTAACATATTAGTACATTTTCAATGACTGATGTTTGATCAACTAACGATAGAATCATCATTTAACTTTCAGAAGTCTGTAAATTTGTTAAGTTTTTTCTAGTATATAATAGACTCTTGTTCAACACTAAAGTGAAGGTTCCTTTACTTTCCTACTTTGTTCTACTCTGATTGGCATTCTTCCCATGGTCAGAAGGAGGATGGATTAAATCTAGCACACATGCACCATAACAGCACAGACTTAACATTCATCTTACAAATAGTTCTTGAGAGTCTCCTCAGTGACAGGTAGTGTGATAGGGGCTGGGAATGCATTGGTGAGCAAGACAGACATAGTAGGCGTTCAATACATAATTACGGGATGAATGAGTGAACTAGCCGTCATTGGTACATGCCTCAGATGCCAAATTATGGGGTAGTCATTTATCGTATTTGATTCTTGAAGCCACTATGTTCTACAGATGGTGAAACACGTTCAGAGAGGTTAAGTAAACTACCCCAGAGTGTATAGGTAGTAGGCGCTGGTATGAGGACTTGACCCATGACTGTCTGACTCTACAGTCCACACTCTGTGCCCATTACATCAGATTGCCCAACAGGATACAAACATTATAAAAATTTACCTCTACCTTCTTTTTGTTTGTTTGTTCTTTTGGAGTTTTTTGGCCAGCCCGTCATCTTGGGACTATAATGTATCAGGCTGATGCACTCACTCATAGCTTTTACTTTCACTTATATTTTTACCCTCATATGTGGGTATAGTATTCATGTCTGTGTGAGGCATGTGCAATGCAGTGATAATGAGTTTCTTTAATTCTAGTTCTTGTTAGATATATCTTTTTTCTGTAGAGTTATATACAGTTACACTGAGACTCTAAATTGCCTAATATTACAAAGAAGATGATCATGTTTTCAGGGAAGAAATATATTTGCAGAAACACCGCTTACTAAGATGCTTAAATTTTTTTAGAATGTTGATGCCATTGGTTGAGGGGAAAGGGAGTACTATTTGTTCAGTTATTTTGAGGTCATTAGTGCAGTGTTCTTCATATTAGCTGATGTCGTTGCATAACTCAAGAGTAGTAAATCAGTGACAGAGAAAACAGAGATAATCTGTCCTGCCCAGCAGCTCTCTGGCTCGAAGGGCAAAGACTTGCCGATACCAATTGTCAATACACTTGTTGATACTTTTACAACTCATGTCAGGCCCAGTCTCCATAGCACAAGGCAATTTGGGCAATTTGGGCTATTTACAGAGCATCTACTTCATAGCAGGTAGCTTGCTAGGGGCCAGGGAGACCTTGGCGAAGCCTCAAGTCTAAAAGGAAAGACAGAAAATGAAAACTACTTACAATAATTAGTGTTGAGCCTAAGATGGGAGGTGAGGCTTTGGGACTGGTAACTTAAGGATCTAACTTTCTTCAGGAGGAAACGAACTTCAAAGGAAAAGGGCTTTTAGATTTGAAACTTGGTTTGAATGACTGTACAGTTTATGTCATGCACCTGGCACATAGCCAGTACTTAATAAATATCGGTTGAGCAAATTCATGAATATATAAATGAACGAAACTAAAAGGAATACTGATTCTCGTTGTCTAAATAGGCATAGGTTTTGAGGTACTGTAATAAGTTGTTAGTCTTTGTATATATTTTCCGTGTGTTACCTTGAAAAACAGTTTGAGAACCACTATCCAAAGGGAAATTAACACTGAAGAGTTGGAGGCCAGGCTGGACCAGAGCTCTTGGGGCAAGCCTGAGACCAGTGCAGTGGTGACACCTGCAATTGGTTAGTCATCTTTAGTGGGAAAGCATATGGTGGGGAAGAAATAGGAGATGACGCCATCTCTTGTGGAATGTCTCCCTCTACTGGCTTAGATGTCAGTTTCCATTTCTTATGGGAGCTGACATAGAGCATGGTAGTAAGGGATAATAGGACATTTTCTCCTCCAACCGGATGGAGATCACAAGAGCTAAGAAAAGATAGAGATGCTCTTCTGCTTTTGTCACATTGAGACCCACAACCATTAAGGGTGTAATGAACACCTCTGGGAGTGCTGCTCCCTTCTCCTAGAATGACCCCTAAAATGGAGGTGTGAAGCTCCAGTGGTCCTGTCAGTACTACAACACCCTGACCCTCTAACCACAGGTGACCAAGCTAGGGGTAGACAGACCCCTTACCCAAGCTAAATCTACCAGATTGTCTCTCCAAATTTGATATTTGCTGGAAGAAGAAGGAGAAGAAGAAGGAGGAGGAGGAGGAGGAGGGGGAGGAGGAGGAGGAGAAGGGGAAGGGGAAGGGAACTGGGTCAATTGGCCTGATGTTATATCCATGGCAGCATTTTAGAGGGAAAGGCTACCAACTGCATCAACAGAAGTAACCAAAACTTCCAAACATAATAATTTGATTCTTCACAGCCCAATCTGTGAGACACCTGATGTACTTTCTATAGTACTCATTTTATCTTTCGTTAACTTTGACTGAGATGATTTTTGGCATTTGTTGAGAAAATTAAGATCAAAATTTTAGGAATCAGACTGGCTGTCTTATTTTGAAGCATAAATTGGATGTTAGAAAGAGAAGCTTTATATTCAAATAATGTAATCAATCACTAAAAGTTTTCATATATTAAGCATATGGGCTGGGCACAGTGGCTCACAGCTGTAATTCCAGCACTTTGGGAGGCCAAGGATCACTTGAGCCCAGGAGTTCGAGACCACGTTGGGCAACTTGGTGAAACCCTATCTATACAAAAAATGAAAAAATTATCTGGGCATGGTGGCACACACCTGTAGTCTCAGCCACTCCAGCTACTTGGGAGCCTGAGAGGTGGGAGGATTGCTTGGGCCTGGGAGGTTGAGGTTGCAATGAGCTGAGATTGCACCACTATACACCAGCCTTGGTGACAAAGCAAGACCCTGTCTCTCTCTCTCTCTCTATATATATATATATATATATATGTGTGTGTATATTTTTTTTGTAGAGATAGGGTTTCACCATGTTGCCCAGGCTGGTCTTGAACTCCTGGGCTCAAGTGATCCGCCAGCCTTGGCCTCCCAAAGTGCTGGAATTACAGCTGTGAGCCACCACACCCAGCCCATATACTTAATATATGAAAACTTTTAGTGATTGATTACATTATTTGAATATAAAGCTTCTCTTTCCAACATGGAATTTATGCTTAAAAATAAGACAGCCAGTCTGATAGTATTAGCAGTGAAACTCTAGGGAAAATGGGAACTTTTATGTTGGTGCATGTCAGTAACATGCATTTCAAAAATTTCAAAAATCTTTCACAATTTAATAACTAATAAGTATTTCTTGAATTAGATTAACAATATTTTCTGTAAAATGTGCACAGGATTAGACAAAGGTTTAATAAAATTTTTATGAAGAGTTACAGTTTGATGAGAAAGCATGAGCCCTATAGATAAAAATGGGCAAAAGATATATATACATGTATATATATCCATATATATATTAAAAAAACACAAACATGTACTTGAAAAAAATATGGAATCTAGATATAAATCAAAGAAAGCCAGAAAGGCTGGCTTCTAGAAACATGGATAAAATGTTAGGGAAGAGGGAGAGGTGGGCAGAAAAATCTCTATCCTCTCCACATAATAAAGAGGTAATGACAAACTAAGAAAAAGAGGCAGGTTGAATGAGGATGGACAAAGTATGCTATTGGGTCCAGGATCTCCCTTCAATCCTTTGTTATTTGCTCAATGTTTCAATCTACTGTGCTGATATGGTTTGGCTGTGTCCCCACCCAAATCTCACCTTGAATTCTAGTTCCTATAATCCTCATGTGTTGTGGGAGGGACCTGTTGGGAGGTAATTGAATCATGGGTGCGGTTACCCTCATATTGTTCTTATGATACTGAGTGAGTTCTCATGAGATTGAATGGTTTTATAAGGGGATTTCCCTGTTTCGTTCCACACTTCTCCTTCCTGCCATCATGTGAAGAAGGACATGTTTGCTTCCCCTTCTGCCATGATTGTAAGTTTCCTGAGGCCTTCCCAGCTCTGCAGAACTGTGAGTCAATTAAACTTCTTCCCTTTATAAATTACCCACTGTTGGTATGTATTTATTAGTAGTGTGAGAACAGACTAATATATATGCTAACTAATATTTTGTGTACTAGGTTTCCTTGTGGGGAGAATTGAGGCCCACTTTAGGTTTAGATTAGGATGAAAACAGAAGCTGCCCGTGTTGACCTCTGACTTCTAGGTTACATTTATGCAGCTTTCTCCCCTTTTAGAACAAAGGGGATAATTATTATCATATAACTAATGCTTATGGATCAAGTAATTCTGTGCCAGTCACTGTTACTAGTACGTTACACTTGATTTTTACAATAACTCTATGAGGTAGAGCAGTACTATTATTCCCATTTTACAGATGGGAGAATTGAGGTACAAAAAGAAGAAAGTTGCCCAAGATGATGCTGCAGGTAACTTGCAGAGAAGGAGTTGAATCATGGCATTCTGACTCTATAACCTTACCTACTATGATGGACAGTTTCTTCCTGTTATGCACAAAGCTGTTTGTTCTCTTGTATTGATGTGGTGTTCCTACTTTAGCAAAATGAACACCTGTGTATGTATATCTTTGCATCCTTCTATGAAGATTATATATAACACATGCATACATTCATACAGACATACAGACACACACATTCTCACACACACACACAAACACACATACATACATACCAAGGACATTTTTAGAAAGTAAATCCATTGTAACATAAAGTATGCAAACAATTTTGGGGCCAGGAGTGGTGGCTCACACTTGTAATCCCAGAACTTTGGGAGACCAAGACAGGAAAGGTGCCTGAGCTCAGAGTTTGAAAGCAGCCTAGGCAACATAGTGAGACACCTGTCTCTACAAAAAAATTAGCCAGGCATCATAGTGCACACCTGTAGTTCCAGCTATTTGGGAGGCTGAGGTAGGAGGATCTGCCTGACCCCAGGAGGTTGTCCACTGCAGTCCAGCCTGGGCAACAGAGAAAGATCCTGTCTTGAAAAAAATTGTCAGCTTATTGCTAAACTGCCTATGAAAATGATTGCCACCATTTATACTCTCATCAATATTTAGGTTGTCCCTCATCCTTGCCATCACTGGTTCTTGTCAAATTTTAAAACTTTTTGCCAACCTGTTAGGTGAAATATGTTATCTTATTGTGATTAAAATTTCTTTCATCATGAGCACACTGAGAATCTTTTCAATTTACATAACAGCCACAATGTGAGTGGTCTTTCTGTAAACTGCCTGTCCCTGTGCCTTGTCTTTTGAGTTGCTCATTTTTTCTGTTGATTCGTGAGAGCTCTTTTCATATTAAGGAAATTAGCCCTGTGGCTAACATACACATTGCATATATTTCCCAATTTTTCATTTGTCTTTTGACTTTGCTTATGATATATGCAGACTTTGGCCTCATTTTCACTGAGTGGAATTTCAACAGCAGCATCTGCTGGGCTGACATGTTTGAAAAAGGCAGCAGCTAGAATGTCTAGGGCCTCTTTGAGTTCCTTCACCAGCTGCCAGGCATTCAAAGCATCACACAATTTTATAAATCCAGGGGCTCCATTTAGAACTGTGATGGGAAGCTTAGGCTTCAGTGTGTATAGCTGCACAGGAGTCTGATGAGGAATCATTCTATACTGCAAGGGCATCTGAGATAATCCTTTACTGTACTATTTCCTGAGGTAATCTGAAATTGCTTCATCATATTGTGCCATATAAGTGAATGTGAATGAATGCCTTCAAGACTAACTGGCATCTAGTCTCCAAGAAGGTGTCCTTACTCTTGGAGCCCTGCCTCTCTGTGGACACTGCCTCATAGTCCTCTGACACACCACTGTCACTGGATTGTGGTTTTTGGTGGCATCTCTCAGTAAGTTACTCTGCCAGTATCAATTTGCTCAACAGCCTCTCAACCGTTACACCTGGAGAAGCCACTGTCTTCAGGAAGGGATAGAGATTACAGGCAACAATCAGGCCTAACCGTGTCAGCATTACCTTTTGGGATATTATGAGCCAGGATTCCAGCATGGATTTCAGGATGCAAAGTTTTCACAGCATTTCAGGAAATCCTGTCAGCTCAGAGACCTCTCTGACTGCCAGACCAGCATCCCTGAGAGCTTTTGCAGTCCCTCCCGAAGCAGCAGCAGTGGGGCCACATGCACAGGGAGGAGGGAGGTCCCTGATTCAGGTTTTCACGTTTCTTAATTTTTTTTTTCTTTTAGGTCTTGCACATTTTAAAATTTATTGCTATTTTAAATAACAATCCCTTTCCTTGCTATATTTTTAACTGCATAAAGGAAAACTATTGATTTTTAATAACATTTTTATACTCAGCTTAGTGAATTTTCATATTGTTTTCAATTGTTTTTTCAATTGTTTTTTTAAGTATAAAGTCATACCATTTGCAAATAAAGATAACTTTGCATCCCTATTTCCTATTTTACACAATTTAATGTTTTTGTCCAATTGAATGACTAGTACTTTCATAAAAAATAAACGTGGATAATAGTGGTGATGGTGGACATCCTTGTATTGTGACTAATAAGAATATTTTTAATGTTTCTCTGTGAACATGATACTGGCTTTTGGTAGCATATTTCTAAAAGAAAGCCTAAAGTGCCTAAATAGCATTATGTAATATAAATATAATGGGATCTATAAATATGAATTAATAATAATAGTAAAATATTCAATCAAATGCCTTACTCTTCTTAATCATGTCAAGAGGTATTTCTGCTAACTAAACTGACTGTTGAAAATATTTCTACAGATAAATTGCATTTTGTAACTAAGTTGCTAAGTTTTATAGAAACTAAATAAAATTTAGAATTAACTTACTTAAATGTAATGGAAAATATTTTTCATTGTCATAAAATTTACAATGATCAGAAATACAGAACTGAATTGTCCTTTTATAAGCAATTATCTGCATTACATACACAGAAAGACTGTGATTAAATTAATGGTTGCTGAAATAGCAACTTTTCGGGGTGAGCACATCACACACACACACACACACACACACACAATCTTTCCTACATATTCAGTAGCTGCAACTCCAAATCAAAATTAAAGTCTCAGCTGGGCGCAGTGGTTCACACCTGTAATCCCAGCACTTTGAGAGGCTGAGATAGGTGGATCACCTAAGGTTGGGAGTATGAGACTAGCCTGGCCAACATGGTAAAACCCCATCTCTACTAAAAATACAAGCAATTAGCCAGGCGTGCTACTGCACACCTGTATTCCCAGCTACTCTGGAGGCTGAGGCAGGAGAATCATTTGAATCCAGGAGGCAGCAGTTGCAGTGAGCCGAGATGGTGCCACTGCACTTCAACCTGGACAACAGAGCTAGACTCCGTCTCAAAAAAAATTAAGCTCTCAAAGCCACCTACACCCATATTTAAGTGTACAATATAATAGCTTACTTATTCATTCATTCAATAAATATTGAAAACTTACCAGTTGCAAGTCAATTAGATTCTGACTGTGTGATAGTAAACATCACGCCATATTCACCCCATAAGTCTACTGGGAAATACAGATATTTAAACAAATATTACAACTAAACATTCAGCTAAGAAAGCTGGAACCAAGACATTGTTATTTCTTCTGTGGCAGTATAAACACCAAAAATATTTCTGTAAAATAAAAACATTTGTAAATGACTGTAAATATTTGTAGGTACAAATTCTTATTTGTAAAGGTAAACAACAAAAGTCATGATTATGTTCAATATTGTCACTTATTTTGTGATATGGTGTTGTGGGTTGAATCGTGTCCCCCCAAATTCGCATTTTGAATTCCTAACCCCCAGTACCTAAGAATGTGACCTTATTTGGAAATAGGGTATTTTTGGATGGAATTAGTTAAGATGAAGCCATACTGGAGTAGGGTGGGCCTTTAATTCAATATGATTGATGTTCTTTAAGAAGGGGAAATTTGGCATAGGCATATGCACAGCGAGAATGAAATGTGAAGATGAAGGCAGACATGAGAGTGATGCAGCAGAAGCCAAGAAACGTCAAAGACTGCCAGAGAACTACCAGAAGTTAGGGGAGAGGCATAGAACACATTCTCTCTCACAGCCCTCAGAAGGAACCAACTTTGCCAACAGCTTTATTTCAAACCTCTTGCCTCTAGAACTGTGAGACAATAAATATTTGTTATCTAAGCCATCCAGTTTGTGGTACTTTGTTACATCAGCCCTAGCAAACTAATACACATGAGATGGGGCTTCAAGTAGTAGAGGATGGTGAAATTGTGATAAGTAAGACCCGAGGACTCTCTCTCTCTCTCTCTGTCACATACACACACACACACACACACACACACACACATTGCTAAGATATTTATAACTGACAGTTTATAACTGATAGTGCAATCTAATTATTCCCAAAGTCTTTCCAGGCATTAACACAAAGAACAGCCCCTTCGCTGTTCCTTATAGTCCCAGAAGCTTCTGTTTCAACTATGCTACAAGAAAGTATCTGCTAACACTACCTTAGTATTTAGGCAAATTCATAGCATTGTGCTAAACAATTAAAGACCAAACTTTTGGAAGAAATGTCCAAGTATCATTTTTCACAGGTTTTGACCTCAGAAATTCAAATAAACAGTGATAATTCCCATGATTACTTTCTTTTGAATTAATGAACAATTTCAAATATGAAATTTAAGGGATGGACAACTGAGCTACACAACTCTAAAGAACATTGCATATAGTGTTTTTGAAAGCTTGTATATTTAACCCTCTAAGTTGAAACAGGAAAATAATAGTAATATTTATTATTTTATAAGAATCAGAAAACACTTCCTATAAAAATATCATAAAAAGCTGATGAAAATGGCACGCAAATCTATACTCGTATGACCTATTACTGTTCAAGAGCAAAGGACAATATTTGAAGGAGAATAGAAAGAATTTCTGTATTGGTGAGTTTTAAAAATCTTGCCTAAAGGAGGGCTTTCCTTAAAACTTGTATTCTTGGTTTTACACAGACATAATACTAATATTTATATTAATAAGTTGCTTGCCGTGTCTGCTTACGGACAGCCCTGAGGGTCAGTATGAAGAGCAGTAGTGACACCTGCTGTTCAAATAAGGCAGCTTGGGGTGTCAGCCAGGCCATGTGTGTATCCTGGAGCCCTTCAGGAATCCGATGAAACCTGTAGATCCTTTCTCCAGAAAATAAAACATATTCCCATATAAATACAAAATTTTCCTACAATATACATAATTCATGAATCCCTGAACTCAATAATAGGGTCACTTGAGTTCTATATTTATCTAAAATATTGTAAACTTTCAAGTGGATGACATAATTCTATAAATTCACGACAGTGTTTTAAAAGGAGCAAATTCGAGGCAATTTACCTCAATCATTACCATGTTGTTCTTGAGAAATTAAATTAATGTCTCCAGGATGATTAAATATGTAAAAAGTTAATAGGTCCAACTAGACAATTAATATATTGCCATAGATATTAGTCTTGCTTAGGTTTCTATGGTTTTATTGTCATTTCAAATCATGTTATTTTCTATAGTTATTAAAAGGTGAATATATTATTTAGTTCATCAAGTATATATTTTATAATTATGGTATTTTCTCGCAAGGAAATACCATCACCTGCCACCTTTACAGAAAATCAATTCTTAGGCCAAACTCACAGTTAAATTTAGAGATGCTGTATCTTCAAGTAAAAACATGACCTTAAGGCAGGGCACGGTGGCTCATGCCGGTAATCCCAGCACTTTGGGAGGCCGAGGCGGGCGGTCACCTGAGGTCAGGAGTTCAAGACCAGCCTGGCCAACATGGTGAAACCCCCGTCTCTACTAAAAATACAAAAATTAGCCAGGCATGGTGGCGGGTGCCTGTAATCCCAGCTACTCTAGAGGCTGAGGCAGGAGAATTGCTTGAACTTGGGAGGCTGAGGTTGCAGTGAGCCAAGATCACGCCATGGCACTCCAGCCTGGGCGCCAGGAGTGAACTCCGTCTCAAACAAACAAAAAACAATGACCTTAATGTTTTTAATGAATTTCCACGTGAGGTTGATTTATATTGCTATTCTTTTGCTACATTTTTTCCCCCTCTCAAAGTGTATGCAGTATGCCTTCAGGACAGGATCAGTGAAACTGAAACAGGGCCAGTAAAATGTTTGTCTGTTTAAGTTTGCAAATGCCCAAATCCATCCATTTTTTTTTAACATAGAAAAAAAATTGAGTAGGGTTGATCACAAACCGCAGATTTTACCAGGGTAGAAAGCAAAAATACCAATACTTGGCACAAGGATATGTATAAATAAAAATGGCTAAAGTCTCCAATTGTGTCTCTCTTCTACCAGCTTTGAAAAGCTGTACCCTGGCATTGTTGAAACCACGATAATCAGCAGGCAACTAGGAAATGGCCAAGAGCTATGCAGTTTTGAGAAATAATAATAATGAAAAAACTATTCGCAGAAAATAAATATGGAGTTTTGTTATATCTACATGTCAAAATTTTCCAAATTAAAACAGCTATTCTTCAACATTCACTCGTTTACTGAACTGTTTAAGCGAAATTGTTTTCAGGTGTTAAGCCTACAACAGTGTCCAAGTGCTTCTCGCCAGGATTAGAACCAGGAGACACAAAGCACGCAGGCGACCTCCAAAGAAATCAAGGCAGTGGAAGTGCCTTAGATGGAGCCCACGGGAGTTTGCTCTCTAGACGCTTAGGTTCTCTGAATAAAAAGCGTTAAGCTTCCGGGGAATACAGCACGAACAACCAGGACCCCAGGTAAGGCAGAAAACATAATTCTAAGATTTCTTCAGAGGGACAAGTGAAAGCCTCCACCCAGGCGCTTCCAGGGTTCTCCCGCTTTCAGCCTCTAGACTCCGCCCTAGAGGCGGTCCCGAGGAGGGAGACCCGCCTCCTCATCCTAGATGGCCGGGGGAGACTAGCGCGCGTGCGCAGAGCTTACATCACATCCGCCGCCTGGGCACCCAATTCCGGAAGGTGCAGCACAGCTGTGGCGGCGGGTACTGCGTTAGTGATTAGGGTTTCTTCCCTGCCGGAGGTGGGATACACGGTAGCATCATGGTCGAGGTAAAGTGACACTGGGGCTCTCAAGAGTCGTTTGTCTCTGGACTGTTTTTTTGGCAGTGGGCGTGGGGGATTGAGAGTACCTGGAGTCCGGAGAGAAAAGAGGCTACGAGGGGAGCTATTTGGCCAAGGCCGGGTGGTCTCTTCTTCGGGTTTTCGGGGAAGGGGTAGAAGCCGGATGAGAACCCGAGTTGGAGGTTCAGCCCGGGCGCGAAGCCTGAGATAATTCGTCCAGTCCTCGTTTGACTCTTGGGAGCTGGAAACTGTCCTTGGAGGCGGGGCCTCTGTTGGTGTTCGACCACTGGTACTCGCCGCCCTCGGGGCAGTGTCAGTGATTCTGTGCCCTAAAAGATTGGTAGTCTTCTCTATCTTGCGTTCAGGTCGTCTCTTATTTCACCTCTACCCCCAGAAAAACTTGCCATTCTTTACATCTTTCCCTGGCGTGAACATCCACGCTGTTAGCTGGTCTTGTCCATCTTACCCCACATGTTTATTGATTCCATTCACTCTTCTTCACATCCACTGCAGTCTACCTTAATTGAGACCAACATCATCTTTCACCTGGACTGGTGCATTAGCTCCCCGTTGGTTGGTTTCCTTGCTTCCATTTTGTTCTATAAGTTGTTCTGTTTAAAACGTAAGTTGTTCATACCTTTCTTGTTTAAAACCCTTTACTGACCCTATGTTGCTAGAACAAAATATAGGCTGTTGTAATAGTCTAAAAGACCTTACCTAATCTGGACCTTGTCTACCCTTGCAACTACAAAGCACCATCTCATCCACCATACACAGCTGTACTGTGCTCCTTGTATTATTTCAGTTAACTGAACTTTTTTTTTACATGACATTTCCATCAGCCTGGTTCGTTCTTACCTCTGTTTTGTGCAAGGCTAACTCCCTTTCTGCTTAAATATCACCTTAGTGAAATCTTTCACAATTATACTTAGTATTTCGTTCCCTGACTCAGCGCCTTGCTTGTTGCCTTCATAGCACTTACCAAAATGTGGAATTATTTTTCTTTTTATTTGTCTGTTTCCTCTTGAGCACAGGGACCATGACCACCTTTTTATCATTCTATTGTGAGATTCTAGCACAATACCTGCCAGACACACAGTAGGAGCTCAGTAAATATTTATTGAATAAATTAAACTCCGGCATCACTCAGTTGCTATTATACCTGAGGTTCTAGCCAAAGAGGAGCTTCCTCCTCTTTTCTGAACTTGACTCCTGTAGCTTGCAACAAGTAGCTATGGTGAGTGGTGTAAAGCTTTTTACATATTTAAACATGTGAAGTGTATAATCAATCTGACATTAGGTTATGATTTGTGTAATTTGTAGATAGGTGTGTAATTACATTCTTTTTTTTTTTTAGGAGGTACAGAAACATTCTGTACACACCCTTGTGTTCAGGTCATTGAAGAGGACCCATGACATGTTTGTAGCTGATAATGGAAAACCTGTGCCTTTAGATGAAGAGAGGTTGGTGTAGTTTTTTTTTTCAATTGCTAAAATACTTAACATTCTAATACTGGGGGAAGAGAGCAGGGAGAGGGAGACCTTTAAAGATAAGCTACTCATGGGCTAATTATTCAATAATGAGTGGTGTTTTGGCATAATTTAAGCTGATTTAACTTTTTTTTTTTTGGCCTTTTACAGTAAAAGTTCCATTAATTAATTGCATTTTACAAATACCCAGTAATTAAGAGAGTCCCTTTTAGGTATTTTATTTTATAATCAATCACTTTGTATGTGCTTTCAGCTTCCCGCTGCTCTCAGAGCCTTGCTGAGCTGAAATTGTACCTGGCCAGTACCTCTACTCCCATCTTTTCTCGTTAGTATGATGAAGATTTTTGAGTGGTGGCATATTTTTGGTTCTACATATCCAGCTCCAGTCTGGGATTGCATTATGTGCAGTGTTCCTTCTTTGTCCTTTACCCTTTTAAAATCTACTTAACTCCTCAAACAAGCATTTATATTTAATTTATAAAGTAGACTATTTTTAAAAGTAATATAAGTGCGTTTCTTTTTAAAATATTGAACCAATTAAGTACTTTGATTAGTTCTAACTAACCTGTTTGGATACATCTAGTAAAGATTGCTATAGAGTTTTTACTATATTTATATTTTGAAGGAAAGTATATTGACTTTGAGGTTTCTTAAAGAGTATTTTAGTTTCTGTATATCTTTCAATCAGACCCTTGACAATTTATCATAAAAGGTTTTCTATTAGGTAACAAACTAAAATATTACTTAGGTTTAATGAATGCTGTGTGGTCGAATGTAAGCCAAAGAACAGATATGGTGGGGAAATGCACTTGGAAATTTTTGATTCTTTTAAATACTACTTAAAATCGTACTAGAAACTTTTTCTACATGAATGGGCAAACTTAAGCTAAGTGTTTGTTTTAAAGTATTTATGGATACGTTCTTATGTTTATAATTTCTAAATAGTCACAAACGAAAAATGGCAATCAAGCTTCGTAATGAGTATGGTCCTGTGTTGCATATGCCTACTTCAAAAGAAAATCTTAAAGAGAAGGGTCCTCAGAATGCAACGGATTCATATGTTCATAAACAGTACCCTGCCAATCAAGGTGAGTATGGTATTATCAGAAGTGTCAGACTTATATGTGAATTTTAAAAACAGAAAAATAAAATGTGTTATTTTTGCCCCTCCTGGCAGGACTTATTGTGGTCATACAGTATTTAATGGCCATACCAGTATTATAATGGAAGTTTTGATCCTCATGGAAATACTGAGACATTGGTTGATGACTTTTTTCTTATAGGAAATAAAAATGGTAGTATAATGATGGCAGAGATTCTTAGACTGTGGAGAAGGTCACAGTAGAGATTAAAGGAAAAAATTGGAGAATATTCTTAACCTGTGGGGATACCATCTATCTTGTCTGTAATTCAGAAAGGAAATTAAATACTGAAATCTTAGTAAGTAAAGAGAATTCAAGATTCCACAGGAAACCATTTGCTTGGAAGAAATACCAGAGTGGATTGTCACTTGATAGGAGGGCTTTTTTGTATACCATTGCTATATGGCTAATGGTCAAGGACATGGTTTACAGAGATCAAAGCAAAAGTGATCAACTTCCCTTATTTCTGAGGCTTGACCTTTAGTTGAGAAAATGTGATAGATCCAGTTGAAAATTTAATATTACTTGATACATTTAAAGAGATGACAACTTTTGTATAAGATAAATTCACTACTGTTGATTTTTTTTGTCTTTTTTCCAGGACAAGAAGTTGAATACTTTGTGGCAGGTACACATCCATACCCACCAGGACCTGGTTAGTGAGCCGTTATATATTGAAAATGTCTTAAAAATGTCACATTTTCACTAACAAGCCAATAATGAGATTCTTGTTGCCTATAAAATGCAAGATAAGCTCAATAACCAAGCATCCATGCATAGCTTTGTAGGTGATAATGAATACTCATATGCCTTCATTCAGCAAACATTCTTAAGTACATATAATTTTTCAGACAATGTACTAGGAATTCAAAGACAGTAAAACTGTTGCAGGCCTAGTTATTTATTATCTGGTGGTTTAGGCAGACATGTAAATACCACTAAGCTTATAAAAATGATGGAAATGTTAGAAGCAGTATCTGAGAAACATGTCCTCTGTCTGTATTAAGGCATTGGTCCACAGATGGAGGGGCCAGTATAACAGGGTAGAGGACAAAAGGCTTAGTATGTAAAGAAAGTACAGGGAAATTGGGTGTTTCTAGTTTCAGTAAGTTACATCCACTCTTGGAAACATTCTGTTAGTATTTGAGGAGCTGCTTAATACTGACTTGAAACTAATACCCAAATATAATGGAAATTAACTTTACTATTCTGGGCTGCTTTAATACCATGTGGGCTGTGATCAAATCAAATTTGAGTTACATGTTATTAAGCAGTATTTACTGTAGAAATTAAAAACAAAGATGAGCAAAACTTAATCAAAATTTGTATAATATCACTGCCCGGAGATAATAAACATTTGGTGTATGTTTTCCTTCATCATTTTATTTTAAGTGCATGTAAATGAATAATACACAGCTACTAAAAGAAGTTGATTTTTCATTTTAATAGGGGTTGCTTTGACAGCAGATACTAAGATCCAGAGAATGCCAAGTGAATCAGCTGCACAGTCCTTAGCGGTGGCATTACCTTCGCAGACCAAGTATGAAATATTATAATTACAAAGATCTTAAAAGCATATTTCACCGTTCACATTTTTTCTTTTTAAAATTTCTTTATAACTATTATATGACATTTTCCTTTATCAGGACTTAGTAACAATTTAAAGGGTTAGTTTTGCAGAATACATGACTGGAGGCATTAATTACTTTGAATATATTATTTCTTTTGCCTCAGGGCTGATGCAAATCGTACTGCACCTAGTGGAAGTGAATACCGACATCCTGGGGCTTCTGACCGTCCACAGCCTACAGCGATGAATTCAGTAAGTTTTTCTGCGTCAAATAGCAGGTTTCTAACTTCTGGAACATATTGCCTTATTTCCCTCTTCTTTGGAATTATTAAGATAAATAGCAGCCTGAGCTAGTCATTCATATTTCATAGCCCTAAAACTCAAGTTGGTAGTAAATTAACGTGTTTTTTGGAATTTAATTCTGTTATTTGTCTACTTGTACATTCGTCAATATATATTTTGATGAAGATAATGTGATGTTGGTATTTATTGCCCACTATTAAAAATGCAAGGATAGTTTTTCTGAAACTTGTGTTAGTATGTATTAAATATGAAAGTCTTTTTTTTAATTAAATTTTAAGTTGGTGTGTACAGTTATGTTAAGTGCTGTTAGTGTTGTACTATTCATGGGCTATACAACTAGTCTTATAAATGAGCATTTAGAAATAAGTTTATCTGTTTGTAAGTAAATGGCAACTGGTATTAGTATGGTAGAAATAGTTGTTGAATTATTTTCTACAGTTATTTTATTGATTTATCTGCAGCATAATAAAATATGCTGCCACTTGAAATAAGTGCTGGCTTTGCTTCTCAGCTCATCATGCAATTGATTTGACTTTATGAAGTGAATGAATGTGTAACCGCCACATCTCATTTCCTCCTTTATTCCATTCAGAGCACATCTTCTGTCCAGGCTCTCTACCCTCCTTATCAGGGTATAATTTAAGCTTCTTGAGGGCAGGAACTTTATGGGCTTATTTATTTTTTGGATGACTAGATGACTGCTTACAATAGATGGTATATCAGGCAGTATACCTGTTAAAATAGTATTTAAATACTGTATTAGAAGATAAATAGAAGGAACTGTCTTTGCTATATTAAACCAATAATGTTAAAATATAACAATGAAAGGCAATGGCATTAATACACTTAAAATGACTTTAATATTGGGAGCTTACATGGAGCATTTACTACTTTTTAAATCTTTGTAGTAACCCTATGAAATAGGCACTATTCTTCCCATTTTACAGGTGAGCCACATAGAGGTTACATAATTGTTACCTAATGTCAAACAGCTAGTAATTGGCCAAGCTGGATTTTGAACCCATACACAGTGATGTTTGCTCTTAAGTCTAATGTTTTGCCTCTCTGTGATTTTATAATTGCTTTTTTAAATTAACATACAGAAAATTTTATTTCTTCATTTATGGAAAAATTCTTTTGTAAGTTCCCTCTTTCCATTTCCATTTCTGAATTGATACCATGAAGCCTTAGGTATGATGTCTTTAATAATAATAATGTCTCTTCTATGTCTAGATTGTCATGGAGACTGGCAATACCAAGAACTCTGCACTGATGGCTAAAAAAGCCCCTACAATGCCAAAACCCCAGTGGCACCCACCGTGGAAACTCTACAGGGTGAGTGACTCTGCATTTATTTTATTATGTGAACCATGATTGCTTTCTAGTTGACAAGCACTGAAGAATAGAATAAGGAGGAAAAAGAGTGAATATGAAAAGCTGGTAGAGCGATCTGAGGTGGATTGAGAAGAGTCTTAGAGAGTATCTTAAAAGATCTCTTGGGAAGGCGACTTCTTTAAGTAAAAGTTATACTTGTATTTTATATAAAATAGTATGAAATGTCAAGATAAAGCTACTAAATATGGATGGCAGACTAAATAAATTTAGAAAAAGTGTTCAGAGTATTTAGTTTGAAGGTGAAGGGGGAAAACACCATATAAAGAAATTTCTTTGGGCCTACCAGTTATTCTTTCAACTACAATAAATGAAAATGATTCAGAGTGTATCATCTAAAAGAAAATGGACATGCATGCTAACTTCAGCAGCACATATACTAAAATTGGAATGGTACAGAGAAGATGAGCATGGCCCTTACACAAAGATAACACAGATTCGTGAAGTGTTCCAATTTTGCATTGCTTGCCTGTACCAAAATATCTCATGTACCCCATAAATGTATTTCTACTGTGTACCCACAAAAATTAAAAACAGGAAATTTTAAAAAAGAAAATGTACATAGTAGGAAATGCACAGCTACACGTAATATGTATTTTAAAAATTTTATTTTTCAAATGATTGTACAGTAAGAGCCTTTTTGTTTGACATACAGGTCTAATGAATTGTAATAGATGTATTGATTTGGGTAACCACTACCACAATTAGGATATAGATGTTACATCAGCTCAAAAAACACCCTTGTGCTATTCACACTTTCCTTCACCTCTGACAATCACTGATCTGTTTTCTATCACTATAGTTGTCTTATTTTGTTTTTCAATAATTTCAGTTCTAATTTATTTTTAATTTTTATGGCTAACATAATAGATGTGCATATTTATGGGCTACATATCAAATTTGATAGAAGCATACAGTGTGTAGGCCAGGCATGGTGGCTCATGCCTATAATCCCAGTGCTTTGGGAGGCCTAGGCAAGCGCATCTCCTGAGCCTAGGAGTTCAGTACCAGCCTGGGCAACACAGCAAAACCCCATCTCTACAAAAAAAGACAAAAATTGGCTATGTGTAGTGGCGCACACCTGTAGTCCCAGCTACTCCAGAGGCTGAAGTGGGAGGATCACTTGGGCTCAGGAGGCAGAGGTTGCAGTGTACCCACAAAAGTTAAAAACAGAAAATTTTAAAAAAGAAAATGTACATAGTAGGAAATGTACAGCTACACATAATATGTACTTTAAAAATTTTATTTTTCAAATGATTGTACAGTAAGAGCCTTTTAATACTTTTAAAAAAGCCAAGATCACGCCACTGCACTCCAGCCTGGGCAACAGTGACACCCTATCTCAAAACAAAAAACAAAGAAAAACATACAGTGTGTAATGATCAAATCATGGTAATTGGGATATTTATCTCCACGGTAATTGGGATATTATTTCTTTGTATTAGGAACATTCCAATTTTACTCTTCTAGTTATTTTGAAATATACAATAAATTACTCTTAACTATAGTCACCCTATTGTGCTACCAAGCTAACTAGCCAAACTAGTGCTACCAAACTAGCTAACCAAACTAGTGCTACCAAACACTAAATCTTACTCCCTTTATCTATCTGTATTTTTGTACCCATGATCCACCCCTTCTTTATCTTCTGCCTCCCCATTATTCTTCCCAACCTCTGGTAGCCATTATTCAACTCTCAAGATCATTTAGTTTTTAGCTCCCATATGTGAGAGAGAGCATGCAATATTTGTTTTTCTGTGCCTGGCTTATTTCACTTAACATAGTATCTTCCAGTTCCATCAATGTTGTTGCAAATAACAGAATTTCATTCTTTTTTATGGCTGAATAGTATTCCATTGTGTGTATGTACCACATTTTATTTATCCGTTCACCTCATAATGGACACTTGGGTTGGTTTAGCTGTGTCTTTTTGACTATGTCATATAAATGGAATCACACAATACGTACTTCTTGAGACTGGCTTCCTTCACACAGCTTAATACCTTTGTGAGTCATTGAAGTTGTTGCAAGTATTAATAATGTATTCCTTTTTATTACTGAGTAGTATGCATTATATAAATGAGCCACAATTTGTGTTATCTATTAACTCACTGAAGATAAATTTCATATTATTGTAAAATATAATAGTCATTATCTCTTAAATTTATGATTTGAAGATGGGAGGGCAATTCAAACTCGGGCTGCAGTTAAACTTAAATACATTTTAACTTCTATGTTAACCTGCCCATTCTACTTTGTTTTATACAGGTTATCAGTGGGCATCTTGGCTGGGTTCGATGTATTGCTGTGGAACCTGGAAATCAGTGGTTTGTTACTGGATCTGCTGACAGAACTATAAAGGTAATAAGGAAGGAAGAAAAAATAAACATGATTTTGTGTTTGTCATGTAAGTTTAATCAGTTATTATTTCCTGTGGCAGGAATTGCTATTGCAGTTCCTCTGTTATTTTAGACCTGAATAAGGAGTAAAATTTATCATTTATACTAGTGAGTGTTCTAAATAAATATGTTTGAAAAGTGGTATTTAAACCACTTTTTCTTTACCTGCTGAATACCTACCACTAATTCCTTTATACTTACATTGTTCTCTCCAACTGGTTACAAAATTAAGAGCATGCACATTCATAGAAAATGTGGAAAATATAGAGAATTATGAAAGTACATAGACCTGTATATAATCCTACCATTGTTAGATATTTGGATAAGTTTCATTTTAGTATTTATTTCTATAAGCATCAATACCTTTACTTCTAAGCTCTTTTCCTGTGTGTGTATCTTTTAAAAATCATTCTTAGTATGTAATTTTATATCTTGCTTTTTTCACTTAACATTGTATCAAGGGCATATTCCTATGAAAAATTTACCATCTTTTAAAGTGGTTGCATAATGTTATATCATTTAGATAGTCTATAATCTGTTTTCCTATTGTTGGACAATAGAGTTTTTAGTCTGATTTTCACCATTACAAGTAATACTGTTAAGTTTTGTATATAAGACTTTTTCTGTATTTTAAATTATTTTGTTATGGTAGAGTTCCATAAATGGAATAAATGGGTCAAATATTTTTGAAGCTGATACCCAAAGTACAAATTACTTTCCAAATGGGTGAATCGATACTTGCAGTGTATGAGAGGATCCTTTTCAGCACATTGGTTGTACATTCCTTTACAAATATCTAATATGGTAAGCAAAAATGGATACTTAATCTTTTTTAAAAACTTTGTAAAAATTTCTAATGAGTTTGAACTTTTTCATATCTGTGTTTGCTGCTTTTAGGGTTTCTTTAAGTTGTTGCCATTAATTTAAGTATGGTATTAATTTAATACCATACTTTTATTACTGTTATTATCAAAGATATCATTTATATATATAACAAGAAGGTTAACCTTTTGTCATCTAATTGCAAATATTTTTCCAGCTTGAGCATGCTAGTTTTTTTCTTGCTTTTATTTGGAGGGGAGTCATTTTGCAAAATTTTTTATTTTTACATATTTGTTATCTTTTTCCTTTTCTCTTTGAAAGCTCAATTTTAATAATCAGGATTCTAAAATTTTGTTTTGCAGTAACCAGTGAAAGACAAAAATAAATATTCTTTTATTGCAGATCTGGGACTTGGCTAGTGGCAAATTAAAACTGTCATTGACTGGGCATATTAGTACCGTGCGGGGCGTGATAGTAAGCACAAGGAGCCCATACCTGTTCTCTTGTGGAGAAGACAAACAAGTGAAGTGCTGGGATCTCGAATACAATAAGGTAAGCTTGGAGTTAAGGATTTAAAACATTATGAACTACTGTTTATCTTTCTAATTCTAGAAGTTTTAACTTTCCTGCTTTGTCTTTAGGTTATACGGCATTATCATGGACATTTAAGTGCAGTGTATGGTTTGGATTTGCACCCAACAATCGATGTGTTGGTAACCTGTAGTCGAGATTCAACTGCACGGGTAAACGGGATGGAGTTGTGTATTTATCTGTAAATATATTGCATCTTCTAGGGTGCACGTTTGGTTTCAGAGTCTTCAATTGATTGATAGAGAATTAAAGATAGTTGTCTTGAGTCATCAATATCCTAGTCCCTAAGTTTCTCAACTTGCATTTTTTTCCACCTTAGTCTTCAGTTCTATGGCCTCACCATGTTAGTTTTATTAGTGCCCTGCCCCTGAAATGTGATATTCTCACGTTCCATTCTGTAACAACTATTGTCCATTAGTTCTTTCATTCAATAGTCTTAAAAAGTAATCTCATCATACCCATTCTTAGACTTTCAGTACCCTGATCTTTTAGCTTTTTAGAATTCTTGCAAGTTGTCTCCTATTTATATTCGTCCTCCAGTTTATAAATCATTATCTTTCACTTAAGCATTTTCTTTATTATATTCAGGCACTAGTTGTGTAGTAAATTTTCATCCTTGAATTGATCCAGTTATCTTCTTGAGATAATGAATACCTATTCTCTTTCCTAATATGTCTATTGTGTTTTTATAGATTTGGGATGTGAGAACTAAAGCCAGTGTACACACATTATCTGGACATACAAATGCAGTTGCTACAGTGAGATGTCAGGCTGCAGAACCACAAATTATTACAGGTATGATCGATACTTTCCAAGTTTACAGAATATTCATGTCAGAATCCATGTTATTATACATATACTTTTAATATTCATGAGGACTCTTGCTCTGTATTGTGTTCACAGTGTTTCTGTGTCATATTTTAATCACGGACAATTGAAATGTATTCAAATGAAATTTCATTCCACTGTTTTTACCTCATGCTTTTTACATATCATAGAGTATGCCATACATAGTATCCTGTAATGTCTGACTGGAATACTGTGTTGTGAACAATTAGGTATTATTTTATAGTGTCAAAATTATTTTTCTAGGAAATTGAAGTTAGAAGACAAAATACCTTGAGACTAGTAACCTTTAGAGCTGATGTGAATCTTACTTTGCTCTAAATAAAGTTAGTAACAATGGATCTTTAATACTAGAAAATAATTCCCTTGCTTGATGTATTTTATTAACTTAAAAAAATCATGTAAATTTTTTCCTTTTCACTAGGGTAGGTATACAATCATATATTTATTTCTTATTTGCATGTGTTTTAGCTGTTCAATTGACAGTGAATCAGTTGTTGTATTGCATTTTTTTAAAGCATTAAAATCAACCTAAAAATTTGGAACTATGAAGAAATTAGCCAAGACTAATTTGCATGTGATACAACTTTCATTTAGAACATATGTATTTTGGAAGAATGCTTTGTATTTTATTTAACTTTTGCATTATTTTTCCTGGTCTGTGTTTTGAGGGATATATGTGTTTGCATTACAGGAAGCCATGATACTACAATTCGATTATGGGATCTGGTGGCTGGAAAAACAAGAGTGACATTAACAAATCACAAAAAATCAGTTAGGGCTGTGGTTTTACATCCAAGACAGTAAGTGTATTTTCCTAATTAGCTTCTTGTTTTTCTTCAGTTCTTAATGTAATGCTGAAATGCTAGTGGTGTTAGCACTACTTTTGGCAGTCATTTAGCTGCTGTCATTTCTAGGCCTGTGCTGCATAGGAACGTGTGTTTCTTTTATTTTCCTCATGCATTATTTTGCTTCATGCCCTATAAAACATGAGGAAAGCCTTCTGCTTGATAACAAATAAATAATGTCAAATAAGACAATGTAAATCATGATTAAATGCTGCATGTCAAAATAAAAGATATTAGTGGCCGGGCTTAATGTTTTGGACATAAATGATATTGGACACTGAGACATTCATTGAATAGTTTAATTCTTAAGGAGGAAGTTAATATATGTAGAAAGAGAAATAACAACTGTGAACATTATAGTCAGAGTATTTAAAAAGGTGGAGCATAATATCACAACTATTGTTTGTTGTATCAGATCACTCTGACACTTTTCTGGTTATATTCGTATTCTTCCTCTCCTTCCTTTCCTCTTCTCTGTCTTCTACTCTCCATACCCTTTTCCCCCTCTCTTCTTCCTTCCTTTGCTTATCTTTCTCACTCCCATTTCTCCTCTCCTCCCTCCTGTTCTCTCTTCCTCTTGCCCTCTATTCCTTTTCTCCCTTTCTTCCTGTTCCTGTCTTGCTCTCCCTCCCTCCAAAAGAGTTGCATAACACATTGCCCTTCATGTGAAATAGGGCTTCTGCACATTTATTGCTCTGGCTTAGTGCAGAGCATTAAGGAAATGAAAAGAGAACAAAACATTAATCTAGGACTTAAAATATACTGTTAAAAATGTGAGGGTCTGATTTAACCTTGAACAAATGTCTTAATATTTTTACATTTTGATATGACTGTTTTGCTGAATATATAAATCATTGAGTACACAATGCAAAATATAACTGAAATAAGCTTTTTAAAATCCACAATTTTATTTAACTTGGTTTACTTTGTCATTAATTCTTTTTAATGTTATTTCAGTTACACATTTGCATCTGGTTCTCCAGATAACATAAAACAGTGGAAATTCCCTGATGGAAGTTTCATTCAAAATCTTTCCGGTCATAATGCTATTATTAACACATTGACAGTAAATTCTGATGGAGTACTTGTATCTGGAGGTAAAATAAGATTTTTATAATAAATATGTTTAGTCTGTTATTTTTTCTTTTAATGATGAATAAACATTTGTAATGCTTCTAAGCTGTCACACTTAAGTATTATAGCAGCACTTGCCTGGTTAGGGCATATTTGCATGTTATTATGTGTGTTCATGCATATTCATAATACCTGTAGTATATTTCATAGCTTAGTCCTCTTTGAGTTCCCATCTAATGAATTTCAGGGATTTATGCTGGGAATTGCTTAAAATTTTGTTTATTATTCTGGAATTGGATGTCAGATTTTGAGGTGCTTTTTAAGATGTGTAAGTTCTGAACCCAGCACAAATTAAAGTAGACAAACCAATATTAAGAGAAGGTGGAGTGCCTGTGTCTTATGTATGTTTATAACCGTAGTATTCCCATGCCTGGGCTAATGATGCTTAATAAATGTTTGTCAAGCTGTACTGCTGAGGGGATACCAGGTGTAACTAGATTTTTCCCTTTAAGCTGACAATGGCACCATGCATCTTTGGGACTGGAGAACTGGCTACAATTTTCAGAGAGTTCACGCAGCTGTGCAACCTGGGTCTTTGGACAGTGAATCAGGAATATTTGCTTGTGCTTTTGATCAGTCTGAAAGTCGATTACTAACAGCTGAAGCTGATAAAACCATTAAAGTATACAGAGAGGATGACACAGCCGTAAGTTCTCTGTTTCACATTCGTTAAGTAAAACAGCTATACCAATTTGGCAGCGTATTCTCATTTAATTATCAGAAGGAAAAATAATCTTTATACTATTTAAGATATTTGTCTTCTTGAATAGTGTCCATTTATAGATTTCTGTATTGTTTCACTGATGCCAGTGAATCCATGGATGGCTGTAATTTTATCCCAACTTTCTTTGTTATAGTTGCTGGGAAATGTTGCACCAAGAATAACAGCAAATAAATAGATTGCTATGTAAATTAATTCGAGAATCATAAGCTTTGGTGTTAGTAGAATATCCAAGTAGAAATGTTATTTTAGATGGAAAACTACAAACTAAACCTAATGAATCCATCCATCTGTTGTTAGACTTGGATAATGCCAGAAGTTTATCAACTCTTCCTAAAATTGTCAAAGAACTAAGTGTATAATGCCAATGAATAATGTTAGAGTAGATACCTTATTTTTGTTAGAAAGGAAGCCTATTAGACATGAAGCAAACTAATAATACTTTATTTTAACTCACTTTTCTATTTTTAGACAGAAGAAACTCATCCAGTCAGCTGGAAACCAGAAATTATCAAGAGAAAGAGATTTTAATGAATGTGGAATTTTTTCTCTCTCTTTTTTTTTTTTAATTAAAAAAAAAAAAACTTGGCGTTGATGAGGATATCCAGTCATTTTGTGCTCTGGCTGGGAATATAAAGGAGAAATTCACTTGCTTCAATCATTGCTGCTTCATATTTTACAATAAACTGTCCCCTGTCCCCTACCCCTGTGTTTTTATTTCTAAAATAATTTGCGATACTAGGAAGATGCAGATAATCAAGTAAATGCAGGCTTATTGAGCATAACTATTCTAGATGTAATATTTTGACAGTCTTATTAGAAACCCCCCTTTTTTAAAAAAATGTATGAAACCGATTATTAGGACATTTGAAGGAGCAGTAATTTTTTTTAATCCTTTAAAAACTAATATCTGTGACTAATAATTTGAGATTAAAAGATTTGAAGTCTTAATTTATGTATGTTTATTCCAAAAACAGTTTTTGAGTGTATGTTCTACAAAGTTCTGCACTAGATACTGTTCAGGAAATAGACAAGTAAGATGTGTCTATCCTCTAAGACTTCCAGTTTGGTAGCTTAGTATAGAAATTCTGTAACAGAGGTTCAGGTGAAATGCTGGGGGAACAGAAGGGGTATTTTTCTCAGGAAGGATTGTGGAAGACTTCATAGAGTAAGTGGCATTGGAGATAACCTTGAAGTGAAGGAGGACAAAGAAGGCAAAGAGATGAGGCATAAAGTGATGAAACCAGGCACAAGAAAGTGTGCGGTGTGTTCTGGGACAAAGAATGTTCTGCTACTGTCGAATAATGGGGAGTAAAGCTGGCTTGTTCTGGGGAAAGCTCATATAAGTATGGATTTTATTCCTCAACTAGTAGGATACCAATACTGGTATTGAAACTTGGGGAAAATAACTGGAGATACCAGTGCAGCTATTTAAAACTGTAGCAAGGGCTGCAATCTTGTCTAGATTTTAAAGAGAAGTTTTAAAGTTTCTAATACTGATGCCTTTTTTTGGTAAATACAAGTTTTCTAAATCCTGCCCTGGGATCCTGATTCCCCATTAGTCAGAAAGATTTGTCAGACTTCACCTTCTATAATTAGAAAACACAGTTATAAGAACAGTCAATTTTTAAAATTTTCCAAATTAAAAAATTGCACCATGATTTCGAACGAGCACTTCCAATTACGTTACCCATCTTGCATGCCATAGGTGGGAGTATAATTGTCACAGCCTTTAGGAATGTAGTTTTCCGGGATTTACTGAAACTGTTTGAACCTTTTGGCTTACTAAATTCATTTCTAGGAAACTGCCTAATGGGTATAATCTGACAAGTGTACACAAGCAAATTCATTGCACCTTTGTTCTTTAATACTTAAAACTAGCCCAAATGCCCTGTCAATAAGGGACTGGTTTAATAGATGGTACCTTTATGCAATTTGTTTCTAAGTATTCATTAAGAGAGTGAGGAATGTCTGGATTATTAGGGCAAGATTTCTAAACTTTTGGGTAAAAAAGTTGTGCAAGCATTTTTGTGAACAACTTGATGCTCTAAAATATAAGTAGCACCACATTACTAACAGTAGCTTTGTTAGGAAGCAGAATTATGGAAGAACTTTCATGGCTGGCTTTACATATTTCTATAATGTTTTAATTTTCTATAAGCATGTATTTCGTAAACTTAAATAAAGAAAAAAGAACACTACACTTGGATTCCTGAGAGATTCTGATATGCCTCCTAACAAAAATCAGAGGTGGATGCTGTTCCATCTCTAAAGGCCGAGAAATTACTAGTACAAGGAGATGAGAAAGCCCCTACCAACCTGTCTGGCAACGCTTCAACTATTGTGTTCAAGTTAGGTATACGTATCAAATTCTGAAAAGCATTACAAAAAAAATCTGTTTCCCTGCTCCATGCTGCCCTGTATTACAGTGTTCTTGAATGCTCTGTTGCATTAAGTTCATATACCATAATGTATTCATGAACCCTATGAAAGATGCAGAATTTCATGCGTGTGCCCTTTTACTTACCTGACAGACATCCAACCAGGGTTAAGCTCAAATCTCTTCCACCGCCCATTCCATATAGCTTGAGTGTAGTCAAGCTATAAAATGTTACCAAGGAAAACAACTCCACTGACTGGACTCATTCTTGGTCTGTAACCACATATCCCAAGTGGGCCATCAATAATGACCAAATACACGTTTCCATAGTTAATGCCTTTTGCCTGCTGTTACAGAGGATGAGCAATCAGCCTCACAACAATTCCCTCTGTGCAGTTGTTGCCATACACTCTTGCCCACTCAAGGACCTTGCTCCCGTGATTAAACCCTTTCTCTCCTGTACCGTGAATTTCTTCCCTCTGCCCTAAATAAGTGTCATCAACAAATAGGTTGCCATACTGCTTCTTAGAAAAAAAAATCACTAAACCTATTGTTTCCCTCTAGGAATATACCCATTTCTCTACTCTTAACAGCCAAACTCTTACTAGAGTTTTTGATAAACTTATTTCTATTTCCTCACTTTACATTTTTTCAACCAATTGCAAAAAAAAAATAATGAAAATGTGTTAAACATTTTTCTTTTGAAAAAAGGAATTGGTTAGTTAATGAAATAAGGAAAAATAGTAAATAAATACTGATTTTTTTGGTACAAAAATAGGTAAAACTAGATAAGCCAGTTAAACAGAAGTATAAATAATAGAAACAAAGGGAGGAGGGAAGTAATAATTAAAAGAGCTCTGTCCAATTCCATGCCATTCACCAAACAAAATGATTAAAGAAAAAAATAGCCTATGGCTATTTCAAAAAGATACAGAAAACATAAACAGATTAGTTTCCATAAAAAAATGAAGTTGTCAAAGACAGCCACCTCTACCACCACTAACACATACATCACTAACCCTGAAGAACTTCAGAACTGCATCCTAAAATAATTTAAATGCACTTGAAATTTTTCCTAGGACCTAGATAAAGAAGGAAATCTTTTGTGTGTTTTTAAATGTTACTATAACAAAGACACCTAAATCCAATAAAGAACAAATAACTTGTGATTTCATCTCACTTATGGATGCAAATATTATTAGGAAAGTTTAATAAAAGAATCAAGCCACATACCCAAGTGGAGATTATTCTAAGAATGCAAGGATAGTTTACTATTAATTAATATAGCTAATTAAGTTAATTAGCTATATTGATAATTAGCTACATTGATTTAGATAAGGTAGAAAATATGAGCATCTTCATAGATGCCAAAGAAGGGTTTCTATACATAGAAATATATATATATATATATATATATATTTTTTTTTTTTTTTTTTGAGACAGAGTCTTGCTCTGTTGCCCAGGCTGGAGTGCAGTGGCACAATCGTGACTCACTGTACCCTCTGCCTCCTGGGTTCCAGTGATTCTCCATATAATTTGAAATTTATTCTTGGTTAAGAAACTTATTAACAAAGCAGTAGATAGATACTTCGATTAAATATGACTCTTCTTTCTTAACTTGGTCAGAGGAAGTTTCTCCTGAAACTTCTTTAGGAGAATTTAGAAAGCTGAAAACCAGAATTCTCATGGAGAATTTCTGTCTTTCATTGAGAATAATTTGTTACCTAATTAACATATCAAATAGAAATATTGATACCTGAGAGTCATAAATTATAGTTTAATTTTGTAAAAACTGAAGTTTACTGGACTCCTCTGCCTTAGAATGGGGGGAATGGGTGTGCTTTCTGCTTGATTTAAAATTGTGACACTCCTATCTAAATCACATAGTACACCCTAGCTATCGCCTATTTCTGCTGTATTTTTCTCGATTATTATTTTTTATTGTTTGTTTCACCCAATAGAATGTAAGCTGCAAAATAATTGGTCTATCTTAATCACCAACGTGTTGGCTGGTATTCACTATGTTTTGTTAGATGACTGAAGTCAGAAATTTTAATAATTAGGAAATTGGAAGAATCACCTTCAGTGATCTGATTTGAATTTTTAAACTTTTGTAACAAAAGCATATTATTGAATGAACTGTTAAACAATGGGATTTCAGAAGTAATTTTAACAAGGTTAATTTATACATTTATGAATTTAAAATGTAATTAACATTTAACAGCAAACTCATAGATTTGGAAGCTACTTTGATGTGATTAAGCTGAATTTAGAAAGTGTGGGTTACAATCTCACAGCATTTATACTCTTCAACTTTTCAAGGAGTAAAATTTTCTTCTTTGAACAAACTGTACCCTCTACTGCTCTTTTTTTAAAATAGCTTATGGTTAAAAGATAGTGTCAGCTGGGCATGATGGCTTGCGCCTGTAATCCCCGCAATTTGGGAGACCAAGGCAGGAGGATTGCTTGGCCCCAGGAGTTCGAGATCAGACTGGGCAACATAGTGAGACCCAGTCTCTACAAATTTGTTTTAAAAAAATTAGCTAAGCATGTTAGCACAAGCCTATAGTCTCACTACTTGAGAGGCTGAGGTGGGAGGATCACTGGAGCCTGGGAGGTTGAGGCTTCAGTGAGCCGTGATGGAACCATTGCACTCCAGTGCAGTCGACAACAGAGTGAGACCCTGTCTCACAAACAAAGATAGTGTTTGCATTTCTAAAAAATTTAGCTCTGAAATATATAAATAATATAAGTAAATAGAGTATGCATTACATCCTTGCTTAATTTCTGTCTGAAATTAAGAAATTCAGATAAGTGAGGATGGCCTGAAGTTCAGTGGTAAAAACATTTCACCTGTTTGGATACAAAACTGAGATTCTTAGAACCTGCACTGAGTTGTTTATACCCCCTGGGGATAGACATATTTTGTCTTGCGGCTTCACCATAAACTGAATTTATTAAAGACAAGGACTGACATGCATTTCAAGTAGCCTTTCTTTATAGCTATCATTTGTGGTGATAAGTATCAACCGGAAATTTCTGAAAATGAAATTGAAATGACCCACCCCTGAGAAGAGTAATATTTGGTTGGCATCTCTAACATCATACTTAAAAGACAGCCTATGAAATTCTTAAAAACTTTAGGACATTTCAGTTTGTTCATCTTCAGCACCATCCTGATGATTCTGTGATATGTGATCTTTTCTTCTGATCAGATGTCTGCACTTCTGGAAGAGGAAAAGGTATAGTTCAGAGCAGAACAATTCACCCTGGTTTTATTCTTGGCTCTGACACTGATTAATTGTGCAATGCGCTCATCTACAAGTGACTTCATTGACTGCATTTTTCTGTTTCTCAGTTTTCTCACTGGTGAAACAGGGGTGATAATAGTTCTAGTCCCATCAAGTTGTTGTGCCTATTAAAGAGTAAAGTTATTGCAGGGCCTACCAAATAGTAAACACTCTATGAATATTAGCTATTATTTTGCTGGATATGTTAATTGCCATCATGGTTGGTTACTGCTGCTGAAGTTTTTTATGGTGTCACAGATTCTTTGCTCTCCTTTCTATCTTGAGCTGCTGAATTAGTTCTAGACTCTAGGACACTCTCCCAAGGCCTTTGGTAAAGCGGCTCTTCATGTTTTAGGTGCAAATCAAGATGTCTCTAGACATACCCAGTTTCTGGTGAATGTCATGTTGAGCATTCAAGGAGAAAATAACATAGATGCCTTGGATGGGGCATCTATGTTATTTTCAGGCTCCCCTTACAAATGTGTTTCCATATCTTCCCACATACTATTTTTCCCCCACAGAATTTATATACATATATCATACATAATCTACTGTATGTTTATTTTTAATACAATTTATATTTTATATAATCATCTTCATCTTTATATGTAACATACATAATTGTATTATATATAATACACTTGAAATATTTGACTTTGTTAATTGCCATTTAAAAATCTTAATGGAACCTTAATTACTTGGTTATTTATCTATATATTTCTTATGAAACAAGGATAAATTTTCCCCACTACCCAGTCCTCTCCCAGATACGTACCTGTGAATTAATTCCACATCAACTCTCTTCAAAGACCCAGCTCTATTTTTTTTTTTTTTAGGAGAGGGGCGTATGGTAGGGTGAGTTAATTTCCAATAAGCATTCTCCTCTTTCACTTAATTTAATTTTTTTTTTTAATTTTTGGCAGGGGTCGGTGGGGAAGATGTAGGGGATGCATCCACCTAAAATGCTACATTTCTCAGACTTTTATTCAGTTATGTGTGGCCATGAAGGCAAGTCCTAGCCAGGGAGATTTTATCAGAAATGTTGTGTGAGACTTTCAGAAAGTTTGTTTAAAGTTGTTGACTCAGCTGGAAGATGCGGGCATTCACCCTTTCTCCTGTCAGGAAAGCAAATGTTAGCTGGAGCATATAAACGTGACAGCTTGTCCCACCATCTTAGGACAAGAGGTGACCCTGAAAATGGAAGCCAGCCTTAGGATAATGCAGCAGGGATACAGAAGCAGCCTGATGTCATTACGAATATAATGCTGCTATTCCAATTCTAGACTGCTCACCTTTAGATATCTATTACATCATAGAGAAATAAACTTCCATCTTCCTTAAGCTACGGTTATTTTGACTTTTCTATTTTATAGGCAGCCACATTGTTTCTTAACAGACCCAGGGGACTTGCTTTTGAGTGCCTCCAGAAGTGGGTACATATCCATGGCAATTCAGTTGGGAGCTCATCAAAGTCTCAGGGCAGGAGAGAGGGTGAGGAATGGTGAGAAGTTGACTTTTGTTGAATGAGCAACGGTCCATGTATAGGCAACAATGCAAGGAAGGCATTCATAGGAAAGTCATGAGAAGAAGCTTTTCTGCCAGGGGCATGATGATGAGCTCACAGGAATGGCAAGGGATGGTCTGTAGGTGTTCGCTGGTCTTGATGTTTCCAAGGGATGGAGCTGACTCCTGGCTGACTCTTTCTTTTTGAAGAGGTTATAAATTCTCTGCTCTGTTCTCCTTGGAGCTTCTCTTTTGAATCTTAAAACCCTAGTTTCTACTTCAATAATAATATTAAAATAGTTTCTTTCTCCTTAAATTCCTGCTTTAACAATCTTAATTCTCTCCCAGGCAACATGACTGCCTCCAACTGATGAGGGGAAGAGTCAGGAAGCGGAGGAGAGAAAAACACAGGATTAATGCCCAGGATGTTATCTCACTACAAGTACCTCCACCATGGTGTCTTCTAACACTATGGTAAAATGACTGTTAATACAAAAAAAAAAATTTGTTTAAGTAAATCAAAATCAGCATAGTTTCTGTTGATTAAAAAAATACAAAAGAAAAATACTCATTGAACTTCCTAAGAAGTATTGTCGTGTACTGAGCATGCCAAATGATTCTTAAAAGGAGAACCCAGGAATACTGATGTTGCCAAAAAGCATGACATTATCATTTAGTAGATTGCTTTATGAATGAAACAGCTATTTGAATAAAAGTCTTGACTGTCTACCATCCTCTTGGAAGCGGTTTGCAATGACAATTGCAATTAATAATAATTATATTATTAATTAATAATAATTGCCTCCAGTACCTTTGGTGGCATTAGAAGGTACTGTTTTCCTTAGGAATTACTTGTAGGATTTTTCATTCCATTCATACGAGGTGTGAAGGTGGAGACGTATTACAGTAAATTGTTTACATTGGAGTGTGGCCAAGAGAGGGAATGTTGCAAGAGCAAAATATGATGAATGTCCATGAGAGAGTGGGAGGCCATAGCAGCTACAGGGAAGTAGGATGGAGCCAAAATAATCTCAAGTACTCATATGACTGGGACTATTAGTGAGGAATAAGAAACAAGACTCCCTAAGCAAGCCTGTGACTAAATGAAAGTACCAGAGTCCACTTTCACTGGGGTCAGAATGTTAGCTCTTCCTTGTCGTCTGCTGGTGTTTGAAAAATTTGATATCCAACTGTTATTAACATAGGCTCAAAATACAGAGAGAAAGAGCTAAGGGATGATCCCCAGATACAATGAAAGTAACTCTACTCTGTTTTCTTTATTTCTGGGTCCTAGCTATGGCAGGTTATCTCCTATCTTATTTTAATAAGATATTAGATCTTTGCATGATTCATTCACTCATTCAACAAACACTTATTGACATGTCACCCTTCCCTCCTTCCAGCACAGAGGCAGGTTTTTCTCTGTTTTTATTTCTTTTAGTTATTTCAGTTGGGAAACCTGTGTAACTATATACAAAACGTATATATATGCACATGTTTATTTAAAATTTTTGCTGAATTTTGAAAAATCATTTATGAAAAATTATGACATAACATACATTATTATTCTAGTATACAGGAATTATAATGTGGGCCAAACAAGTCATTCTTGATTTTCAGATGTGCCATAGTTTTAGTTTTACATTTTATTACTTTGTAACATTACAGATTTTGCTAGTTCATTTAGTCAAACTTTATTAAATTGTGTAACTGTAAATGGAACTTTATAAGTCTATTCTAGCTAGCAAAATGTATTTTATCAAGTATAGTAACAGAAGAGTGAGATACATAGGTTAGAAGTCCATATCTATGAAAAAAATTTTTCTAAGACTTGACATAATTGTAACCTTATATTGGACTATAAACTTAAACTTGGATGTATATATTGTCATTTACATAGTGTCATATATTCACACCAACTTGCTTGTCCATGAACGATTAGAATGCTGAACTTTCACATTTAGACTGTTTTAAAATTGTCCACTACTGAGACTTAAATCAATTATTGATAATAAAACTGCATTCTTGATTAATATATATAAAGGACAGCTAATGTATTAGTATTACCCTATCATTTAACTTGAACTACGGATGAAAAATGTAAGATATTCCTTTAAGTACTTTCTGTTCAACACCTTGTAAGTGAGACTTGGATTTGAGGAAGTAATAAAACATTTATTCTTGTGTAATGTCACAGATTTGCAGATAGTTCATTTTAAATCTCTGAGGTCTACACTCATTAACAGTGACTTATAAAAAAGAAAGAGTTCCATTTACAAGATTCTTGGTAAATAAAGAAAAATATAAATATTACCAGCCACACTCTTCCCTACCCGCCCCCAAACCCCAGCCATAGCGTGGAAGACATTCATGGACAGAAGCATGCTTTTCAGGGTAAATGTGACTTAGGATTCTTCCTGGATGGTGCATGCGCCTCATAGTTCCCCATTCTTCCATCTTGGAGAGAGCTGGAGGAGTGGAATGGGGTGTCTGGGAATTCTCTTAACACAATGGGGCGATGTCTTCACAGCATCGTTCCCCATTTGTTGTCATGACTTGCACCTGCAGGGCGCTCACTCCACCAGCTACCGCCCACCTGTGCAGAATCCTCATTTCACTTCCCTTAATCAAAGACCCAGCTGGTGGATGGAGCGCTAACTTCTCCTGGCTTAATTTTCTTTATCTTAAATAAGGAGACAAATTCAATAAAGTGGAGCATTATTCTGGTTTGATTGTGTGGACCAATCAAAATGTGGTCTTTGATATCTTCTGAAATAAAACATACACACTATTTTATTAAAGGCAGAAAAACAAATATAGATGAAAATATCCAAAGTCTGCTACCAATTTTACTTTTTTAAAAATCCTCAGCCCAATTTTATATAACCATAAGCAGAAATTTCAGAAATATTCTCCTCAGAGGATAAAGCGAAAAAAGTTTTTTAATGTTTCTAACCCTCTAATGAGACTTCTTTTCCCTAAATGGTTGGTCTGCCCTCATGTCCTGTCCTGTAACCTGTTGTTTTGTTTCTTTGTTGTTTTTTTACCCTCATCTTTTCTGTGATGGTAAATCTGTTCTTTTTTGTCAATGTCCTTGATCTTCCCAGAGCCTAGCAGGTGACCCCACCCCACCCTCTCCACAGACCTCCCCCCACTTGCCTTCAGTTCCCTCATCCTCTTCCTCCTCAAGCTGCTGTATTACCAGTAACACATTTTAAATGTGTGGTTGGCTTTTTATAGACAATGGTTAGATTTAATATGTATGATTTATGTTTGAAAAGCAAGCAAGTTGTGGAAAGACTTGGGAATCAAGATTTGTTCTTGTTCTTGGATTGAAATCAATTTTGAACGGTGGCACATAATACCACATGCAGCCTATGGAACTTTATATCATGCTGGACTTGGTTTAGTACACATGGATCAGGATGCTGATGTCAAAGGTGACATGCTCAAGATTTTGTTCCCCTTGGGATATTCAGGACAGTGTTTAATTTTTTTTCAATAATTGAGGCCTCTTGTCTGTAATATCTTATACTTTCCAAATAATTTTCATGTATTTTATTTTTTTAATTGTGGTGAAATACACATAGAATTTATCATAACCATTTTCAATTATACACATCAGTAGTGCTGTGTACATTTGCATTGTTGTGCAGCCAAACCTGAGAATGCTTTTCATCTGCAAAACTGAAACTCTGCACCAATTAAACAATAAATCCCCATTCCCTCTTCCTCGCAGCTCCTGGGAACCACCTGTTTACTTTCTGTCTTTATGAATTTGATTACTCTAGGTTCTTCATATGAGTGGAATTGCATGTATCTTTTTATAGCTAGCCTATTTCACTCAGCATGGTGCCCTCAAGTTTCATCCATGTTGTAGCCCATGTCAGAATTTCCTTCCCTTTTAAGGCTGAATAATATTCCATTTTATGTATATACCATATTTTATTCATCCACTCATGTCAATGGACACTCGGGGAGCTTCCACCTTTTAACCATTGTGAATAATGCTGTTGTAAACATGGGTATACAAATATCTCTTTGAGATCTTACTTTCATTTTTTTGGCTGTATATCCAGAAATTGAATTGCTGGATCACATGGTAATCGTATTTTTCATTTTTTGAGGAATTGTCATATTGTTTTCCATAACGGCTGCACCATTTTTGATTCCCATGAACAGTGCACAAGGGTTCCAATTTTTCCACATCCTCACCAACATTTACTTTGTTTTGTTTTGTTTTTCAAAAAAGGCAGGCTTACAAGATACCTAAACTGTTTATTTCACCAGCCAGTATTTCTGATTTTCTTCCTGAGGCTGTATTTTAAAACTTTAGAAGTCTACACATACTGCATTTAGACTTTCTATATCCAGAGAAAGGGGCTGAGAGCAGAAGAGGTCAGGCCCCAGGCTGGTTTTGGGTGGGAAAAGTGGCAAAGATTTCTCCATAACAGTCTGTGTCAGTTTTCTAACAATTGAAATGCCTTTAAGCTCTCCGTCATCCACAAAATTTCCTCTAGGACATCTATGACAGAAAAACACTCTTTCATATACACAACACCAGCAGAGAGCAGAGAGAAGGGAGTGGACAGAAAGGAGTGGACATTACACAGGCACAGGCCACATTTTTAATTCATCCAGAAAAAGGATTTCTGATTCAGTTTAATGGTAAGGAGTTGCATAAAACTATAACATGTTCCGCCTCTTCCTCAAAACGAACTGGGCTGAATTTCTGTGATTGGAATCATTTCCCATAATGGTGAATTAAGCGCTATAAAAAATAAAATCAATCCCATCTCTATGAGTAGCATAAGAGCTGCTTCCAGGAACCTAGGGACGCCCACATTCCATACCCCACCCAGACATTGTCAGTTCCTCAGACAGCTACATGGGAAGAATAAAACCCTTCTGTCAACTTTTTTGGGGAGTGAGGGAGAGGTGGTGTTCAGGGGAGATGTGAGATAGATTTTTTTAATCCCCCCCGCCCCACTGCCCTACCTCCCCAGCAAAACCTACACTCACACACTCAGATGCACCTGCACGCCCATTTTTAAGAAAGCTTTTCCTCCCTGTGACTACAGGATCCCAGCATCCAGCGTCCTTCAGGCTGTGGGACAATGCCAGGTAATGGCACAGATCCAATGTATCAGCATAGTACAGAAGGCTCATGTGTTATCTCACAAGCTGAGGGGACAGGGGCAAAGAAGTGGACTCTCATGGGGGACTTGCTGTTTGTCTTAAGTCCAATCTACTCAGCAACGCTCTCAGGTCCAGGGGCTGGGAGAGGTTCTGTGGGCACTTGTGGCAGACGACCTGATGGTCCCAGCCCATTGTGGTAAGCAGAAAGTGATTGAGTGGGGATCAAGCAGCATCTCTCGCAAGGTCACTGTGGTCTCAGCTTCTAAACACCTCAGTAAGGCTGAAGTCCAGCACAGCCAGTGAGCCATCTTCGCTGTAAGAGCCCGGGAAGGGAACACCGTGTGAGGAAAACACCAGCCCAATGACACATTGGTCTTGTACAGCTGAGCCAAGGGCACCTCTCCCTCTCTTGGTGTCCACAAGGGAGACAGTCCCATTCTCATCACAAAGATGAAGATTTCACTTTGCTGAGGATGCCAAGCCAGTGAGGGGGGAAGGCAGCCAGAGGCACTGCAGCCCACCTGTGACGTTGGCTTGGGACAGAGAGTATTCCAGAATAAAATTCTACTGTCCTCACTGCAGGAAAGAAACACACAGTCCTTGCGGGGAGAGTCAGCAGCACAGGTGACCTGCCCAGCATGAGATCGGTATGAATTCAGTGCCACCTGCTGAGCAAGGTCCCAATCCTTGATGCTGAAGTCTTTGCTGCCGCTGACAGCCGAGAGCACTGAGGGTAGATACAATGTCTCCATGCTCATACTTGCAGAACTTGCTGACGATGAGTGGCTCGTTCTCATCCACCTCCCACAATTCACCAGCACCTGAATCAGAAGCTGCTATGATAACTCTCTCCCCCACCCAAGTGAGGTCAGCCACTCCAGCCTCCATCTGGGCTCCAGCAGAGCAGAAGCCTTCTTTGAGGGTGGCACAGGGGTCCTTAAAAAGGCAGAGGGGACCGGGCGCGGTGGCTCACGCCTGTAATCCCAGCACTTTGGGAGGCCGAGGAGGGCAGATCACAAGGTCAGGAGGTTGACACCATCCTGGCTGACACGGTGAAACCCTGTCTCTACTAAAAATACACAAAAAAATTAGCTGGGCGTGGTGGCGGGCGCCTGTAGTCCCAGCTACTCGGGAGGCTGAGGCAGGAGAATGGAGTGAACCCGGGAGGCGGAGCTTGCAGTGAGCTGATATCGCGCCACTGCACTCCAGCATGGGCGACAGAGCGAGGATCCGTCTAAAAAAAAAAAAAAAAAGTCAGAGGGAGCCGGCCCAGCAGCGGCCACTGAGACTGGAGGACCCGGAGCAGAATCCCCCGTGGGACTGGTACCGCGCAGCTTCCAACTGCGTTCCATGCAGGCCGGTGCGTTAGGGGGCGGTAGGAAAGAAGGGTTTCCTTCTGCATCTCCATGGTTCCAACTCCAACCTGGATTCGGCTCCGGTAGCAACTCCCACGTGCTGCACCTCCTGTTTGTTTTTGGTTGTTGTTGTTGTTGTTTTCCCCTTGATAGTAGCCATCCTAGTAGGTATGAGATGGTATCTCATCGTTTTAATTTGCATTTCCCTGGTGTTTAGTATTTCAGAGCATATTTGTATGTGCTTATTGTCCATTTGTATGTCTTCTTTGGAGAAATCTCTATTCAAGTCCTTTGTCCATTTTTAAATCATGTTGTTTGTTTTTTTTTCACTGTTAAGTTGTAGGAGCTCTTATCTATTCTGGATATTAAACACTTATCAGATATATGATTTGCAAATATTTTCTTCCATTTCATTCGTTGCCATTTCATTCTGTTTATTGTGTCTTTTGATGCACAATGATTAATTTTTATGTAGTCCAATTTATCAATTTGTACTTTTGTTGCCTGTGCTTTTGGTGTCAGGTACAAGAAATCATGGCCAAATCCAGTGTCATGAAGATTTTCTCTGATACTGTCTTCTAAGAGTTTTATAGTTTTAGCTCTTCAATTTAAGTTTTCAATCCATTTTCAGTTAATTTTTGTATATGGTGTTACTTACAGGTCCAACTTTATTCTTTTGCATGTGGATCTCTGGTTTTCCCAACACCATCTGTTGAAAAGACTGTCGTTTCCCCATTTACTGGTCTTGGCAGCCTTGTTGAAAATCATTTGACCACATATGGATAATTTATTTCTAGGCTTTCTATTCTGTTCCATTGGTCTATATGTCCCTTTATGCCAGTACCACACTATTTTGATTACTATGTCTTTGTAATACATTTTGATACTGGGAAGTGTGAAACCTCCAAAGTTGTTCCTGTTAAGATTGTTTTGGCTATTCTGGGTCCCTTGAGATTCCATATGAGTCTTAGGATGGATTTTTTTCTGCTTAAGCAAAAACATTGGGATTTTGATAGGGACTGCATTAAATTTGTAGATCACTTTGGGTAGTACTGACATCAAAGTTCCCATTTTTGGTGATATAGGATCACTCTTGATTTCAGAAATTTTATCCATAGTTGACAAAAAGAGATAAGGAAAACAGCCATATGTAATGAGTTTCCAGAGATGTGAATATCAAAATATCAAAGAACATTCACTCTGTGTCCTCAGTTCAGGAGTCAGGCTTCTAGTTTCCTTCCTAGAACTCATTCATCTTTTTTACCCCAGCCTGCCTTCCTTGTAACAGAACTGGATATGAACATTCCTGTAAGAGCGCTTACCAAATTTTCACTAATTGACAGAAATTCAAAATGTGAAATGTTTTAAGTACCCATGCTACTTCCCGTTCCAGAGAAAAATGACTTTTAAGATGATAAGTGGCAAACAACATGCCCACTCTAATGTAAACTCTGTCCCTTGCTTTCTACAACAGTAGGCCTTTAACTACCCCCAAGGAACTTCTCATTGTCCATTTCACATTTGATTTTTATTTCTTCCTTTCAGGTTTGAAAATCTGAACCTCCTTGACAAAGCTAACTTTTAAATATATCATTATGAGAGATCCTAATTATTTTTTAGAATCTTCATGGTCATTTATTTTTCTTAAGGGCCATTCATTTACCTGTTTCATTCACTCAGATGGAACACCCATCATGATTTTCAAAGTCATTTTGAAATAATGGAAACCCTGCCCAGTCCTTTAAAGGAAAGAGCTTACTTTAATAGATTTTGAGGGGTATCCTAGCAACCAGTCCATAGTGAAATTTATCAATTTCTTAAAGGGAATCTGCACTAAATCCGTGAAAAAGACATTTCAGTTTTAGTTTCTTAGGTCCATCTTTTCTACATTGTTCCAGGGATTAGACTTGATTAGATATCTTCACTTTTGAGACTTCATTTAATGACCATTAAAAACATAGTTGATGTTCTTCCACTCAGTGTAGCTCCTTTCATGGCATTGGACTCTACCTGACAATAGATAGATGGATACATAGAGAAATATTTCTAAGTTGTATAAGCAGCCCAAAACTTAGTGCAAAAATTGAATACATATTTGTGCTTTTTGTTCTTATTTCTGTACATGCAAAAATACAAGGCAAAATCTTCTTGATCTCAAGAAAAGCCAAGGCTTGGAAAGCATATTCATTCATGTCAATCTTGGCTTTCCTGGGTGCTATGAATGAGAGAAGATTTATTTGGTTGTGCTTTCAGATATTAGTTGTTTCCAAGTTGTGAATTTTTTTTTAATTCTGAATGCAAATCAAAATAAAAAATTTCCCCAGGTATGTAGACAAGTCAAGCATGAAATAGCATAAATGGATTACACATTCTGCAAGTAGGATTTAAAATTGAGAAGGCTGTTAAAATTAAATAGCATTAACAATTCAACTCTAGATAACCCGGGAGTAATGCCTGCATAGGAAATTCATATGGGTGAGAGAGACTTATTCTCAGTCTTTTTGCTATCTTGAAAAGCAAAATGAAATTGTTATGTGCATTGGTCTTTGGGATTTAGAATTCATGCAATGTTTACAATACATTCATTTAGTGTTTGGCTAGATAGAAGTGGACATTTGTTTAAGGACATGCAGGTATAAAAAGTATACACTTGTTTTAATTAGTACTATGATAATTTAATTATAGGGAGAGAATTTTCATAATTCAGCTGGCTGACTAATGTTTCCTTGATATGTGCTGGTGAACAAATGAATACTTTAAGTATTTAGTAGCTGATATTTATACTGATAGCCTATTTCTGGCACAATACCCATTAACAGAGTTTGAATTTATATAGAATATTTTTCCTTTTAAAATATTAGGTATTTGGCCAGGTGCGGCGGCTCACACCTGTAATCCCAGCACTCTGGGTGGCCGAGGCAAGTGGATTATTTGAGGTCAGGAGTTTGAGACCAGCCTGACTAACATGGTGAAACCCCACCTCTACTAAAAATGCAAAAAAAAAAAAAAAAAAAAAAAATTACCCGGGCATGGTTGTTCATGACTATAGTCCCAGCTACTCAGGAGGCTGATGCAAGAAAATTGGTTGAACCTGGGAGACAGAGGTTGCAGAGAGCCGAGATCACACCACTGTACTCCAGCCTGGGTGACCTCCGTCTCAAAAAAAAAAAGAAAGAAAAAATAGGTATTTAATAAAGATTTATTTCACCATACTAATTATTCTTTACAGTATTTTTATTTAAATGTACTCTGAATTATTTAAAATTTTATTCTTTCAGTTATTCTTTGAGCTCTTAATATTACTTTTGCTTTTTTCATCATGTTTGCTTAATTTTTATTTGTTGCATTTATTATTAACTAGTTAGTTTGAAATATTATTGTTCTTAAACATTTGATCCTTAGCTCACTGAATCCTGCTTTATTTGTTTTCCTTTATCTTTGGTTTCCTGAAAGGACTCAGGTTATTATTAGTTTTTGTTGGCAACAAGGAAGTCTGAGACAGGATGACAGCAGAAGCAAGAGCCCACACCAGGGAGGTGGAAACTGTTGGAACCCATCCACTTCCCTGGTACGGCCCTTCTCCTTTGACTTCTCTCATCCCCAAGGCCGTCAGTGTTGATTCTCCAAATAATCTTAGCCAGCGCCATTTAAGCATCCCCCACAGGCTAAGAAGGCTTTACAAGCCAAAATTGTCTTATTTATTCAAACAGAACACTTGGATTCCCATCACCTTAGGCAGTCCTCAATTCACAACTCCCAGAACAGCAATTATTGACTGAATAGCTGTATGCTGACTTTATGCCCTATATTTGCTGTAAGTTGGTTGTTTGGAACTCAGGGAGCATTTTCCAGAAACATTCCCATTCTTGTGTCTGGGTTCCTAGGTCAGTTGACAAAAGCCCAGGGAATCTGAAACAGTCTGACTCTTCCCCTTTTTTCATATATATATATATATATATATATATAAATCCTAGCATACTGAAGTCTTTTCTGTATATATTTACAACAATCCCAAGGAATTAGGTTTTTATTGAGTAAGTTTTAAGTCACTCTTTCCAGGGTTAAATGAGGTAATGGGAGAAATAGACAGGGATGGCAAAAATGAGCGCAGAATGTGAGCTGCAGTCTCAGATGGCTGTTCCTGGAGCAAATGTGATAACTGGAGAATAATTCCAGCACAGAGGACTGAGGACAGAGGAGGCAGAGATAAGCACAAACACTCGCTGAGTGAAACTATCGAATATGTGGGGCACTTGGGATGGGAGTACAGACACAGAGACCAATGCATTTTAGTCTGCATTTTATCTTCAACAATGCTAAACAGATTTATGAGCACCTCACTAAAATGGCCTATGGGGGAGATCCTCAAGAGATTCCAGAGAGCAAGAGATGTCAAATGGAAATTCATGGTATAGAACTTATCATTACTAATGGTTTTACTCTCAATCTTGATGACCTCCAAACAATTTTTCGTTAAGATCTTAAATTTCTCAATCTGCAGCTCTCTACAGCCACCATGGTGGCAGGCATTCAGCCACTGAACTGGAGAACTGAATACTGAAAGCAGCCAAGACTAGCACAGTGGTGTTGTAATACCCTTAATCAAAAGAGAAGAGCATTAAATTACATTAAAAACAAAATCGTGGGGCTTTTTTTGTTTTGTGTTTTGTTTTCTTGAATGCTGGTGATTAAGGAAAGGAAAGTCTAATTAGAGGAGGATAGGGAGATTTGGAATGGGACTTGCGGCTGCTTTCAAGTGCTTTGAAAGTTGGTGGCATTGATTCCTTTTGAACTTTTTTCTTTTCTATGTTTTTATGTGTATGTCTGGATCATTGCCCTCCAACCCTTCTGCTCTTCCCTCACCACACACACAATCTTTTAGTTTGGCTCACAATGAAACAAAAATGGGACAATAAATGAAAAATAAGAAAGGTGGATTCCTAAGATAAACTATCAGAAAGGAAGAAAGTGAAAGGGATCAAAGGGCATATTGAAGGGGAAGATTTCTCAAAGCAGAACTGAGAGAGTAAGGAGAGAGACAGAAAAGGAGATGAGAGGAAGGGAGAGAAGAAAGCAAGGGACAAAGGGAAAGAGTAAGGCAGGGCGAAAAAGGGGGAGAGAGAGGAGCAGAAATAGGGGCACAGGAGATTCAGTGAGGATCTGATGTTGGCAATTTCAGATGGGGCAGAGAAACTTTTGATCTCTCAGTTCTTTTAGCTAGTGCTGTGGACCTACAAGTGTTTGGTTTAGATCAAAGAAACCTGGAATCAGAGCAGTTTAAGGACTTCATTCTTAAATCTGGCTTCACATTAGATCCACCTAGGGAGTTTTAAAAGCCGCCTAGACCTGCCTCACTTCCCAGAAACAGGGACCGATTGATCTGGGATTGGACATCATATTTTTTAAAGTTCACTGGGTAGTTCTAATGCCCAGTCACGGTTGAGACCCTAGGCAGGTCTGGAGACATTGGGGCAGTATGAAACTGGCATTGTGTGCTTATGGGATGCTGTTTGTAAACTAGTTGTCACCCTGAGGAGCTTGTCTACATCTAAGTACTTTTAAAATACTAGCTCATCTAACAAAAGAGGACCCATGGGGTGCTCTCCTGTGTTGAAATCTTTCTAAGGAGTATGGGCTCCACAAAAGCCGTGGATAACCTGAAGAAATATAACATCTATGATAATTATCAAATAGGTTCTTTCAGCCATATTATTCTTACATTAAAAATTCTTTCCTTCTTTTTTTTCTTGACACAGAGTCTCACTCTGTTGGCCAGGCTCCCAGGCTAGAGTGCAGTGGCGTGAACATGGCTCACTGCAGCCTCAAACACCCAGGCTCAAGCATTTCTCCCACCTCAGCCTCTCATGTAGCTGGGACTACAGGTGTGTGCCAACATGCCCAGATAGTTTTGTTTGTTTGTTTTTTTGTAGAGACAGTCTCATTACGTTACCCAGGCTGGTCTTGGACTTCTAGGCTCAAAGGATCCTCCTGCCTCAGCCTCCCAAAGTGTTGAGATTACAGGCATGAGCCACCATGCCTGGCCAAAATATTTATTTATAAAATAACTTGTTCCTAGTCCCCTTTGTGGTGGCTCTTCTGCTGCTCAGATATACAAAGAAAGAAAGCTCTTTTGCTTCAAACTGTCAATTAACATAGGCAAATTTCTCAAACATTAAAGAATTTTGCAGTTGGTCAATAAAAAAATTACTACAGCTGGATTTTTAAAGCAGGGGCCAAGAAATTAGAAAGAAAAGATCCTTATTAGCTAGGATATTATCATCATTCTTAACAATTACTCTTTAATGAGCACCTACTGTGTGCCAGGCATCGTATTAGGTGAGTTAGAGAGGAAATGTCATTTCATGCTGACTACTCCCTATCCAAGGTTTAAATGTTGTTGACAGTGATTACAAGAGCTAGTCGAACATTTAAAGGAGTTTTGTTCACATTCCCTGAGAAGTCATTGCAGTATAATGGCATCTTTGTCTGGAAGTTAGAAACCTAAGAGACCTATTCATTTCTCCAAGTTGTGGCTCTTTTATTTATTAAATGATGTGTTCAGACTGCGTGATTTTGTAAGTTTATGAAAATCATGGTAAGAATAAGTAGTTGGATAAAACTATGAGCTGTTGGGTGCAATACTGATTTATTTCTGGTGGATGGTGCTTTGCAATTTCCATTTCCATTATAAATGTCATTATTTTTGATTCTCACTCACAGCTCCCTTGTGAGGTAAGAAGGATAGATATCACCTCACCATTTCTGGAAACAAGCCTGGGAATGTTATTTTTTCTTAAGAAATACTACAGAAAGGGCAGTCAGTTTTTGTTTTCTTTCTTGCAGTGTGAAGCAGTGGGAAAAGTAATTGAAAGGTTCTATGGTTGCTAAAACAAATATACAAAGAAATGTAAAAGCTTGACTTTTTCACTATGCATTGCAAATATTTTACAAATTTTCATTTTATAAAAGAAGAAAATCATGTGAATTGTTTCTCTCTAAAGTACTCTCCTTGAAAAGGCAGTTCAGTCTCCTAGCAACCAACACTTCTCCAAATGAGAAAAATGTCTGGAGGAAGGGAGAAACTACAATTACACAATGAATAGATCAGAATTCTCATGAGCCTGGAAGAGATTCATAAAGGGCATCTTAGCCCATTTCCATTCTCCCAGTGTCAGCTTTGGGGATTCTCAGAAGCTCCAAACAGAGTCACCAGCAAGGTCAAATGTAGTGGCTTACCTTATGCCTACGCCTGGTGCTGGGGCCTCTTCCCTCCCACCCCCTTGGAGCTTTGCTCTTTCTAACCTTAAAAGTAAAATCCTCTGCAGTAGTGCTGTCAAAAATGGCAGCTACTAGCCTCATGGTTTTAGGGGGAAAGCCAGTATTTTCTCTTCTATACTCCCACAACACTTTTGGTCACCAAAATGCGTAGAGCTTTTTCCTATGACAAGCAATTCTCTAATTCTCTGAGGACATCAACTGGATGTCCTACAATTTAACTCAATTCTGACACCTTCTACCTGGAGATAGCATCTGATCCCACAGGTTAAGGACTCAGTCCCCCAAGACGGTCCCGCACTTCAGGTGTCAATCACAAGTAGTGAGCCCCAGGTTGCCCATAACTTCCGTCTGACTTAGCTAATAATAACAGGTCCTCTCTGGCAAGGGCAGCACACGGAACTCAGGAAAACAGTTTACTTACAAGATTACCAGTTTATTACAAAGAATATAAATTAGGTACAGCCAGAGGGAAGAGACGCATTGGGCGAGGTACGGGAGAACGGATGAGGAGCTTCCATGACCTCTCTGGGCCACTATCTCACAGCACCTCCACGCATTCACCAACCCAGAAGCACTTCAAACCCCATCCTTTTGGGTTTTTATGGAGGCTTCATCTTGTGGGCGTAATTAATCAAATCGCTGAGCACTGGGATCAACTCAACCTTCAGGCCCTCTTCCCTTCCAGAGGTGGGGGGGATTGGAGATCAAAATTCTGACTCTCTAATCATGTGGTTGGATTCCCTGGCACCCATCCCGCTATTCTGAGGCTGTCCAGAGCCCCCAGCCACCAGTCATCTCATTAGTGTATAGAAAGACATGATTACTTCAGAGATTGCAAGGGTTTTAAGAGCTATGTGCCAAGAAATGGGTAAAGAAGACCAAAATATATATTTCTTATCATATCATACATGGCTATTTAAATTAAAAGATTGAAATTTTAATTACCTAAAATTAAATTTAAAAAGCAGTTCCTCAATCACACCAACCACATTTCAAGTGTTTAATAGCCACATATGGCTAATGGTTGCTATATTGGACAGGTCAATTTTAGAACATTTCCTTCATTCCAGAAAGTTCAATGCTGCTCCGGAGGCTGCTCTGAAGAGCGTCCACAGATCAGATTTGGATAGAGAAATTTCAGGTAGAAAGGGTTTCATTGTATGAGGGGCATTGAAATTGCCTCTCTGAATTTTACTTTCATCTTTAGATTTTTCTCACCATATTTACACATTAGTTTTTTTTCACATAGTCCTATCCAATTGAAAAAGGAATTTTGAAAACTGGCAAGTTAACATTATGAATGCAACTAAGAGTTGCAGAGGGCAAGAACGGGAGAGGACAAGTACTTTGGGACAATCATGCAATTGATGTTTTCTGTAAATCTAAATCTGAAAGTTTACGGTACTAGTAGGAGCAGTAGGTCAGTAACAATAAAATTCTACCTCAAGATAGGTTGATATGGGATAGTCTGAAAGCCTCAGACATCATTTTTTTTATTCCGTTTTTGGTTTCCGTTATTTGGCCAGCACATGAGCAAATGCTGGCATTCATGTTTGGGAATGAATACGAATTTCAAAAGATAGAACAGGATTTTCTTCTGGATTTCCTAGTCTTCTCTTTTTCTTTCTGCTTATACACCACTTTAATAAGCTGCTTTGATGCCCTATGCATGTGAAATAACTCAGTGCCTTGGAGAAGAAGATGAAGCAGAACTGGACTGCAGTGATCCTGTATTCCGAATCCATCTGGACTGAGACCCTGAGAGGAGCTGGGCATTAGACAACTGTGAAACCGCCATTGCAAAATTATGACAGCAAGAGAAATCTGACATAGTTGATTCCATCTTGCTTCTAACTTCAGAGCTTTCCTCAGTCATCTCTGGGCATAGGCCAAGCTAACTTTGGAAAGAATTTAATTTATAGTTTAACCTTAAAGTAAAGATGATAATAACCCTTCCCAAAACTAAACTGCCTTTGTGAAACTAAAAAAAAAGCCACAAGGTTAGGATCATGAGAGATGGGCCTGAATTCTGCAAAGACGTAGGTGTAATTAAACAGTAACTAACCATTGTTCCAGAGGTCACAAGTTTTATAACTTCTCCAATTCCTCCTATACATAAGAGCAGTGTTTGTAGAACCTAAGATTGGCCTTTAAGGTGTTTTTCTGAGATGTTTTTTCTGCATTTCTGATGACTGGCTGTCTCCACATGGACCCTCATGACTCAGTCAGTCCTGTGGCCCCACTCAGAGGTAGATTCAGTGCATGGGACCATTTTCCACACACCTATGATTGCTTCTTCAACCAATCAGCAGCACCTATTCCCCAGCCCCCTGCCCACCAAACTATCCTTGAAAAACCTTAACTCTGAGCCTTCAGGGAGACTGATTTAAGTAATAACTCTGTTTCCCTCTTGGCTGGCCTCCCATGGATTAAACTCCATCTTTACTGCAATGCCATGATCTCAGTGAATTGATTTTGTCTGTGCAGTGGGCAGAAAGAACCCACTTGATGATTACATAAGGACCCGTCGGTGAAATATCCAGCTCAGGCCACTGCCAGCACAGGTCCTCCAACTGGAGCCTTAGCTCCCACATAGCTAAGGGGGCCAAGCAGTCAATATGTGCCTGTCAAAAATGGATGCTCTTACTCTCTCTCTTTTTTTTTTTTTTTTTGAGGCAGGGTCTCCCTCTGTTGCCCAGGCTGGACTGCAGTGGCACAATCGCAGCTCACAGCAGCCTCAATGTCCTAGGCTCAAGTGATCCTGCTACCTCAGCCTCCTGAGTAGCTAGACTACAGGCATGTGCCAGCACACCCAGCTAATTTTTGTATTATTATTATTTTTTTTTGTAGAGATAGAGTTTCACTATGTTTCCTAGGATGCTGGTCTTGAACTCCTGGGCTCCAGCAATCCTCCTGCCTCAGCCACTCAAAGTGATTACAGGCATGAGCCTGGATGCTGTCATTTTTGATGGCACTGTTTTTTTTCCTGGAGGGAGGGGCTTCCATGAATGCTGTAGTGGAGAACTCAGCTGAATTCATATATCATTCATCAAAGAAACTTTTCACATCACAGTTTTTTATTTTAATTCCAGGACTCTCATAGTTATGTCCACATTTATAAAAATTTATTCTATGCTTCCACAAAGCAGTTCTAAGTTGATATTTCTTCTTCCATAAAATGAAAATTATTTCTTAAGAAAATATTTTTACAGATAAGTCTCTGGAAGTCTTAATTTTAGAAAATATATGTCAGCTTGAGAGGTGAGAATAGAGCAAAACCAAGAGATACCTGAGAATTTGACTTAGTGTATGTAAGTGTGGCTTCCTAGGAAATGGCCAAATGTAAGGGCTGTGTGATCTCTTGTACCCACAGGGTGCTGGGCAAGACATGATTGAACAGCAACGCTGACAGGGAGGATGTTTACCGACATGCTCAGGGAGTGATATAGCACCCACATTCCTGCCCCAAGGGGAATCAATTCCAAATGAGAATCCAAGCCAGAATTGATCCACAGCACTAGTGAAGGTTTAAAACATTGCTCTTTCCATGTGGCTGCAAAATACAGAGAGCAGATCATGGCAGAGAAAAAACAGATGCACAGAGTTGGTTGAGTGTCTAAAAGTTTCAGGGTCATGATCTTGTTTCCTTAATAACTAGAGCCAGTAGCCAGCAATCCAGAGCACAGGCAAGCAAGCAAAAAACACCTTCCTGGAAATCAATGAACAGATCATAATAAAAGGGGAAGCATTTTAAACATTCATTAGACTCAGTTTGGTAACTTTCTTTATTTTTATGCAAATCAACCTGCAAGCCCTATTTTGGCCCAGTGGTAGAAAAACAACCTTGCCAATTCAACAAAAATCAATCACTTCTGGTTTGAAATACAGTCAGGTCAGAATTTAAACTTATGAAAATATTTCTGGGGCCCTCATCCTTCACACACACACCTAGACATCCACGCATGTTCTTCCTGTGTCTGAAATCTGAGAAGCAGCTATTTTTCTCTACTGTGGTTTATGGTATCACACTGTCCACTCTGAAACTGCTCTCCTAGAGTGCTATACAGGAATTGGGGCATGGGTTTCCCATACTTTTGAATACTCAGAACAAACTTGGGCGTTCAATATTGCCTCTTTCTGGGGGTAGATGCTGGGGATGAGGTATGGGATGGGGAGGGGCAGTGAGTCACCATTTTATTGGTGTCTAAATGCCTTTGCTCTTTCCTTTCTTTTCCATCCTCCCTCCAGCCCTCCAGGGACGGCTGCTGTCTGTCCTCGGTGTAGAGGGAAACTGTTTACACACATGTGCATTCTTCCTCTCCCTGTGACTTACTGCATGCCCAAAGCCTCCAGTGTTCCACTCTCTAGCTCTTTGGAAACACAAATCTTTGTCTCTCTTAACAAAGCCAGCCTCTTGCAAATGAATGCCTTGCTTTCTAGTATGTTATTTATGTTAGAGAGGGACAGAAATTAATTTAGCACTTTAATTGATGTCTTTGTTGTAGGTTTTACCCACCTTCCTCCTGGGAACAATGAATGCCTTTGATTAATTGGGTGCCGATCACAGAGGCTACTAGAAAATACTAGAATCACAGGGAATAAAGAAAACACATTAGTTACAAGGTCAAATATAATGCTATAATGATGATAATGGTGATAACCATCATATGTTGAGCTTTTATTATTTGCCATGCACTGTTGTGAGATCTTTCTTTGTCTCATGTAATCCTCAGACCAGTTCTGTGAAGTAGGCACTGCTCCCATCATACTTTTTTTTTTTTTCTTGAGATGGGGTCTCACTCTGTCACCTAGGCTGTAGTGCAGTTGTGCGATTATGGCTCACTGCAGTCATGGCCCTCCTGGTTCGGTGATTCTCCCCCACCTCAGCCTCTTGAGTAGCTGGGACTACAGGTGGGCACACACATATCTGGCTAATTAAAAAACAATATATATATTTTTTGTAGTGACAGGGTCTCACTTTGTTGACCAGGCTGGTCTCAAACTCCTGACCTCATGTGGTCCTCCCGCCTTGGCTGGCATCCAGGTGTGAACTACCGTGCCTGGCCTCCCATCTTACTTTACAGATGAAGAAATCCCCAGTCTTAGGAAGGAGAGCACATGTGACCAGGATTGTCCGGCTGGGAACTAGAGGAGAAGGGATGCGAACCTCTGCAATCTGACTCTGGGGCCCTTGTTCGGAATCACCCACCATATTCCTTCCTCCGTGAGTGTCATGAACATCCCCCAAACTGCAGAAGAACTAAAACAATTATCAGAGCATTTCCACCATATTGTGTTAACTATATACTGTTTCACACTTTCAAAGGAAGATCACTTCCATAATAAAATTCTACCAGAACATTCAAAAAGAAAAAGCTCTTCAGTTGATCTTGCCCATATAAGGGCAAAGGATGTTACATTGCCCTTAAATGAAAAAAAAAAAAAAAAAAAAGAACAAACCAGTGACAGAGACAGCCCCAAAAATAAAATTATAATGCTCCAGAGGCCATATTTGACTTGGAGATGTGTTTGCCTGAGCCAGCACGAATTAAAGGTATCTGTATTATTAGGAGGGGCACACACTCCTGGTTTCATTTACTCCCTGCTGTCTTAACCTTGGCTCATTCACACATTTATATTACTCACTGGCTCCTGAAGAGGGTTGAATTGCCATTAATTAAATCATCTGTGATTGTAGGTATAAATGCGATGTATTAGATCCTTGTCATTTGCATATCTACTTCTTGAAGTGTGTGACCTGTAGCTCTTTTAAACTTTGTTAAGTGCAAGTTTTAAATCCTGCTCAACATGTCACACAGGGCCACAAAGAAGCGAGCCTGAAACCACCAGAACTCACATCCCCAAGTTTTGTTCTGCAAACATAAAAGTAGATTTTTCTATGTATTAGGGGTAAAATCATGAACAATCAAGATGGTCATAAATGTGGATATGTATAAATATCCTGCTGTGTGCTAGTAAGTATAAAATAATCACCTATCACAGCCATGCAAGGCTTAATCTAGAAAATATTCAGGAGCAAGGCCACCAGAAATCAATACAATGAAAACGCCAAGAGTGGCTCCAAGAAACAAAGTATGTTACAACTTAAAAAGACAGCCCAAAAATCAGTCTGGGATGTGTTATGTAGCAAGAAACAGCTTCAAATACCTAAGCAGGCCCTGGGGGCATTGGGGAGTGGAAGAATCAGATATTCTTAATTACATCAAAGATTCATGGAGGATACTTCAAGTTCAGCATATTTTATTTAAAAGGCAGAATGTGAGTAATACATTAAAATATATACACCAAGAATGTACTCTAAGTCATAAAGGATATTTTCATGTGAAATGGGGCCAAGTATAATTATCTGAAAATTTTTCCCAACTCTCTGGACAATACTGTTAGATAGTTTATTAAATCTGCATATCAGTTTTGTAAAAAAAAAAATTTAAAAATAAGACAAAATGCCTCTCTATCTATATGGTCTTTGCAAACTGTCTGCCTGTGGGAGATTTGTTATGTGTAACAATGAAAGTGCAAGAAGGATCCAATGTGTGAGAATGGAGTGCCTTTCCTGTAGTTTTAGGGAGAGAACTGTACCCAACATGGGGCCACCTACTAAACAACCCTTGGTGTGTGCTTGGTGCATGACTGGAATGCTGTACATGACCTATACTATTTCCCAATTTTGTTTAAAAAAAGTTGAATTTTTTGCAGGTAAACCAGAAACATCTGGGTACTCCGGTGAAGTGATATTGAACCATGATCGTGCGTACGTTAGGGCAGGGCAAGCCATCCGACCATGTGTTATCACACACTGCTAAAAGCAGACAGTTGGAATTATCAAATCCATGTTACAGGCTCCAGACATCTCCTATTGTCCACAGGATGGACATAGGATTGTCCAATATCTCCATACAAATAAATTCTTCCAAGGAATAATTTCCCAAATGCAGGCGGAAAATGAAAGCCCTTCCATCTGAATGATATTAATTAGCTGCTCTTTCCACCATGCCTGGTCTACTGCTCACACGTGATCAAGAAAGTGGGAGATGGCTAATTATCAGCACACAAAAAAAAGAAATATGGAAATCAGAGAAGGCAAAGAATGGCAGGGTGGTTAGTCATTTGAATTTTAGAGCTGTTCTGGGGCCTGGGAGTCTCAAGGTGCTATTTAAATTCAAAGACCATTTGGAAGTTTTTTTCAATATTCAAGTTATGTGAGTTTCAATATTTATGCTGAAGTTAATATTAGAAAGATTACTCTATCTTGCCTGTGGAAAAAAAAAGAAAAAAAAACAAAGTGGTTAGTTACATGGTTTACCACTCAAGGCAGTTGAGAGCTTGCCACTTTATCTTGAGTTTGTGCGGAAGCTGTGCTGGGAATTTTAACCGGATGGCAAATGGCTGAACATGGAAAATTAGCATTTCAGATGGACCTCTTGTGCTCAGAATTGAAAACCCATCAGGACATGTAGGCTCTGGGCCCCAAAGCCCCTCATCTGGATAGAGCATCATTGACCACCTGGAGCTAAGCCATCTTTACCTCTCTGCCTTTGCAATCTCCTACTTATTTGTTTCCTCCTTCTTCTTTGCTTATTTCGGCTTTCAACTCTACTGGGCAAAAAATACTTGTGTTTTGTCCAGGTCTCAGTAGTCAAGAAAATCTCAAAGTTTGACTGCACCACAGTTGGGGGTGTTTAATTAAGGCTAGACACCATCCCAGAATTTCCGTGCCCACCAGACTTCCATTGTGATATTCCAGCAAGTCAAAAGGAGCAGACAACTTAGCTAAGTGGAACTGATATACGTGGAACACGGGCAGAGTGAAAGGAAAAGAAAGACATAGATTTCTTCTGGCGTTTGCCAATTGGCTAGTCATAATCTTCACTGTGACCAAATAGGTGTCTTTATCTTGAAAACTTAATTTTTTTAAAATGGCAAAGTTCCTTAAGGAGCCTAAGAAGGATACATTGCATTTAAGGAGACAATGTTAATTTGTTTCAAAAACTCAAGCGCTCGGAGATGATGACAAGGTCAATGCCATGATTTCATTCTGAAAGTTATTTTCTGTTTATTGCCCTGAGTATGAATTACAGTGTGAGGCTGCCCAGCCCTGCACTTGCCCTGAATTCTGTTCTGTGTCACAGAACCTGCTTCATCTTCTTCCTTGCGAACACAGCTTGCTGTAGCCTCGACCTCCTGGGCTCAAGCAATCCTCCTACCTCAGCCTCCTGAGTAACTAAGACCACAGGGATGCTCCACCATGACTTGCTAATTTTTTATTTGTACTTTCAGTAGAGATGGGATCTCCGTATATTGCCAGGCTGGTCTCAAACTCCTAGGCTCAAGTGATCCTCCTGACTGAGCCTCCCAAAGTGCTGGGATTACAGGCATGAGCCAGCATGTCAGGCCTACTTCACTTTCTTACAACCCAAAAGCTACAGACATTTTCTAGGACCAGTGATTTTTAAATTCACACCTGTCTAGCCTTGCCTCACCTTGTCCATTTTCATTCTTTATTATAATAATGATGGGGGAAGAGGACTGTTTAAAAAAGAAATGCAAAGAGAGCAGTTAAGCCAAGAAGTAAATCATGAAGTTTGCTGTTTGGTCAGTCAGCCAATCATTTCTGTGATGAATCTACTTAGACATAATTTCCAATATTGATTTATTTATAGGGTATGAACTGATAATTAGTTATTGACTCTGAAAAACAAATTATTTACAAAGCATATATTCTGTGATGTCTCATGATACAAATGAGTTTTGGAATGACCAATGACTTTTCAAAGCAGCTTATTCTCTATCTGTGTACAAAAGTCTCCAGTGGCTACTATGCTGCTTATGAGAACCAGTTCTAAGTCATTTGAAAACAATCATTCTGAGAACAAACCTTAAAAAATAAGCTAGTGCATGTGATGAAATAATAGTGAAGAATAGAGTCAAAGAAGGGAAGAAGGCTGGGTGTTGTGGCTCTTGCCTGTAATCCCAGCACTTTGGGAGGCCGAGGCGCATGGATCACTTGAGCTCAGGAATTTGAGCCAGCGTGGGCACCTGTTTTTACAAAAAATCAAAATATTAGCCAGGTGTGGAGGCTGAGGCACAAGAATTGTTTGAGCCTGGGAGATTGAGGCTACAGTGAGTCATGATCACACCACTACACTTCAGCCTGGGTGACAGAGTAAGATCCTATCTCAAGAAAGAGAGAGAGAAAGGAAGAGCTAGATGAACCAGTTTTTGCAAAGCAGTATCAAAAGGGGTTTGAATGAATATGTTTTACATTTCCTTTCAGCCTCACCCATCTTTGCAATGCCCTGACTTGCCCTGAACCTATTTATTGTTGGTATGCCACTAGACATAGGTCACTTCGCCTCTCTACACCTCCATTATTCTTTTATTCAAACCCACCTTAAATAGCTCAAAAGTATAGAATATGTCAATGCTTCAAGATGGACTTGACATTTCACAATAAAATGACTACTTTCAAAAACATTAGAAACATTTTTCTCCACTCTTAAAATCATCATCATCTCTGCTGTTCATTTGTTTACTCATTAATTCTCTCAAGAAGCAGCTCTTGAGGACTTCTTACACATCCTGTTTTGGGTTTGTATTGGCAAATAGCATCAACTCACTGCTGTCCTAATACAGTTGACAGCTATGGTCTGGAGCACATACCTTCTAAAAGTAAAAGGCTTAAAAAAGTTCTCTGGGCTTCAAAGGACCTGAACCTGAAGATGGCTTAAATAAGTGTGTCCTTCAGTGTCTTTAAATAATCTGGTGGAGGGAAATCAACAAAACTCTACAAAAGAGAGTCACTAAAAGTAGACACTAAAGGTAGAGTTTTGTAATTTTGAGTTTCTAGCAGTAATCAAGTGGCTGTTAGTTTTAAGGCCTGGAAAGAGGGACTGGTCAGGGAATCTCTCCAGTTCTCAGCTCCTCTGTTTATAAACATGTTTATAAAGGGAGGACCACTTGGCTTTTCACCTACTCTGTGATCACAAGGTGGCAGTATTTCTGAACTTTGCTGCTGTTATCATTTCATGTAAAATGGAATTGGGCAGAATTGCTGCGGGGAAACCAGAATAACTTTAGAAGAACCTTAGCATGTGAAACAAAACCAACCAGCAAATAAAAATAAACTGATTATTGTCCACATTTTATTACTTTGCATTTTTGGAGGCAAAAGTCCATGCCTAGAAGTTGAAGGCATCTGAAAGGCTACAATTTAGTGACATCTTCTCAAACTCTCACATAATGAGAGCTGGCTAAGGCCTGGGGAGGACAGGAGGGTGATGAGCCTGGGAAATGAGCTGAGGTCTGATCACAAAGGACATTGCATGCAGGAATAAGGAGATATGACTCTAGCCCTTAATGGGAGAGCCACTGAAGGGCTTTAAAACAGGAGGGGATGGTAGTGGAAATAATCCGATTGTCTCTTTGGAAAAATAACTATGGAAGTATTTAGTAGTTTGTCAGTGGAGGGAGGGAACATGTTTAGGTATTGGAGGTAGGCTGGCTTGTCAAAAAGCAATTTCAATCATTTAAACAAGACCTGATTATCCAGATTCAAGAAATGGTGGAGAGATGGAGAAAAAATTTAAATCAAAAATATAGTCCACTGGACTCAGTGAAAGAAAGGAAGTTTAGGAGAGAAAGTGGTATATTGGGGCTGATATATTTAACAGCTGTTAAATATACTATGTGTTCTTAAAGTGATAGATTTGAGTATCGTTGGGGTCTAGGTAGGAAGCTGAAGCTAAGAGAGTGGGAAAATGAGGGGGTGTCAATAGTGGGGACACCCCATCTCTTAGCAACATACCTTAACATCCTTGGCGCCTGGTCCTTCTGAGACATCATCCCTTCAAATGATTTTCCCCCAAATGATAATCACCATGGCATAGCAATATTCTTCTGTATGGCAACTAATATTTTCTGAAACATATAAATATTGAATACATGCATCTTACAATTGCCTTTATGTAAGCTGTGTATATGGGCATCTTGATTAAAATTTCCTATTTGTAATGATCTGGAAACATGTAATCCAAATAAAAGAGATGTGTTTGTCATGCAAAGGCAGTTTTAAGGCAAAATGTGTCCCCCCCAAGCCCAGCCCCCTATAACCTTACCTTGGCTTTTACCCAGTTGCTAAGTTTAAAGCTGTCCCTGGACAAGAAAAGGAGAAGAGAAGAAATCCAGAGGAAGTTGTCAATCCTACCTGTGTATCAGTGGCTCTTAAAACAAAAACCAAAGAGGCCAGGCACAGTGGCTCATGCCTGTAATCCTTGCACTTTGGGAGGCTGAGCTGGGAGGATCACTTGAGCTCAAGAGTTTGAGACCAGCCTGGGCAGCATAGTGAGATTTTATCTCTACTAAAAAGATAAAAATAAAAAAATTAGATGGGCATGGCGGATTATGCCTGTAGACCCAGCTATTGGGAGGCTGAGGTGGGAGAATCACTTAAGCCCAGCAGGTCAAGGCTGCAATGAACCATGATTGTGCCACTGCACTCCAGCCTGGGCAAAGTGACAGAGCAAGACTCTGTCTTGAAATACACACACACACACACACACATACACACTTTGGTCTTGTCTATGGAGATTTTGATCCAGCAGGTCTGAGGAATGAAAATCAAGAGAGAATGGTTTTGTGTAAGCCATAGGGGAAGGATTTAAAAGAGAGACTGGGAAACCTTGCCTAATGCAGCAGAGATGGTAACTATGAGACAGTACCCTAAATATCCCTAAACCCATGAGGTCCTTAGAGGGGCTGCCATTGGGGTGTGAAGGACCAGATCATTTGCTGAAGTGAATCTGTAACAGTGGTGAAGGAGGTTCTTATAACTCAAGGAAAGGAATTTGTTGACTAAAGGTTTGTTGAACAGCAGTGGGGACCCAATTGGGATTAGAACCTATAGATTTAAAATGATTTCAGTTTGCATGAATTCATAAATTCAGTCAATGCTGTTGTAGGCACTGAGGACAGAGAAGTGAATAAAATTCACCAGAATCATACATTTTAGAGAGAAGGCGGACAATAAACAGGTAACTCAACAAAGATGTTCATTTTAGAAAGTGATAAGTGCTGTTGCAGGAAACAAACAGCAGCGGCGAGACACAGACAGGAGCAGGTAGCATCTCAAGGAAGGCCAAACAAAAGGAAACACTTGTTTGGATTAATCCAAAAGGATGTGGGGAACGAGGAGGCTGTGGAAGGGGACAATGCCTTGGAAGGACCAGGTGCCAAGGATATTAAGGTATGTTGCTAAGAGACGGTTGAAGCAATGAACTCCGTTAGCCAGATTGGATATGAATGAAAGCGAAGCTGTCTTCTAAGTTCATAAGTCTTTATTCCCACAGCATTATTTGTCTTGTAATGTAATCAATTTTTGTTACCTAACTTTCTTACTATATCCTGGGTTCTTCCAGGGAAGGGACCTTCTCCACCAGATTCTTCCTTGAATTCGTAATACAAATAATTCATAGATCAGGATGGTTTCCTTCTAAAATCCCAACTGAAAATATTTGGCACTCACTCCCCCTTGTGGTAGTCTAATATACCCCAAATGATCTTCCTCTTGTGTAGGGAGATGATAGGGTCCTCCACAACCCCAGGTAACTTGTTTGCCCAGACAAATGAAGAGTAATGTTAGAGAAAATCCTTAAAGATAACAGAAGGAATTCAATGGTTTAAACTGCTTATCTTGCTTTGATTTAAAGATTTCTGGGAGAAAACCAAGAGATCAGGAATGGATGTCTTATTTGGAAGCTCTTTGCAAGAAGCCGGGAAAACAATTTTTATCCGAATTTGAAGAAAAAGGGGTTAAGATGATTTATTATGCAGTAATGTATTTATTCAATAATATAGAAGATAATTATATCTTTGTCTACCCTGAGACATTCGTTTTATTGTTTTATGTCTCTGCTGCAAGCTCAGCCCACATGAAGAAGCTTATATGCATTTAGATACTTTACCTTGGGAACAGCTTTGTAGTTTGATTGTCAAGCTCTCTAGAATTAATAAAAGATTTTCAGACTTTATTTTTACTCAGTCGTTCTGTTAAAATGTCTTTTATTTCAAAAATCATTCATCATAAGTTAAAAAATAGTTATCTCTAAAGAAAAAACTGTAAAATGTAACAAAATTTAACTACATTCTGTATCTATCTTTAACTGCTGTATCTTTAATGGCTCTGTCAATCAAATAATCCAAGGATTGGATATTACATATGCTAAAATTAAGTAGATCGGGGCATCTAAGATCTTATGTGTTTAAATCATGGCCCTGGACTATGCTGGAACTTCATTCCAAATTGGCAATGAAAACTCCCTCTGACAATGTGCCCTTAATGTTCCAGCTGCTCATAATTTCTCTCAATTTCATAAATCAACAACCTATTTCCCTTTAGGGCCCCTAAATCTAAATACAGATATTAAAATTTTCCTTCAAAATCCTTATTTGGAATTCTGAATGCATTTCTTTCATAAGGAGTATTTGATTGAACTAGCCTAAGTTCTGGTTCTAGACAGATTGGGCAGATGAGTTTTTTTTATCTCTCTTGTATCCAACATCTACTTTCCAGCATCCTTAGATTTGTATCTATCACTTTCTATAAGAGACCATGTTCTCTCACACAAAAGAACACTTTGCAACAGAATTAATACGATTTAAAAACAAAGTTACAGAGTAGTTTTGTGATATTGTCAAAAGGCTTTTTAAATAGTGTAAGTTACACATCCCAGCTTAATGTCGTAATGCCTTGAATTGTGATCCTGTCTTAATTCTAAATGAAGCAACATGAGCTCTGCTTCTTTTTTTTAATTTTTTAATCTTTAATTTTTAAAAACCAATGTAGCAGGAGGGACTCATTTACATTATAGTTTATTGACGTTATATTTTAGTGGCAAGAACAAAGTCATTTTGATATATGGCAATTTAAAATAATTGCTCTTCTCAGAAGGAAAATTAGTTGGCCTGGTGGATCAGCCTATTTAGGCAATATGTCTCCATATGTCATCTCGCTGCTCTCCGCACCACCTGCTTGAGTTCCCATCAGGGACCCAGACCGATGAGATCACTGCAGCAAGCTATAGATCTTGGGCAAGTTAACTGGTCTGGTTTTGCTTGGTAATGAGGAGAGTGTCTCTGGAAAAATAGGAAATTGGAATCTGTCACCTCTCAGCAAACTGATGAGTGATTGCTATTGTTTTGCATCTCTGAAGGGTTAGCACAGTTTATTAGCTATTCTTCAGTCCTGAGAGTTTAGTGTCACTTTTATTTTACAGGCAAGAATCTGAGAAGTGTGTTGTGCAGCATAATTGTTAAAAACAAAGTGAAAGCGAGCAGTTTCTCTGTGAGTCTTAGGACACTAGCTTCACCTGCCTTCAGCAATATTAGTAATGAGAAGGGGAGGACAATTTCAAGGTGATATTGGCTACAGCATAAATCAAAACACTCTCTGGAAGTGACTCAAAATGCTTTATCCCTTAGGAGTGATTCTAGTTCCCCAACTCCTGAAATCAAAATTCAGAAACACCAGTGAACAATGTGACAAAAAAGGTATGGCCAAAATTTCAATAATTCCTGATTTTGATTAGAAAGACATATTTGGGGTTTAAAATTAATAATTGAAGACCAAAACGGAATCAGAATTATCTTAGTAAAACCATTTTTTTAAATTAAACAAACTTGCTGGAGAGAAGGTTTCAAGTTATTAGTCATTGCTTTATTTTATTAAAAAAACTTTAGATAAAGTAATATTGTTTTGATGAAAAACTATAAATTATAGACTTAGAAAGACCTTAAAGGTATTGAGTTCCAAGCTATCATTTTGTTTGAAGTTACTAGGTAGTAATGAATAACTGTTACTACTACAACCAAAAGAAAATACCTACCTTCTTGATAATAGTCCTACTGAAGCTACGTTTTCAAACTCCAATTCCTGACCACTTTGTTGATCCTGACTAGCATTTTAAAAATGAAAAATAAATAAATGAACGAACATCAGTGAAAAATAACAATAAGAATTAGGAAATGTCAGAATATAGCTCACATTGCAAGGGTAAGTAAGATGTCATGAAACTATTGTTTTAATTACATTGTATATGTGTATATGTGGCCTATGATATAAAATATATTATTTAAGGTGGGTCAGAAAAGTTTGGAAACCACCACATTTCCATTTGAGTATGAGGAGATGAAAAGAAACAGATTCTTTGTGTACACACTAGCAGGTTGCCACCTCTGGAACCAGTGACTCCCATTGAATAGATTTCATGGCCCATTATACAGCACTTAGATTTGTTTCCACAGTCGGGATTTATTTCTCTCCGCAGTACAACCAGAACCCCATTTTCTGGCTGTTGGGTCAAGCCCTTTGATTTAAACAGAACCTTTGTGTCCTTGACTCTCTTTCCCAAAGACTCTATTCTCTCCCTCTGATAAATTATGGCTAACTCAATGTTATCCCCAGATCACATCTAGTTAAAGTTTTAACAATCATGATTGTTATATCTTTAGCCTTTTAAACAAGAGTGTTGTTTTGTGACAGGTTTTTTTCTAAAAAACATTTTTACAAAGACATAACTTCAAATAATGCATTTAAATCAAAGAAAAACTTCGTCTGGACACTGTTGAGAGACACTTTCTATGAAAGGAATCTGCCCAAATTTCCAGCAGGAATTGATCTCTTGAGATATTGTTGGCTGGAGGCAAAAACTGATGCTGTGATAATTTCTGTCTTCTTTTCAATGAGAATGTAAAGGGAACAATGGCACTGGGAATGTGAATATTTACCTCAGAGAATTCAGGGAAGAGGAAAAACTGGTCTCGGCACTGCCAAGGGGTGTATTAGTTTCCTGTGGCTGCTGTAACAAATTATCACAAATTTAGTGGCTTAAAACAACACAAATGTATTATCTTACAGTTCCATAGGTTAGAAGTCCCACACAGGTCTCACTGGGCCAAAATCAAGGTGTTATCAGAACTGTGTTCCTTCTGGATGCTCTGGGGAGAATCCAGTTCCTTGCCTTTGCCAGCTTTGAGAGACTGCCTGAGTTCTTTGGCTCATGGCTCCTTCACTCCAACCTCTTGTCCCATCTCCTCCTCCGATTCTGACTTTCCTTCCTCCCCTTTTCCCTTCTAAGGCCCTCTGGGATTACATCGGGTCCACCTAGACAATCTCCACATCTCAAATTCCTTAACTTAATCACATCTGCAAAGTCCCTTTTGTCAAGTAATGTATTTACAGGTTCAGTGGATTATGACGAAGACATCTTTGTGGGCGTGGGGGAGGAGGAATTATTCTGCCTACCACAGGGGACTATGGAGATTAGGTCTAGAATAGTCCTTCAGATTCCCTTGATTTGTGAATATGGCTTTTCTGCTGGTGATATTCTCGCAGAAGGAGAGCTGAGTTCCTGGAATCATTCACTCTGGGCACCTGCAAAGTTCAAGGATTGGCAGCTGTGGCCACTCTGCAGCCGTTTACAGCTCTGCCTTTTTCCTCTTGGGCCACCCAATGCACTTGCTCAAAAATGAACGATTACATCTCTGATTACTGGTGTTTGCTTCCCAACATTTAACATTCATCTGTGCCTCCTGAAGGGCTTTATCATTTGAGCTTTAAAGCATCTCTTCTAAACTACATTTTTTGTGGCTATTTTTAAGCTTCTCCGTTATGCCTGGATAAGAGACCAGGGCTTAACAGAAGGAAGAAGAGTGAATAAAGCCCACAGGTGAAACAGGGCTGACTGGGGATGAAAATGCATGAGAAAAGAGGCTGGAGGCCTTCAAAAAGGATTTTCAAGATAAAGCACACAGCAAAAATGTGGAAGCTACATTTATTAAAAAAAAAGTACAGGGCCGGGGATAAAAGTCCATGAAGTCAGAGAAAAAAATTACACATATACATGTGCAAACACAGGAAGCTGTGTTTGAAGAGAAGCTCCTGCACATGCAGTAATGCTACTGCAGATACCCTGGAGGTCAGCTTGATGGCTAAAACACTCAATGTGCAGTGGTCAGAATAGACATTGTTGACCAGGGAATTTAGGCTTGCTTTCCTGAAAGATTACTGTTTATTAATTGAATGCATCCTTTGAGGCTAGAAGCTTCTGCAATATCATTCCTCTATTTTTCTTTCTCTCCTTTTTTTTTTTTTGCACTGAGATACAAAGAGTTATGGGAAGTAAGGAATCGGTAGTCAACAGAGGAAAGATGAGGAGAACCTGAATTCATGAAGCTGTTTCCACCATAACCTCTCCTGATTTCTGGAGCAAGTAATTGGGTAAAAGAAATTCTCCCAAGGCCTCGGGATTCTGGAGCCCTCAGATGTGAAGTCTGTGATTTCTCAAAACACAGGTTCTCTCCTCAGGTTGATTTTGGATAGCAAACTAAAAACACCTTTAAAGGGATTAAGCACTGACTCACTCCTTACTCCTTACAAATTATGTTAACAATAAGAAACCTCTGTATGATTTAAAGTAGGTAAATCTTAAGTATAAATGATTACTTAATTCATTGGAAATACCTGTCTAATTTTCAGGTTAATTTCAGGGCCAACAGTGTGTGTTTTTTTTTTTTTTAATAATGGATTGATGAAAAGTTATTTGGAAAATGTAGTGAAAATGTGTCCTTTTGACACAAAAGAAGTTTATGCCAATAAAGGAAAAGATGGGGATATGTGGAAAGTGTACATTGTGATGATAGAGATACAGGCTTTTTCCTAATTCATGTATGTTCAGAAAGTCCTGGAACTTCCCTATTATGATTATGCTACTATATTGTTGATTGTATACTACAGGAAAACAAGATTGACTTATCAATTTTGCATTTCATTTTACATATACTCGCTGCTTGACCTAAAGAATCTGGGTGGACATGATCAGATCTTGGTGATCCAAGCAACCTTAATCAAGGAGAAGCACTGCCAAACCCAGATATGTTCCAGGAGAGAAATAATCGAGATAGTAACAGAGCCCAAAAACCTGTGGCAGAAGTTTTCTTACCAAATATCTGTGTATTGGAGTTTCTCATAGATAAAATCTGCACTCAGTACACCCCCATCTGTGTGTGCTAGTCATGAACTGTGCTTGAATCCAGCAGGATCTATTTATTTCCAAAATAACTGTGTCTTGATCAAATAGGATTCATGTGTGTGTGTCGTATGCAGTAGACACACTGGGCCGGATGTGGCTCTTTTCCCTGACTGCCTTGATTCAATGGGAACCAGGCATTTTCCAACTAAACAGCTGTGGCTTGGGGAGAATCCAGGTGTTTTTCTCACTGAATATTTGTGGGATTGGCAGGGTCCTGGGTATTTCCTTTGCTTTCTCTTGCCTGGAATTATTATAACATATATTATGTATATATATTTTAGTGAAGTTTACTTTGTCCCAGGAAACAGATCGGCTTCCTTAACTTCTCACAAAGAACAATAGCACTTAGAAAAATATTGGCAGGATCCAATGCTATTTATCTTTTTCTTCACCAGCTTTATCTATCATGCTGTCTTATACAAATACATGAATATTCTAAAAATTCTTTTATGTGAAAGCGAGTAGATTACACTCTCCACACCGCATAATTACCAACTCAGAAAGTGTTGCTTTATTGGAATGGGGGTGTCACACCTGTTCCAACGTCCACTTGTTAACCTTTTGGACTTGGCTTCAATTTCTGATTGAAGAAGTAAGTCAGCCTCCCCAGCTTTGGCAATGCATAGCCTCTGTTAGAAAATGGTGTGTGGCTTTGGTTTCCGCATCTGATACAATATATAGGAAAATTGGAAAGAGTTCAGAGAACAGAAACAAAATGATTAAAGGGTTGAGGGAATGAGGAGCTGGGATTATTTCATCTAAAGAAAAGCTTTTACAAAAGGCAAAATGGGGTATGTGCCAAAGACAGAATTACAAAAGCCAAATTGTAGAGGCTATGTGGTTGAGCAGGTTTGATTGGCCTTTGTAGGCCATCCCGAGTCTGTTGGAGGGAATGGGGAGAAGTTGGTCTGCCTTACCAAGCATTGGGAAGGAGAATAAGCAAGTTAGGACAGAAGAGGGGAAATTAGGCAGGAATTACCTTAGCTAGGGGTTCTGAGATCTACAAATACCACAATCTTCAAAAGCAGGGACAACTTTGGTATATGCACTTCTTACATTCCAGCTTCTACTAGATCTAAAACTATGATTCAATATAGTATGATAAAACCAACTTAACGATAAGCCTTGTTATAGTTCCCTTTGACTACATGATGAAGTGTTGGCATAAAAAATTATCAACCAGTTTTCTCTCATCTTCCTAAAAATCAAAGCAAATAACTATATGTTGATATTCAAATCAGAGATTCATAATCTGTAAAATTTGGTCATATTCTGTGGAGTTGAGAATATCATACAGGCATGTGTGGAATTGGTTCTCAATGTTAAAAAAGGAAAAGACTATCATCTCTTTTGATTGGCTTAGAATCTAAGACAGAAAGATGTACTTGATTACTTATTAAGATCTCTATTATGTCCAGGATTCTGATTTTAAAAACTTTAAGAACACAAAATATATGTAGATTCTAAATACTGGCTATAATATTAAATACTAAATTATCTCCACTTCCACAAAGCTCTATTTTAGTTAGGGTTCTTCCCAGCACGACATAACCTTCCTAGCAGCATCTAGACCAGTGTTTCACCAAGCAATGTTGGCACCATAGCCTTGGCCAACTTGACACATCACATTTAACCATCACAAGCTCCAAACACTCTTTGGCTCAAACATTTTCAGAGAGATGGCATGTGAGTCAAGGGAGTATGGGGGCTTCCTGGTATCATGCACCCTTCTTAACCCTCAGAGGGCCATCCCTATGGGTGAGAAGTTGGGAAGAAACCCTCCATGTCACAAGATTCTCCTTACTGGCCTTCAAGTACCATTTCTAAGTACGGAGTTGGGTTTTTTTTTGGTTGCATTTTCAAATACTGACGTGTGACTATCCTCTTGTGCCTCCCCACCACTCCCACTAACATGCTCACAAGTTCCTCCTTCTGTAGTTCTCCCAGATCTTCCCAAAACTCACTATATCACTGTACTGATTTCATTAAGAATTCAGAAGACAATCTTATTAAAGAAAATCATGAAGACAATAAGTGACCAGTGAACACCATGGACACTGGAGCAAAACTGGGTTCGGGTTCCAATTCTACTACCTGTGGGACTTTGGTCACATGACTTGCAATGCTCCTGAACCTCAGTTTCCTCATCTGTAAGATGGGAATACTAATTATAACTCCTTTCCTAAAAGGTTGACGTGAGGTGCTTTGAACACTGCTTTGAGCACTTAGTAACTACACTATTTAAATTAACTATTACAAAGCTGAGGGCTACCTACAGTCTGAGGGAAAATGTTTCTGAAGATGGACTTCCTGTATTACTTAAAGTGAGTAACACAAAGTGAGGAAATGCCTTGAGCCTTTTTGTCCAAGTTTCTCTTTACAATACTGGGGATTTTTTTTCTTTTTTTGAGATGGGCTCTCGCTCTGTCATCCAAGCTGGAGTGCAGTGGCAATGACACAGCTCGATGTCTTGGGTTCAAGCCATCCTGGCATCTCAGCCTCCTGAGTAGCTGGAACTACAGGTATGCATCAGTGTGCCTGGCCATTTTTAAATTTATTTATTTATTTATTTATTTATTTTTTTAGAGAGAAGGTCTTGCCACATTGCCGAGGCTGGTTTTTACTTGCTGGGCTCAAGCAATCCTCCTGCCTTGGCCTCTGAAAGTGCTGGGATTACAGGCATGAGCCACTGTATCCAGCCAGATAGTGGGAATTTTATATCCTCCCCCTTCACACACTCTGGGGGGGCTAAGAAGTTGGAGTTTGATATTACTGAGAATTCCAAAATAATTCATTCCTAAAACATTTCATCATACAAACAACAGAGGGCAAGAAAAATACAATTTACCACATGCATTCTATGTACCAATCCACATACATTGTCTCATTTAAGGCCCATGACATCCCTGTAAATTAGATGTATCATCCCTAATTTAGAAAGAAGGAAACGCTAAGGCTTAAGATTTAAATAACTTGCCCTAAATTATAGAGCAGAATAAGGATTTTCCAACTTTAAAGCTAAAACACTGGCCAGTTATGCCATAATGCTTCCCTTACAAGGATCAGACCTTGACCTACTTCTTGCAGGCTGTTGGCTTCTGTATTATCTAAAATTATTATTCACATATCTGATAAATGCTCTTATTTCTCTTACTTTACAAAATTGAATTCTTAATTCTATAATTAAGGACATTCAGGACATTCAATGAAGGGTAATTGTGAAATGGACATGAGACCTCGAATTGTACATGCTGGAAATATAAAGCTTTAGAACTAATGGGAAAATAGATGTCTGAAGTTCTTGATTTTCCATTTGTTTTCCACTGTTTCTAAACTAAACCACTGTTTACAAAGAATGTGTCAGTGAAAGATGCAGTAAAACATGCTTCTTTTCCTTTGTTTTTAAGACTCAAGTAAATATTTGTTAACAATATGGTTGATATGGTTTGGATCTGTGTCCCTGCCCAAATCTCATGTTGAATGGTAATCCCCAGTGTTAGAGGTGGGACCTGGTGGGAGGTGACTGGATCGTGAGGCAGTTTCTTATGAATGGTTTAGCACCATCCTCTGATGCTGTCCTCATGATAGTGAGTGAGTTCTCATGAGATGTGTTTGTTTAAAAGTGTATAGCACCTCCCCATTCATTTTCTTCCTCCTGCCTACTTCCCCTTCGCTTTCTGCTATGATTGTAAGTTTCCTGAGGACTCCCCAGAAGCTGATCCCACGATGCTTCCTGTACAGCCTGCAGAACCATGAGCCAATTAAACATTTTTTATTTATAAATTACCCAGTCTCAGATTCTTTATAGCAATGCAAGAACAGACTAATACAATGGTTTACAAAATAAGTTGATGAAGCTGAAAAATAAGTTCAAGAAGCCCTATGAAATAATTAAGATGAGTAAGATTGCAAAGATATAATTCATCACAGTGAAGATTCTCATGGCCAATTCATTCTTGGTTATGGCTTCAAACTTCTACTTTAACAGACAAATGCATTCACCTACCCATAGGTTCAACCAACCATCTGTCCAACACATATTTAGTAAATAGAGACACACTACATGCTAGGTACTGTTCTAGGTGCTGAGATAAAGCAGAATGAGGGTTTTGAGGTTGTAATAATCTAATAAACAAATGAAAAAAAAAGCAAGTTGATTTCAGATGCTGATAGGTGTTGTGAATGAAATATACTGAAAGGATATCAGGTTTATAGTGGAAAGGCTATCTGAGGTAAGGTGATTAGGGAAGATCTTTCTTAACAGAGGGCATTGGAGTTGAGACCTGAATGAGAAAGAGCTAGATCTTTCCAAAGGAGAAAAAAAGAACTCCCAGGCATGGAAAGTTCTAACAATTCCAAGGTGCAAGATAAAAAAGAAAGCAGATGGCTGAGTCCAGAGTGGTGGTATGAGGCAAGGTCAGAAAGATGGATAGGATCCTGTACTATTAAAAGGAGCTTGATTGAAGGAGTCTGAATTATAATCTAAGTATAATGGAGTCATTTCAGGTTCTAAGCAGGAGGTAATATGATTTGAGACAGCTTTAAAAACATTAATCCAGATGCTTGTTCAATAATTACTTATAGGCTGGTTGTGGTGGCTCAAGCCTGTAATCCCAGCACTTCAGGAGGCTTAGGCAGGAGGACTGTTTGGCCCCAGGAGTTCGAGACCAGCCTGGGCAATAGAGTGAGGACCTCATCTCTACAAAAGGTAAAAAAAAAATAAACAAATAAATTAATAAAATAAAATAAAATTTGCCAGGTATAGTGGTGGGCACCTATAGTCCCAGCTACTCTGGAAGCGGAGGTGATGGAATCACTTGAGTCCAGGAGACAGAGGTTGCAGTGAGCCATGATTGCAGCACTGCACTCCAGCCTGGGTGACAGAGTGAGATCCTGACTCAGAAAACAAAACAGCAACAACAACAGCAAAAACAAAAAAGAATTACTTATAAAGGGGCAAGAGTGGAAGGGGAGGGACTAGTTAGGGAGCAAATGCAGAGACTAAAGATAAAAAGACTCTAAAGAGTCATAACAAATCTCTTTAATGGTTAAAGAGAGTTCATTGGGGGAAAGAAAGCTGAATTTATTTTAATAATGTCCTTATTTACGGCAACATATCTGCTACAAAGTCAATTATTTTATTGTTATTTGGTCATAGGTAGAGATAACAGTGTGGCTGTGGATTAGCAATTATATATAACTCCACTGCACATTTAAAAAGGCATTTTATTGTTGCTGCAAGAAACCACTATGCAGGGCTTTTGGTCCTCCCTAAAGGAGAGAAACAGTATCTAGGAAATTAATTCTTCTCTCGGGCCCAAATGCAAAATTGCAGAAACCACTTGCTAAATATGGCCAGCCATTCTTAAGAGTCCAGAGAGTCTTTTCTCAGGCATACTTTATTAGAGGCCATTGATCAGTTTCTACCGATTATTATGGTTAATTGAAGGGAAATCTGCGACTATGGCTATTTATTGGCATTTGCGTTCGGCTCAGACAGAAGCTAGTTTTGAAAGTGGTATCCGTAGAGTGATCCCGCTTGCAAACTTCCTTGCCTAGGGGGTGGTGGTGTATCGCTGAGGGCTTGCGGGGGTGTCAGCCACCAGGGCTTTCTGCTCATCAATCAGCATCGTCAAACATCCCGAAAGTGTTATGATGGCGCTGAATGTAGAAAAAGGGTTTTCAGGGCGGATATAGTGTCGTCATTCCTGGTGGCAGAGGGGAGTGATAAGAGGCTCACACGTCGCTGAGTAGTAGCGCGGCATAATAAAGTGTGGTTTGCACCATGTGTGTCACAGATTTCTCGGGTTTTCTGGAAGGTTTTTCCAAGTTCCGCCTTCTCCCCTTTGCAGCCATCCTGGCCCCAGCTGTGCATCGGCCTTTGACTCCATCTGTCCTTCCGCTGCGGACAGGAGTCCCTCTCGCCAAATGGAGAACACAAGTTTGGCACCCCAAAGTGATGATAACCCCTACCTTCTCCGCTCAGCGCGAGCCAAGCGTCAGGCCTGCAGAGGGACGGTCAAGGGGATAGAGGGGGAGGCCACGGAGAGGCCGCTCCCCTCACCTCCCCGCACCCATCATCACTTGGCACTTGGTCAAGCCCGGGCAGACGCCCCGCCTGCGCGTCCCCCACCCGCCCCGCGGTGCACGTCTCCCAGTGCTTTTGCATTTGCTCCTCTTCCGCCCTGCTGCAGAGCGCGGCTCGCAGGTTGGAGTTTGCCCTCGTGTGCGCCGCGTCACACGGCGGGGAGGGGAAGGCAGGCGGCGGAGGCTGGGTCGGAGCAGGAGTCGCGCGGTCCCTGGCGCCCAGAGACACCGCGGGGAACGACCGCCCCGCCCCCGGAGCAGCGGACCGGGCCGCAGACCTCCTTTCCCTCCTCCCTCTCTCCCTCCTCCCCAGCGCCCTGACTCCCTGCCTCCTCGCCCTTACTCCACCCCCACTCCGGCCCGATCTCCATCCTCTCCTTGTGTGTGCGCGCTTCAAATAATCTCCTCCTTTTTGGCAAAAGAAATAATGCACCTGACTTTACCAGGGGGGAACAACCAGCCGAGTAGAACAAGGAACAGATGTAAAAGGAATAAAAGGCGAGAGAAAAACAGGTGAGACTCGTTTAAAGAAATCCAGAGGCAGAAGAGGTGGCTGCCGCGGCAGAGGCAGCTAGAGCTTCCCTGTCTGCGTGAGCTGCAGGCAGAGGACGCTTTCACCAGTTGCAGATGTAACCTCGGGAATTCCTGGGTCCGTCGGTTTGTTTGCCAAACAGTCTTTTCTTCTCTGGCTCAGACACTGAAGAGGCTCCTGGATTGTTCAGTGATCCCGCCACAAGCTGGCAGTTACCCGAGAGCCTTCCCAAGGAGCTGGAGGAGAAATGAGCCCTTGTGGGCGGAAGATGGGCGAAGGGCGTCAGCAGCGGCGGGCTCCCGTCGGGAAGCTCCTTCTCGTCCCCGGGAGGAGAGATACACCCCATGGGCGGTCAGGCAGCAGCAGCGCCAGGACGCAGAGCTCCCTGCTCTGGCTCTTGGTGCACGTGTGGCTGTGGGCGGCCTCGGGCTCGTCTGCCCAGTTGTTCAACCTCACCCTTTCCGTAGATGAGGGGCTTCCCCCGGACACCCTGGTCGGTGACATCCGCGCCGGGCTGCCGGCCGCGCAGCAGCAGGAGGGGAGCGGCTTCTTTCTGTCGGAGGACTCCGATGACTCCCCGCTGCTGGACGACTTCCACGTGCACCCGGACACCGGTATCATCCGCACTGCGCGGCGCCTGGACCGCGAGCGGCGGGACCACTACAGCTTCGTCGCCGCCACGCTTCTGGGTGCTGTGGTGCAGGTGGAGATTCGCGTCAACGACGTGAATGACCACTCGCCTCGCTTTCCCCTCGACTCCCTGCAACTCGACGTCTCCGAGCTCAGCCCGCCAGGGACCGCCTTCCGCCTGCCAGGTGCCCACGATCCCGACGCCGGACTGTTCAGCACTCAGGGCTACACCCTGGTGCAACCGTCTGACCTGCCCAAGGACCCCGCAGGCCCGTTCTTCCAGTTGCGCTACCGGACTCCGGGGCCACTACCGTCACCGCTTTTGCCAGGCTCCTCGTCGCCCCTGGAGCCTCTAGATCTGGTGCTGCTGCGGCGCTTGGACCGAGAGGAGGCGGCGGCGCACCGGCTGCAGATCGAGGCATGGGACGGCGGCCGCCCCCGGCGCACTGGCCGCCTGAGCGTGGAGCTGCGCGTGCTGGACGAGAACGACAACCCGCCGGTCTTTGAGCAGGACGAGTACCAAGTCGCAGTGCGCGAGGACGCCCAGCCGGGCGCTGAGGTCTGTCGCGTGCGCGCCACCGACCGCGACCTGGGGCCCAATGGCTTCGTGCGCTACAGCGTCCGCGCCCGGCAAGTGCCCGGGGCGGGTAGCGGCGGCGGGGCACTGGGCGACGCGGCCTACTTCGCCGTGGAGGAGCTGAGCGGCGCGGTGCGAGTGCGGAGACCTCTGGACCGCGAGGCACAGGCCTGGCACCAGCTGGTGGTGGAGGCCCGCGATGGAGGCGCCGAGCCTGAGGTTGCCACGGTGCGCGTGTCCATCGCCGTGCTGGACGTGAATGACAACCGGCCAGCAATTCACGTGCTCTTTCTCACAGAGGGAGGTGTCGCCCGTGTCTCTGAAGGCGCCCAACCGGGCGACTACGTGGCTCGCGTCTCGGTGTCTGACGCGGACGGTGACTGGGAGAAGGAAGATGAGGCCACAGGGGAGCTTGGTGTGGGTCTTGGAGACGGGAGCATCTCGCTGTCCTTGGAAGGCGGAGAGGGAGACTTCGCGTTGCTGCCCGGCGGCTCCCCAGGGGTATTTTTCCTTTGCGTGGAGGGGCCCCTGGACAGAGAGAGCCGCGATCTGTATGAGTTACTACTGGTGGCCACGGACGCGGGGTCCCCGCCGCTGAGCACGGAGGAGACGCTGCTGCTCCGGGTCGCTGACCTCAATGACCAACCACCTCTCTTCAGCCAACAGCATTACAAGGCCTCAGTGTCCGAGGCCGCGGCCCCTGGCACTGTAGTCATGTGGGTCAGCGCCTCCGATGCCGACGAGGCAGGCACTGATCACGCCTGGCTGCGCTACACTGTAGTCCAACTCTCGGCTCCCTGCAATCAAGGGGCTCTGCCCACCGCAGAATGTGGACCATCTTTTGCCATTGATTCCGAAAGCGGTGCGATCAGCACTATCCAGACTCTAGACCGAGAGGTCCAGGAGGCGGTGGAGCTGAGAGTGGTGGCCCAGGACCTCGGAGAGCCCCCGCTCTCTGCCACCTGCCTGGTGAGCATCACCGTAGATGATGTGAATGACAACGAGCCCATCTTCTGGAGGCAGGTGTACAATGCCACCATTGCAGAGCATGCCCCGGTTGGACACTGCTTTCTGCAGGTGAGTGCATCAGGCCTGTGGGCCAACCTGAAGTTCTGGGAAGGGATGGAGAGGGTTGTGGGTTGGCCTAGGAAATTGTGATGTGGAGGATAATATTCCAGCTCTCAAATACAAGACTGGCTGTAGTTCCCCCTCTACAGTGAGATGAATGATGCCCTCTAGTCACCTAACTTTTTTTTGCCAGAGTCTTGGCTACATGATCTCTAAGGTCCTTTCAACTTGACTTTTAGATCTTGATTTATCTTATTGAAGCCTGATTTCTTTCATGCTGGATGTGTGCACCTAAATAGGTTCAGGAGGAACCGCCCATTCTAAATCAGACCTCTTCCAACTGACAGTGTCTCACATTGTATCATATAAATATATGTGTGTGTATATATATATATATACACACACACACACACACACACATATATATATATATTTTTTTTGTTTTGTTTTGTTTTGTTTTGTTTTGGTCAGAGTGTCACTCTGTTGCCCAGGCTGGAGTGCAGTGTCTCAATCTCAGCTCACTGCAACCTCCTTTTCCCAGACTCAAGCAATTCTCCTGCCTGCCACCATACCTGGCTAATTTTTGTATTTTTTTAGTGGAGATGGGGTTTTACCATGTGTGCCAGGCTGGTCTCGAACTCCTGACCTCAGGTGATCTGCCCTCCTTAACCTCCCAAAGTGCTGGGATTACAGGGGTGAGCCACCATGCCCAGCAATGTCTCATATTTTTTTTAACAGCTTTATGAGGCAACGTAGGGAATAAGGTAGTTCTCATAAGTGAGTTGTTCAAATGACCAAGTGTATGTCTTTATACACTGACACTGTTTGGAGTTACCATTTCCAGAGACTTCTTACACGTTTTCCTACCTTCCTTCGAAGCTTACAAAGGTTGGATGAAGACTGAAGTCATCTTTATTAGTTAGCATCAGGTGTGAGCTAGGCTCCTTCCATGATGCTTTCAGGACTCTGAGGGGCAGTGGGACTCAATTATCCTTTATAAAATTGGGCATTGTACACTGCTTTTTGATTTGGGTGTTTTGCCTTTTATAGTTTTCCTGATTTCTCCTTCACTATCAGAATGGCATGTTTTGCCCCCTTCCAGGCCATACCTTTTTTTTGCTTCTGATTTCCTATTTGTTTCTTTTTTATTTTTTTGAGACAGGGTCTTGCTTTGTGGCCCAAAATGGAGTACAGTGGCACAATCATGGCTCACTGAAGCCTGAACCTCCCAGGGTAAAGTGATTCTCCCACCTCAGTCTCCCAAGTAGCTGCAAGCACAGGCATGCGCCAACATGGCTGGCTAATTTTTAAATAATTTGTAGGGACGAGGTCTAGCTGTGTTCCCCAGGCTGGTCTCAAACTCCTGGGCTCAAGTGATACTCCCGCCTCAGCCTCCCAAAGTGCTGGGATTACAGGCATAAGCCACTGTGCCTGGCCAATTTCCTATTTCTTATTTGATGGGAGATAATCAAATTTCCAAGATTGATTTATTTACTCTGAAATAACTTGAGTAAATATATCTAGCCTGAAGAGCTTACCAGGGAATGAAGCTCTAAAGCTTTATTTTGCTCTCAGCCTGGGTTGTTTTAAGATGTTTGCTGCTTACTTTCTGGTTCTCAGGGAGTTCAGGCTTTAGCTTTGCAAGTTATGTCTCAAATAATAACCTTTAGATAATTGAGGTGCTACTGCAAAGTAAAAGTGGGTTTCATGACTGCTTCCACCATTTTAATCTTTTGGGTATTTGGGTGATAATAATCTCCATCCCTTTCTTTAGAGTGATTGACAGCTCTGAGTTGCTAGATTATTAAAAAGTGGCTTGATATGAATTAATGCTTGCTGATGAAATGGACAAATCCACACATATTAGTGACTAACATTGTCAAAGTATATTTCTCTCTCAAGCAGAGTCTGATGTGAAGCAACTTGGCTGTTTCTCCTCCATCTGAGAGAGCCAGGCCTGAGAGTGACTTAAACAACCTCCGCCAATGTCACATTAGCCAGAGCTCAGCCATGCAGCCTCAGATGTACTGCAAAGGAGGCTGAGAAATGTAGAGGAGCCCGGGTATGCCAGTGCCCACTGATAGTTTCTTCCACGGATTTCCAAAAATGAAAGTCATAATAGGTGACAGGTTGGACAAGTTGACTTCCAATATTCCTTCCACCTGGAACTCCCTGAAGATCTTGGTATGAATAGTACAACTTGGCTAGGAAAATAAGCGGGGTGGATTAATTATGACTTTTTTGATGAAAGCCTGTCTTTAGAGTTGTTTCTATCATCGTGAGATGATTCTTCTATGAGGTGTGAGTTTATCCCATTGTTACGACTCCATATGTGGTAGATCCATTATGGTGAGCTCAGCTTGGCTTACATGTAGGACTGCACCTCCAACAATTGCAACAAACCTTTCCAGGTTGCCAAGTATTGCTGCAGACAGCATTAAATTGTGCTGACTAGAATTTCTGGAAATTCCAGCGATCTAGCCCCTCAAGATTTGCTAAAGCCTCTTAGTCACTGGGCTCTCTGGTGGCCTCTCCAAGGCAGCTATATGAACTTTCTGTGTTCCATACGCCTCGCAGCTGACTTACCCCCTAATTTCCATATGAGATTCAAAGAAGCGTCTTCCTTCTTTCTACTCTCTCAGTCTTTCTTTATACCACTTTGCAAAAACCAACTCCCCCATCTTGCCTTTGAGTCTCAGGACACCTCCTGTGTTCCATGGCTTTGCTTAATGACATTACATACATTCCTTGTAACTGTACCTTCTTTCTGTTGCCATCTACAAGTTTTTCTCCTTACAGCTTATATCTGCTCAAGTTGCCTTTGTCAAAATCAAACAAAAACAAAAGGAAATACAGGAAAAACAAAATATTTCCTAGATTTCCTGTAAGATAATACCATGTCGTCTGATAAAAACAAACCCTTAAACTTCAAGTTGTCTTAGTGGTTACTCCACATCCCCAATGTTTGGGGTCCTACCACTCTAGTTGCTGCTCCTGCTGGCACTATGGTGCTGGCCACCCTCCCCTCTCCAAGTGCTGGCTGAACTCTTATATTCTCATGCCCAGATGAGACCTTTCCAAAGACTTATGAGTGAGGCAGAGCTGAGGGAATTAATGCAGAGGACAAGAACCATTAGCAAACTGAGATAGATAACCTCTAGCTACAAAAGGTTTTTATAACATTGTAAGCACTTGTCTGGACTTCTTAATAACTCAGTCTCTGCCTGTCTCAGGTGAAGAGCCTCTTCTTAACAATCCACCCCTCAGGAGTTCCTTTCAATCTCTTGCTGCCTTCTTGGTCAAGACAGAGAGGGGATTCCACTCTGCAGACACCCAGAGATTTTCCTCCAGTCCTAATGTTTTTCGCTCAGATAACTGTCAAAAAGATTAACTTCAACCTCTAGACAAGATCTCCATCCTCCACCCTACACTAAGTCTGATGTTGTGAGCTGCATTTGCAGCTTTTATCTTAGAACCAGATATTAGTCTGTACTAAGTATAACTCCAGCATTGAGACCTGAATTACATGTGAAAACATGAAGAATATTCTTTCATACTCCCTCAAATACAAGTACTATGTTCATTCATTAATTCATTTATTTATCCAAACAACAGCATTCATTAATTCAATAACATTGATTGAATTCAACAACATCTAACCAACAAATACTTATTGAATATCTATTACATGCCAGGAACTGTTCTTGGTGCTGGGGACAGCAACAAGCAAAATGGGCAAGGTGCTTGCTAGCAGAGCTTATAGTGTGTTCTCCATCTCCTTCCCTTCTCTGTCAGTCCTTGTGAATGAATGACATGTGCCTGACTCCCACTTGCTGATCACCCCTTCTCCATGTGTTCTGACCTTCTCCCATCACTGTACTAAATTCTGCCTCTCAAGAGGCGTGTATCTATGTTTCTTTCAAATCCAATGGGCTTTTCTTAGTCATAACCTCCCTCATGCTCTCTGAAGCATTTTGGACTGCTGACAACTTCCTCTTTCTTGCATGCATCTTTTTCACTGCCCTTACATTCTGCCTCTCTCTTGCTAATTCCTCTTTTTCCTTTTTTCTCTTGTGCCACCCCACACTCAATGTGGTAGAGGCATTCCCAAAGGCTCTGTCTTCCCCTCACTCCTTGCCTTTCTATAATCTCTTCCTGTATATTCCCAGAAGTTCATTTAAAAAAAAAAAAGCTCGTAACACCACATGGATGTAAGGATTGGAGATAACTGGTATTTCACGGTAGAAAGTGGTATGTAGAGCTTTAAAGGTGGGAAAGTAGATCTATCCAGTAGATCGGGGATTCTCTGTTATGTACATTTTTATTTACAACCTGTCATGGATGCATTCCACTGTAGCTGCACATTTTGTGTGTATGTAGGAATGTGTAATGCATTTCTAGGTATGATCATCTCCAAAAGAGAACCACTTAGGATAGACTTCAGAAAGTTGTGATCAGTAAGATTTCCCTTCTCTGAGGATTGAAATCTTACAATAAATTGATTTCATTAACAACTAAATTCCAGATATCTATTAATGGTCCCCTCACCTTTTAAATTATAGATGAAAAGTGAGCAACTGTGGAAGTAATTTATATTTTCATAGCCCTTTAGGGAAATTATGCTAAATCATTTTTACAAATGACAGGTTATTTGAATCTTACTGAATTAAAGTCTTCATTTAATCAAAATATGTGCTTTGTAGTGAAAGTAGATCAGGTAAATATAATCAGAAATATGAATTAATTGAAAATCTATGTAATCCATGGGGATAGGAGGAATTGGAATAATCACAGTGCGTCTGGTTCCTGTAGTGAAGTAATGGGAGGCCGTTTTGGAGACATGGGAGATGTCAGTGTTTGCGCAGAGTTTGGCCTTTATTATTATGGAAATACATGGGAGATATGGGAGGTTTGTGAATAGAGATTGACACGTGAAAAGTAACGTTTTAGGAAGAGTCATCTTAAATTAGTAGAAAGAATAGAAAAAAGTAAGGAGGGAAACCAGGTAGGAGAGTTCTGAGTCTCTTGTAATAACACATATTCAGCTACACGGGCCTGAATTGGAATGGTAGTGAAGCGTAAGAGGAAGGATGTCCTTAGAGGTATCACAAAGGAATAATTGGTACAACTTGTATAGATGTGAGTGAGAAGCTGGTGGAAGGAGTAAAAAATGACACCATGTTTTCCATCTGGATTAGTGGGAAGAATAGGAAAAGCTGGAGGTGAGAGTTTTGGGGGAAAGATGCTGGCTCTCTCGAGTTTTTTATTTCAGTGTGAATTAATGGCCAGTAGTATAGGAGAATACCTCTTGAAGGCTATTTAGAGCTTCAGAACTACTAACAGGAGACAGTGTAAGGTTGGAGACATAAACTTGGAAGTTACTCATGTGGAGGTGATACTTAAAGCTTTGAAAGTGACAGGATAATGAGAGAAGAGTCAACAGCTAAGGACACTGGCTGGGACGAGGGTCTTGCGACTCATATGATGTTGGGGGGCAGGTCTCTGTGATGATAATGCTATGTGCTTGTATTCCTGAGCCTCCAGGACCACAACCCAGAGAGATGGTTGGCATCTTACTCCATTTTCTGAGCTCCTCAGCACAGCTTCTGAGATATTCAGCCTCCCATGCCACAGTCCCAGGCATTAAGGCACTCATTATTTGAATCTGCCTGTTTCTCTCTCCTCTTATTCCTGTTTCCTATGGACCATCTGGTCAGTCCCCATGTGCAGTGAAGACAATGACAGCCTGTTTTAGTCATTGTTGTCCCCATTGTAACTCTTGTCATCCAGGCAATTTGGTCTCATGTTTCTTCAGTTGACCCGGTTTTGATGTCCTTATTGTTACTTCCTCTCCAGGAACCCTACCCTACAGCCATCCCCATTCCTGTAATCTGGAATCATTTAGAACAACTCTACCTCTTATGTCTCATCTCACTCTCTGATCACAGCTTGCCAGCCTTTCCGCTTTCTCAGCCTTTGATTTGGTTTGCATTTATTTTTTAATCTAGATTTTTTTCTAGAAGACTTGCCCTTTCTTTTCTCTTCTTGTATATCACCCCCCTCCTTGCTTTAGTTCCTTCTCTGTTCAGTTGTAATTCTTCCATGCACCAAACTAACCCTTCCTCTTCCATACTTGTATACATATCACCAACAGTAGATCTCTCCAACTGTATCTCTCCCTGCCCCACACACTCTCTGAAACACTCAGACTACAGGGGACTGCTCGAGTAATTCCAAGTGATAATAGAGGCTACTTAGAATAGAATTTAAGTATGGTATTTTAGTATCAGCCAGGCCCTCGACTCTGTTGAGTAATTTTGTTGTATTCATCTAAGCATCTCTTCCACAACCTCATTCGCTTTAAGCATCATAGCCTGCTGCCTTTACTCTTTACAGGTAACTATGCTTCCTACTCAGTAGAGGCTAGTAGTTGAAAACTTGCTTGTGTTTTTGCCTGCCACCATGAGGCTTTTTGTAAATGCACCATCCAATCCCTAGGGACTAGGTGATTTTTCTTTGTCCAAATCAAACTTACCCATTCATATTCTCCCATCCATCTCTCCATCCATCCGTCCAACAATCCCCTATTCCATCTTCTCTGACATGGATTCTCAATCATTCCATTTCTGCTTTATCTTTTACCTCTACCTCTATACTTACTTATTCTCTTAGCATATAATATGACTCTTTCATAGTTTGTAATATTTAAAAACTAAGTATATGAGGGTCTTTTTCGCTCACTTCTTTCCTCAATGTCCTGTAGGAGTTGATGTCTGCTACCCGTTGGCCCATTTTTTTTCCCCAGGCCTTTCCTACTCAAAGAAGAGTTCTGGAAACCTGTGCTGCTATCTTTTACAATGTCTGATATCTCTTGATGATGGACTCAGTACTCTGTTTTGGTTCTTGAGCAAAATTGGCCTTCTTTCTCATCTGTTAGTGTCAAGAAGTTGTGAAAAAAATGTAGCTGCTAAAGTGTAAGAAATGACATATGGAATTTATTTTTGCTCATTTCTTAATGTTATACACTGTAGTTGACGGAAGCCATTAACTGATATGTTTCATATGAGAAGAAATGGTTGAATCAATCAAAATAGTATATTCTATTGAACAGGCAGAAGTGTCTTAGTCTTGATTATTTTTTAAATAATCTTGCTACACTCACTTTTTACTGGATGGTTTTTGGGCATACTAACCCTACCATATCTGTACAGTAAGACACCGTGTCTTCCTTTCTCAATAATTCTGTTTTGAATTTCCTTTTAAACAGCCCAGGCTGTTACCTTCATTTCAGGCTTTATCACTTTCCCATAAACATGCAGATCTCAGAGTCCACTGATGAAGTGTGTGAAAGCTCTTTGGTAGAGAGGATGAAAGAGGTTTGCTCATTCTCATTATTTCCAGGTGTCCTTCATTTGGACAGAAGAAGAGTAATCCCGTGGATAAAAGCTTGCAATGCAGAGTGAAACATACCCGAGTTTAAATTTCAGCTCCGTTACTTAATAGCTTAACCTCAAGTAAATTCCTAAACCTTTATAAGCCTCAATTTTGTCATCCATAAAATAGGGATGATAATGGGATTCACCTGGTAGGGTTATTGTGGCGCTTAAATGAGATTATGCATATCCAGGACACAGAGCACTGCCTAGCACATGGTAAACTCCTAGGAAAGTTTACCATTATATGTAATTTCACTTGAGTGTGATTAAACTATGGAGCTAAGAGAGAGTGAGAAAAAGAAACGTCAGGCTGGGCATGGTGGCTCTTGTCTGTAATCCCAGCAGTTTGGGAGGCTGAGGTGGATGGACAGCTTGGAGTTTGAGACCAGCCTGGGCAACAGCAAAACCTTTGCAAAAAATACAAAAGTTAGCCAGATGTGGTGATATGCACCTGTAGTCCCAGCTACTTGGGAGGCTGAGATGGGAGGATCAGTTGAGCCTGGGAGGTTGAGGCTGCAGTGAGCCATGATTGCACCACTGCACCCCAGCCTGGGTGACAGAGCAAGACCCTGTCTCCAATAAAATAAAATTAAATAATAAAATAAAATAAAAGTCAGTTTTTTATTTTAAAAATTCCTATGGCTAGTCATGTTAAATGGCCAGAGATATGATCTCAATAGATACTCTAGGAAAACCATTGTCCTATTAATACCCGGGGCTTCCATCCCAAATTCAGTCAGCTTCCTACCTTGGACAGCTAAACAGGAGCTGTTTGTACAAAATTTACTAACAAAAAGGGACATCAGTTAAAAATTATTTGTATGCCACTTTTAAGAAAGCTGAACAACACAAATCTTTCCTTGTAATTTCTTTTGCATATTAAGGGAAACATTATTAAAATAATTGTTAACATATTATTATAATTAGAATATTAGGCCAGGCAGTGGCTCATGCCTGTAATCTCAGCACTTTGGGAGGCCTGTGTTGGGGAGTGCTTGAGGCCAGGAGTTTGAGGCCAGCCTGGGCAACATAAACCCTATCTCTGTTTTAAGAAAATAAATTTTAAAAAGAATATTAATGTAAAACTTTGTTCAGTTGAACTGATTTGTATTGTGTGTGTACTAAATATATTGATAGCCCTTCATGCAATCAAGTAAATTGTTTATACATGCTTTATAGAAATTAAAATCTTTATTTTCTATTTTAAATGACTATAATAATTTGTAATTATTGCATACTTGCTTTGATGACACTGTTGATTTATTTCATACTAAATTCTCAGATTAGAAAATGCCATCTCCTTGATGCTTTTGAAAAATGTATTATGGCAAAAGGCAGGGAAGACCTGTAGTAGAGCTTCACTTTCATGAGAATAGCTAAGAAGAAAGAACAAAACAGAACTTGGCAATTTTTGAGTGGCTTCATTACTGATGACAGTTAATCTAAAAATTCTGTTCAATATGACAAACCATCCTCCAACTTTCAAAGCTCTTTTGTTCAGATTATTCTGAAATTTCCTTTGTTCTTCATTTCAATTAACTGTATAGAATTAGCAATTGTTACAGGTATGATTTCAAGAGATTAAATGTTTTTAGCCTTACCGTATATGGCCTTAAACACGATTTGATTTTTAACAATTGTTTAGTTAGAAACTCCTCATGTTGTATGTTCATCTTTATTTCTACATTTGGAAACACAGAGGAAGTTAATGTTTATTTAGAGATTGACTTCTCTGGTCCTAAGAATATCTATTATACAAGAACCAAGTTATGAAGTAAAGAGCAACCTAAGCTTATGCACTGTTTACTCTCCTTTGAAGTATAGATTATTTTAAGTAGGAACGGTTAAAAATAATACAAAGGCTGTTCTGTTACATTGTGTATAAACAAGAACACAATATTTCAGTGCTGTCAGATATATTTCCTGGACTCATCTTACAAGAATTTTTATATGGCATTTTTCTTGCGTAGAATCTAATTGTCATGCCTATGTCTGTTTCACTTCCACTGCCTCTATCAGCGGCCAGCATAAAGAAGAGAGGTGACAGAGAGGCCAGTTTATAAATTAATGTTTGATGGTATTAGAGGTAATTTGCTTGCTGGCATTAAACATATAGATTCTACATATATCACAGCATACTCTTAATACCACAACATGAATTTAATAAGTTTACCTTGAGTCTTGAATCTTAGTAGATTTTAAAAGAAAGATAATTTTTTTGGAACACAGTAGTATTCAGATTTGCCATTTATACAGAGGAGTACAACTGTGCTCTACTCTAAATTCATAATATCTTAAGGCTACTTTATCATTATTTCTCTAAATGTGTTTTAACATCTGAAGTACAGTTACCACATTTGTCTGTTACTTGTGAAGAAAACTTTTTTTAAAAAAATGAGAAAGCTTATTCCATGTGCCAGCAGGAATCTTTCTAGAGAGTGCTTTTTCTTTATTTTAAAATATTTTTTTCTGCTCTATTCTTTCTTTTCTCTCTTTCAGAGACTCCAAATATACATATGTTAGGCCTTTAGATCTGAGGCCCTGAGGCTCTGTTCATTTTTCTTTTCAATAATTTTCTATTCTTCAGATCAGATGGCTTATATTATTTTCAAATTCACTCTCATGTTCTTCATCACCATCCTGCTGTTAAGCCCTTTTAACACATTTTTAATTTATTATATCTTTCACTTATACAATTTTCATTTTATTCTGTCTTATGGTTTCTGTTTCTTTGCTGATATTATCTATCTTTTTCATTCATTACAAGACTGTCTTCCTTTACCTCATATAATAGCTGCTTTAAAGTTTTTATCTGTGAATTCTAGTATCGGTGTCATCTGTGTTTGACTTCTTTAATTGCTTTTTGTCTTGTAAATGTATCATATTTCTCTAGTTTTTCAGATATTGAATACTTTTTCCCTTTATTCCGGACATTCTGTGCGTTATGTTGTGGAGACCGTAGATTCTTCTGAGTGTTACGTTCTTCTGAATAATGTTGATGTTTTTGTTTTAGCAGGTAATCAACTTGATTGGACTCAAACTGCAAATTCTAACTCTCAGGCACCTGTGAAAGCCCCATTTCAGTTCTGTTTTTTCTTAACTGGGCTGTTTTCAGTCCATATCCCATGCATGCGGAGCTCAGAGGTCAGTCAGAAATTTGGGCATAGTTCATGTACAGAATTTCAAGCTTGCCCAGATTTCCCCTCTCTAAGATTTCCCTCTTTCTGATGGCTATGGTTGCCTGGAACCCTATCCTAAGGTTCTTGTGTCCAGAAAGACTCTGTGTTTCTAGTGACTCTAGCCACCCTGCATGGTGCCTTGACTGCTACCCAACCTCAGGTTCACAGCCTACATAAATCATCCTCAAAAAATGGGAAATTCACTCCATATAGGTCCATTCTTCCATTTTGGACCCCTTGTAAAAAGTTGAATGCTTTTACTCACCCCTAGAAGGTTCAAGTATTTTTTGTTTCTGTTTTATTTAAAGTTTACAGTTGTTACATGCAGGAGGGTAGGTTTCAGTAGGCGTATACTCAGTCATACCAGAAGCAAAACTCCTCTTTATTCTTGCGTTTCAATTTCTATTAATTTCAATGAGAGTCAGATGACTAAGACTTCATAGTAAGAGTCCTTTGAAAATAAAGCCTGTAGAATTTTACTCTAGTTGTATAATATATTACATTGTTCTTGAGTGATAGCTATTGTACACAGCTGCAAAGGTTTACTAGGTCAATGTGTTCTGGATTAACTAGCATTACTAGTAGTAAATGCTAACAGTTTAAAATTATTTAAGTATTTTTAAGCTTCACCTAGTGTGAACAAATTATTGCATGTATTTATGATTATGGAATTTTAATTGAATAATTGTGATAATCCTTCATGGAAAAGTAGAAATAGAAATCAACTCCATGAATTAGCTGATAATATTTCCCACCCTATTTGGGATTGACTAGGACATATAGGAAAAGTCATTCACTGTGACCCATTTGAGGAACATCAGTCCTTAGCAAGCCCTGACCACATGATAAGAACCACTTAAGATTGTTAAAAATCATAAATACTAAGTTTTGAATGCCAAAGACACTTTCATCTTAAGTAGAAATTTATTTTGCTATTTCTCTTTTTGAGAGTCAACGCTCTGGGACCCAAATATCTCACAATTATCTCTCACCGAGTACAACGTTCTCTTATCATGTATCAGATAGAAACTGACATTTCCTTTGATAATTGCTTTCTTTCCAAATAATCTATAACACAAATCTGATTATGTTACTCATGCTGAGCACCTTCCGTGGCTTTGCACTACTTGTAAGATCAAGTTCACATCTGATCCATTCTGCCTGCCTCTCTATCATTGTTTCAAGGGACTCTTCCCCAGTCCTCTGTATTTCAAAAAGGCACCATGCTTTTTCTCAGCTCAGGCCTTTGTGCTATGTTATGGTCTGAATGTTTGTATGTCTCCAAAATTCATACGTTGAAGTCCTAATCCTCAATGTGATCCTTTTGGGAGGTGGGGCCTTTGAGAGATAATTAGGTTTAGATGAAGTTATGAGGGTTGCATCTGCATGATGGAATTAGTGTCCTTATAAGAGAAAGAGAGAGGAGTTGAATCTCTTTCCGCCATGTGAGGCTACATCAAGTGGTCACCTGTCCACAAACCAGGAGGAGGGCCCTCACCAGAACCCAACCGTGCTGGCACTTTGAGTTTGGACTTTCAGCCTCCAGAACCATGAGAAATAAACTTCTGTTGTTGAAGTGTTTCAGCCACCCAGCCTACAGTATTTTGTTATGGCAGCCTGAGCTGAGTAAGACACTCTAATTCTTCCCTTTGCATTGAATATGCTGTCCTTGTCCTCTCTGCCATGAGTTTCCCCTTCCCCTAGCTAACTTTTACTTTTTTCTTAAAAATATCATGTCCTTAGGAGCCTTCCTTGACCACCTAGGCTCCCCACTTGCCCACTGTTAGTTAAGTTCCCATCTTATAAACACCTAAAGATAATATGCATTATGCGATAGTAAAGATAATATCTCTTATCATATATCAGATAGAACCTGACATTTCCTGATACCGCGTAATGCGTATTATGTTCTGCAGCATTCCTCACAGGTAACCACTTAGTATCTGCTTCCCTGCTCATTATAAGCATCATGAGATGATGGCAGAGAGCTTACCCATCTTGCCTACTGCTGAGTGCTTAGTAAAATGCTTGGCACATAATAAAAGCAAAATTTGTTCAATGATAAGATGAAATGCCCTGCATGGTAGCCACATAAAAGAGTGTTGATTGCTTGAAGAATTGGGCACATTCTGCAGGGTAACAGTGAAGTCTATCTATAATCTTTCATGTTCTTGCAGCTTTCTGAAAAGCAGTGCTGTCATTGAAATGCCTGCCATAAACATTATACAACAGTAAGACAATTAATACCCTTTTTGTGTTGTAATTTAGTATCAGACAGATCTTTCCATTTCATGTAAAAAACATGATCTTTGTGCCTCTCTTTGCTGTCAGAATATGAAGCTATGAATTTTGCATATTAGCAGAAATACTACCAGAGTGATTTTGTTTCTTAAATGTCTCAAGTTAATAATCTGCTGTTTGGTCTTTTAACCTTGAGTTTCCATGTCTCCACTTGTAAGAAATCACTTTTTAAAAAGCATATATATTTCTCATTGTTATGCAAAAAATTTGGGTAGCAGATTTGAGAACACAATATTTTAACTTTTTAATTTATTCTGTTCTCTAGTTTGAAAAATGAAACAATTGAAAACTTAAAAAAACAATTATAGTAGATATATTTCCTCTCGTTTTTGGAGAAATGCCAATATTGTGAGGCACTTTCCCAATCCTTTTAAGCAGAATATCAGTTGATTTATTAATAGTTATGTGCTCAGTGAGACACAGCAAGAGGAAAGAACAGATAGGCTTGAATCTATCTGGCTCTGTGTTTCATAAGCTGTGTGTATTGAACCTCATTTTATTAATCTAGAAAATGGGATAATAATATGTACTTTGAAGGGTTATTTTGAGAATTGAAGATAATGTATTTAAAGCACTAGCACATGTAAGCACTTAAAAAGTTTCAGCAATTTCTTATAAGTGGAGGCATGGAAAGTCAACCAGACGTTGTTAGGACTGGCTCTTACTGGACTGGGTGAGATTTCTGGGTGAAGCAATGTGGGAAATATTTACTACATAAAGGTAAATAGCATGTGAGTCCTCTGTCTGCTGGGTTAATTTTCTTGATTTACTTTGACTAACTAGGACTTACTTGCTTTTGTCTTAACAAATAATGGGACTGGACGTGGTCATAAATAATACATCCTAATCTTGAGAAAAACTAAGATATGGCTGTACTAAATGCAAAAAAAAAGTGTGGCTAATTTATTCCTTTAAGATTTCAGTCCTTTAAGCTTATGAATTAAATGACTCTACCCTTGAAACTTTATATTGTTCTCCAAGGGTTAATTTATAGCCTTGATGGGAAGAACTCTATAGGGTATTTTTTTGATACTTTAATTGGCTAATAAACTTTAAGATCCAGAGCCACTCTGAAATATTAAACCTTCAGTTTAAATTACAGTTTTGCCCCTTTCTGATTTTGTTGGGTTTGATATATTAAATTTAGAGTAAATATATAAGTTTACAGAAGGAGTTCAGTACATTTGTTTCTTTGATATGTATAAAAAATTCAAAAACCACTTATTACATTCCCTTGCTGAAAATTAATTAATGTGGCAATCAGGATAAGGTAATAGTGATTTTAAAAAGTAGTAATACTTTAATTTTATTATAATTAGATGATCAGAAATAATATAAATTATAACTTATTTTAGATTCATTGTCCTACTGATTCATAACTTAGGAAAAGCTAAAAAATACAATAATAATATAAAAACGAATTCATTCCTTAATGAATGTTTTTCCTACAGAAGAAAACATGCTTATAATAATAGCTCATAATCAACATTTATGGAGCACTTCCTATGTATTCCTAGGCAGTATTCTAAGAGATTTGGATTAATTAACTTGTTTCATTCTCACAACACCCTACATGGAAGGTATTGCTATTATCCTTATTTCATGGATAAGAAAAATTGGGAGTAGCATGGTTAAGTATCCTGTCCAAAATTCTCCAGCTAGTAAGTGGCCAAGAGGCTTGGCCTGGGGTCAGGGAGCCTGAGGGTCAGGTTCCCTGGAAACAACTGCTAAGGTGAAGACGGACGTAGTTTATTGGTGTGTGCTCTTGGGAACAACACCTGGAAAGCAGTGAGGGCAGCAGCGTCGGGCATAGAGGAAGGTGAATCATGTTGCAAACACAGCAAGACCTCAGCCTCTCCTGCAGGGAGCTCTGGGACGGAGGCACCCTTCAGATCTGTGCACAGTTGAGTCGGGGCTGCCCCTGAGGAAGGGGCATAGCCTTGCGTGAGGAAGCTCCCTTTAGCTGAGGGCATTTTTCTGGGGAACACTACACTGCCTGATGGAGGAACAAGTGCCTGGGCTTGAAAGGGGATTCTGGGCAGGGCACTGGGCCATCCACTGCTGCCCACCTGTGACTGTGACCTTATTTAGAAATAGGAACTTTGTTGATGTAAGTTAATGCTCTGAAGATGAGATCACACTGGATTTAGAGTGGACCCTAATTCCAGTTATTGGTGTGTAAGACAAGGGAAAGGGAAGTTTGAGACAGGGGAGAAGGCCATGTAAAGACGGAGGCAGAGACTGGAGTTACACTGCCATAAAGCAAGAAATGCCAGGAGTCACTAAAAGCTGAAAAGGGCAAAGCAGTATTGTTTCTTAGAGCCCTATACCTGTTACCTTTATCAATCCAATCAATTTCTGCCCCCAAGAATGGAGTTAAGGATTTCTTTATCTCAAGCTATTGTTTTTGATCTCCTGACCTCGTGATCCGCCCGCCTCAGCCTCCCAAAGTGCTGGGATTACAGCCGTGAGCCACCGCGCCCGGCCGGGTCCACTTACTTCCTAAATGTTTGTTTATTCCATCCTCCTCCAGGATTCTGGACTCTGGTTGGTTTCTTTCTCTGGGGAAACTTACAAGACGATAAGTGGGAGGAGCCATATCTCTCTGCTGCAGATGGTTTCGGGACTGCAGCTGATACTCATCATCTTCCTCTTCTCCTGCCCATTCTAGAATCCCCTCAGGCTTGGCTAGCACCCCTCTCCGTCAAGGTGGTGTGACTCAGATCTTCATCCCGGAGGGGTCAAACACCTGAATACCATAACGCTTCTAGGGCTGTATCCACTACATTTGTCTATTTGCTACCAAACTGGGCAAGGCAGTACCAAAAATTATTTCCATGTGTCACCTGGGTGTCAAATGAATTCTCCCGTCTGCATTGTATAATATTAGCTCTCCTTTCCTCTTAATGATCAGAGTCCATTATTCCTGACAGCATAGTAACTTCTTTCCTTGCAGCTGGTCACTTGGCACAAGAAGACCGAATGACCAACCAGATAGCAGCCTCTGCTTAGTTTAACGGAATGATCACTGTGTCCCATGGGGAAGTGCTCCCCGACTCTGGGAATCGAAATGTCTGGATGCACTGAGCCCAGAGTTGTGGTGGTGGCCAAGGTTTTTCACATAGGGTTGGAGTGGTCAGTAGAACCAGCTATGCAGAAGGGATGCTTTGAAGTAACCCTAGCCTGAGGATTTCTGGAGCAGTGGCTGAAGAGATGATAGAGCCCACCTGATTGGCTTTCCTCATTTCCACAGGCTCAGGGAGGTGCTGTAGCTTATCCAGGGTCACACAGCTGAGCAGCAGCTGAACTGGGCCCCGGACACTCCCATCCTGGTGAGGCACAGTGCTGCTTCCCCTTACTTCACATGAATTAATTTTACTTAATAATGAAAATGAGTTGGCTGGTACTTAAAATATACATTTCTGTTGAATGATTTTCAAATTTGGTTTCTAACTGAAATGTTATTCTAATGAAGCCAGTTGAGAGATTTTATTCTCTATGTGTGATGTGATATGTGTGTGTGTGTGAATGTGTATGTGTGGGTGTTTGTGTGTGTGTTTGTGTATTGTGGGCAGGGTGGGGTCATCTCTGAAACCTACATATTTAATATGGGTTTTCATATCCAAGGCAGTTTTACAAAGTCTTTATGCTTCCATCAGTGTTAGCGGTTCATTAAAAAATTACTATTATAAAATGTGAACTTAATTGTAGACATTTTGGTGAGAGAGTGAGTCTTTCTCTTGCAGTTAGTCTTAATGAACAGTTTCCTGGAAATGTCGTGTATGCCAAAAGTTTAGGGGAAAAATGAGGACTTTCTAATATGTTGACAAAAAGATAGTGTTCTTTAAAAATGGCTTAAAATATCCCACAACATTTAATTTAATTTAATTTAATTTAATTGTTACCTGCTAGCTGAGATTACAGTGGATAGATATACTGACAACTGTCTCAGTTGTCTTTAAGAATATGACAGAGCTCATTTCTAGGATGCTTTTATTATTATGAGATTTAAAAAGAAACAATTGGAACCAAGATTACTTTCATACTGTTCTGTAGTCACAAATGTTAGACTTGGAAGAGATCTCAGTACAGAAAATTACAATCATTGTCAAGGGGATAAAGTATAGAAGAGAAAACAGCCTTTTAAAGCTGTGGATTATTTACATATGTGTGACACTGTTGACAACCAGCCAGAGAGCTGCTTTGTGGTTTCATGTCCTGAAGCTTTGCTGTCATGTTAATTAATAACTTCTTGCAATCCAAACCACCTTTTTTTGCCCAGAGCTGTACTTTAAATAGCAAGTTGTTTTTGTTAGAGACTAACAGGACATAAGGCATACAATATTTGTAGTAGTGTAGTAGAATCCTTAATGCCATTACTATTGAAACAAGAAGATGATTTTTCAGTCTGAAAGCTCCAGCAGTGTTCAGATCACTGACCTAACTATGCATCACCTTTAAAATCTGGACTGTGAGCATTGCTGTTCTCTGCTTCTGCTCGCATATTTTTTCCACACTTTTTGTGAAGATTGGGCACAGATTTGCATTCTCTAAAGTTTAGAGAATGGAAAAGACACAAAACAAATGCTCTGCACGTGACCATAATGCAACTTTAGTTTTGAGGATGGCAGAGATGTTTGCTCTCTGAGACAGATGTCCTCTTAGGATTGTGCATATGTGTCTCAGGAGGGCCAATGGATATTAAATTTAACCCTGGATTTATTAACTGAAAAGTAAAAATCATCTGTGACTGAGGATAGCCAGTTAAGGTACTACGATAAACCATTTCTAACTCAGTTAGAAACGTAACTCTTGTTATAGCTGACCTTGAAAATAAAGGGAAGCATGGTTTGATCAAAAGTGGGAAGACTTTCCCACCAGTTGCCCTCATGCTGTGATATGAAAAGGGCATTATCAGGAACACATTTTTAAACCATAATTTATTTCAGACCTATGCTGCAATAAATAACACACATGAACCTTAACAGATGCAAATAATAGGAAGCAATCTTTGTATGAGTAATTTTACACATTGTGTAGATTGTGGAATCATTCTGAAACAAAAACTGGGCTGTCAGAGACATTGTGGAGTTGAAACATTTTTAATGTGTGATTTTAAGCAAGTCAGTTTGTCCTGAACCCACATGGCAATGGTTATAAAATCTAGCCAGCACACAAAGAAATAAAGGATGTGAAATTCTGGGCCAATTAATAGAAACCATTTGTAGCCTTCTTCTCTTTATCCACTGTGAAGGGCTAGAAGAAAGTAAGTTTTGACGTTAGATTGCTTCTATAGTGCAACTGCAGAAATCCAGTGATCCGGTAGATCCTTGTTCAGGTTCCTTCTCCTCATATCCAAATGTGGTTGCCCAAATCCAGTCTACGTGAAGCTCTAGCTATACTGTAATAATTGTTAGTTAACTTTGACCAAGTATTACAATGGAAAAGTATGGTGGTAGGTGGTAAAATCTTTTTCAGAATCCTTAGTCTTTCTTCATAAATTCTTTTTTTGGGGGGAAGATGGTTTGACAAACATAAATCTATGATAAATCTAACTACAGGTATTAGTTAAACTTTTAGGACTTTTCCAATAATGATTTTCTTGAGATACATAGCTTATGAGATGAGTGACATATGTACAGTAGCATTAAAACTTTGTACTCTAAGTAAATATTGGTTAAAATTGTGTATAAGCCATTGAAGTCTAAAAAGCTCATGTAAGGTAATATCAGAATTAGCTGACAGATCTTATTTAATATTAGCCACAGCTGTTTGACTTTTTTGTTTGTTTGTTTTTGAGACAGGGTCTTGCTCTGTCACCCAGGCTGAAGTACAGTGGTACAATCATGGCTCACTGCAGCCTAGAACTCCTAGGCTAAAGTGATCCTCCTGCCTCAGCCACCTGAGTAGCTAGGACTACAGGCAAGTGCCACAACATCTGGCTAATTATTTTATTTTTGTACAGATAGAGTCTTGCTTTGTTGCCCAGGCTAGCCTCAAACTCCTCAATTGAGGCTCAATTGATCCTCTCAGCTCAGCCTCCCAAAGTGCTGGAATTACAGGAATGAGCCACTGTGCCTAGCTAAAAATTGTTGAATATTAAGAGATTCCTTCCTTTCTCTCTCTTATCCCTCTGCATCTTTCTCTTTCTTGCTTCTTTCATTCTCTTTCACAATCACTAATTCATTGTCATTCACTCATTCATTCAACTATTTATTCACCACCCACTACATCTCAGGCCCTGTTGTAGAAAGCTGATGATACAAGATGGTAGTCAACAACTTTTGGGAGTTGTTTTCTTGTGGGAGAAGACAGAAAATAGAAATAATAAAATAGAAGACTGTAAAAAGTGCTATAAAGAATAAAAACAGCAGGATGGGCTCAAGAGTGGGTGGGGACAAGGTGATGTGCTCTTATTGAGAGTAGGAAGGGAAGATTTGCCTAACAGGATGATGTTACAGTTGAGAACTGAGTGATAAGGAGGCAACCGTGCTAATACTACCTGGGAGAATGACATCGAAGGTGAAAAGGACCAGTAAGTACAAAGGCACTGAGACAGGTAGGAGCTTGCTATGGTCAAGGGACAGAAGGAAGACCACTGCTGTTGGAGCTTTGTGATCAAAGGGGAGAACAGGTGAGGGCCAGGTCACGTAGGGTGTCACAGACTGTGATAAGAGATTTGGATTTATTCCAATCAAATTGGAGGGCATTGAGAGTTTAAGCAAGAGAATGATTTGAAACTTACAAGTATGTATTAAGAAGATGTTGATTCTCATTCACTACATCACAGAATATCCAATTAATGAGAATACAGTAGAGAAATTCCTTTCAGGTCTTAATATGGGGAAAATTTGAATTTTGAAACAACCTAATTCTCCATTTGATATGACCTCTAGGAAGTTCAAAGCTAATTTGCATCTTTCCTCCAGCAATTATAGATTATTGTACACTGTTGTATTGAATACACTTTTTTAAATTTTAAATTAAATGTCATAAATTTTGGACATTTATGACATCCAAAAGTAAAAAAAAAATAGAAATTTGTATATTGGGAAGATTTGTTTGCACTCCTGTGTCTACCCAGTTCACCAGCCTCCCTTGACCCCAATAAACAACCTTTTCTCTTAGTTTCTTACGTCTTTCCAGTGTTTCTTTGTGCATATACAAGCAAGTGTAAATATACATATATATATGCTATTTTTCAGCTTTATCGAGGTATAATTCTCAAATAAAAATTGTATATATTTAAGGTGTACAACTTGATGTTTGATATATATATAAGTTGTGAAATGATCACCACAATTAGGCTAATTAACATATTCATCACTTTACGTAGTTACCATTTCCTTCCTTCTTCACTGCTCTCCCTTCCTCCCTTCTTCCACCAGACTCTAAGTGCCTTCACAACAGCATGATCCATATTTTAGTAGTCCTAGGAAACCAATGCCTGGTACATAGTAGGCAATAAATATTTGGCATTTTAATGAATAGTTTGTAATATATTACTATTATGCCTAGGAGACCTAACAAATAGAGCCAAGTTGGTATTCAGAGAAGGAATCAGTGAATAAATTTAATAAATTTGTTAATGAATATAGGATTTTTATTTTAAGAGAAACCATTGTATCAATAGCAATAAAGAAATATCATTATGAAATGGACTAATCTTGTCTTATTTAACTGGATGCTAGTATAACATAAATTAACATGATATCCCATCAAAACATGACTTTAGAGCAAATGAAACTCTATACTGTATGGCAGATGAGAATTTTAATGAACACATTCATAAAGAAAAGAGTCCAGTGAATAATTACAAGATTAACATAGAGAAATGGTCAGGCAAAAGAATGATTCTGAGGAGAAAATTCTGCATTGGGGACCTTTAGATGACATGAGTGTTCAAAGAAAATCCTGGAAAAAATTTTAAAAGAAAATGCTTAAACTTTTCTATGTGTAATCATATATGATTGTACCTTATGCATTCAGTAATACTGCTGCACATTTTGGACTTGATTATTTTATGATTTGTATCTAGATGAGCTGAAAAAACATTCTAAACCATTCAAAATGTGATATTACTGCTCATGAAACATGTATGTGCAATAAAACTCTCTAGTCATTGGGTAAGAATGTCCAGCTGGAGAACTGTCCACGTTTAATAATCCTTTGTATATGAAACAACTAATCAGAGAAAACTGTGGACACAAAATAGCAAGCTTATGAGGTTTTGCTTTTAGGGTAATGGTGGTCAGGCATTCAAACCAACTACCTAGTCAGACTCATTTAAATGTGTACCTGCCAGATTTTACACATCACAATGACTAAATGTGCATGTATTTTCAAAACTGTTTCATGCTTATTCAATAATCTTGGCATGAACATATGACAGAATGATTTCATCGGACTACAGGGATTATGATATTGAATATCATTCTGCAAACATTTATAAAGCATATAAGACATACCTTGCTTTAAACAAGTATGATTTATAAAAATACAGCTATTTTATGAAGAAATTATTTTCTTTAGAAATGATTTCTTCAAAATTGCCTTTAGGTATAATTTTCATCATGCATTCAAATTATAATTCAACCTACAAATATCTATTTTCATTCCATTTTTTCCAGAAACATGTAAATATATTAAGTATTATACTTGGACATAATATACCTCTTTGTTCTTGGTAAAATTACAAACATTGTTTAAACTTTTGACATTTCTGCAAATTCCTTACAAGAATTGGCTAATGCTGCTTTTGACTATTTTCATTATTTTAGCAATTTTAATTGATAGGCTTCCATGTTTAAATTATTACAGTGGCTATAGAGTGTATATTTAGAGTTAAAGCCACTTAAAATGTAGTATAAAACAGTAAATTATTGAGATATACCTTATTTTGCTAATAAGAAATATAACCTGGTATCATTTCACGCCTGGCAATCCTTGCTTACTTGTAAAAGACTGAAGTTAAATCTGCAACTTAGTAGTAGGAACTCTATCCAAAGTATAGGACAACTCGACAGCCATCAGGTATATTGTATATTAAGCTTATAAGTTATTTTCTATTCTATACTAATATACTCCATAAACATATAAATGGATTTTATATCCTTGCACACATTTTGATTTTTTCTATTTAAAAAACGTATACCAGATTAGTTGGAGTGATCTCTGGATGTAATTGGAGCTATCTCTTGCTGTGGATTTTCCTCAAATTTTTCTTTAATCAGGAATCTTGTGTAAACTTCATAGATGCTGCACTAAATACTGTACCAGATGCTGACAAAGTTTTTGTGTATAATACTTAATACCTGTGAACATGGGAAAGAGAGCTCTCTTGGAACTTTGTTGACCAAGTATTACTTATATGCCAGTAAACGAAGCTACAATAGAAAAGGAATTAGAGTAAAATCTAGTTAAACGTTAAGCTTCCTTTTGTATAAGAAGTATAAATACACTACCTATATTTCTTGAACTAAAACAAAAAGTCTTGTCTCTGTTTCTTAAAACCTAGCTTTAACAATAATTGTCTTACTTGATTAATAAAAATATTGAATATAAACAGTCTGGTTTTTTAAGTTGGCAAAAAGTAGTTCAGCTTTTAGAGCTGTCATTCTAATCTACCCAACATGAAATGCACTTAGCATTCGACTAAATCAGTTTTCCCATAGGTCCTACATGTCTTGCTGGGTATGCCAAGAATGCAAGGTCCTGACCGCTCTTTACCTGGATTGTTTATCAGTGTTGTATTTTCAGCAAGCAGTCTCGAGGGATGAGGTAATGTCTCCATTCAGAATGAAGAGCTAGCTTCTTTACCGCTTGCTATAAAGTGATGAGTTCTTTAGGCTCAGTGTTTCTACTCTATCTGTGTGCAGGCATCATCTGGCCATCTACCTTGCCCTTAAAACTTAGGCTTGGGTAATTGATATGAATATGCTGATATGTGGCTACCGCTTTTGCTATGAGTAATGAAGTCTTTCATTTCTGATCCAGGAGTCTTGTGTCTTCTCCCAGCCTCTAAACTGGGTAATTGTGAGAATCACCTTGTTTCTCTCAGCCCAGGGATCACAATTTTGTCCTGCTTGTTCTCTGATGTCTGAGAGGAGCTAGTTCCTATATTTTGTCCAGTTTTCTAGTTGTTTATGACAAAAGGGTAAATCCAGTCCCAGTTATACCAGCATGCTGGGAAGTAGAAATTTGAAACTTAATTAATTTAAATTAAATATTTTTGGGCAGTTATCTGTTAAAATTTATCATCTTTTCCTTATCAACAGCAACAAAAACTATACAGCTTTTAAAGCCTCTGTCTGACAATGCAGCTTTAATATCTGAAGCTTTATGGATCTGTTGTTTCTAGTGTATTTTTCTTTTTGTCTTTTTTCTTTGTATTCCCGGTTACCTTTGATTGTATGTGGATATTGTGTTTGAAAAGCTGTTTGTAAAAATACTTTGAGACCCAGCATGATGAGGCATCCAGGCTCTAAGATAGACCCCAACGACATCAATCCTTGTGTATTGTCCTTTATTGAGGGTGAGCTGGACTTAGTAACTCACTTCTGACTAATAGCAAATGGTAGAAGTAATGGTATGTCACTTTTTTTTTTTTTTTTTTTTGAGATGGGGTCTTGCTCTGTCACCCAGGCTGGAGTGAAGTGGCATGATCTTGGCTCACTGCAGCCTCCGCCTTGCAGGTTCAAACAATTCTCCCACCTCAGCCTCCCAGGTAGCTGGGATTACAGGGGTGCGCCACCATGCCTGGCTAATTTTTGCATTTTTAGTAGGGACAAGGTTTCACGATGTTGTCCAGGCTGGTCTCGAGCTCCTGACCTCAGGTGACCCACCTGCCTTGGCCTCCCAAACTGCTAGGATTACAGAAGTGAGCCACTGCACTTGGCCAGTATGTCACTTTTGAGATTGTGGCTTCCATATTGGACTCCCTCTTGTGCTCTTGGATCCCTCTGGGAGAAGCACATTGAGAGCAGCCCTATGGTAAACCCACACAGTGAGGAACTGAAGCTCCTGCCAACAGCCAGATGAGTCAACTTGGAGGTGGCTCCTTCAGACCCAGTCAAGGCTTAGATGATTGCGGCTCGATCTGGCACCTTGATTGCAGCCTGTTGGAAGTCCTGAAGCAAAACCACTAAGCTAAGCTACTTGTAGATTCCTGACTCAAAACTGTGAGATGATAAATATATCTTGTTTTAAGCCACTAAATTTGGAATAATGTTGTATGCAGCAATTGATAACTAATGCAGATGATGATCTCTTTTTAACAGTAGGGTTTATACTTCCTTCTGCCAGTTGCCTGGGGGTGCTAACATTTTAGGAAACCTGGAGAGATGAGGAGGTAGAAAGATCTCTTTTCCAGTCTCAAATATTGCAATAATTCAAAGCTGAGTTGCAGGGGCTGAAGTTGTGGTTCACCTTTACTCCTCAGGAACGGGCTTTAGGGATCACAGCGAAAAGTGAGGGAGTTCAGCAGGGCTTTCCCCAACCCTTTATAGGCCCTGGAGACCAATCTCTGTGGCATGGGCACCAAGAGGATATTGCAAATTCTGTTCAGCCTCAGTCTCTAGTTCTCACTACTGGAATCCATGTAAGTTCCCATGGAAAGAAGTTGCTTCAAACTTATATTTACCTAGATTCCTTTCCCAGCAAATCTTTACTATACTTGAGAGATCTGTGTGCCTTTAATGGGCTATTTCTTTAAATATTTTGTCCAATTTTTCTAGTCATCCTCTGAGAGGATTGAAACACTTAGTTTCTTCATTTTCTATTCTATACTAATATATTCCATAAACATATAAATGGATTTTATATCCTTGCACACATTTTGATTTTTTTCTATTTAAAAAATATATACCAGGTTAGTTAGAATGATCTCTGGATGTAATTGGAGCTATCTCTTGCTGTGAATTTTCCTCAAATTATTCTTTAATCAGAAATCTTGTGTAATCAAAAGTAGGAGTCAAACTCCATATTCATTTCTCTCAGGGAAGTTAAAAAGCAATGAGGGAAAAGTTTTTTTCCTGCAAATACTACTGAAGTCGCAAAGCATTTTTGGTGATACATTTCAGTATGGCTGTTTATTGAATTCTATAGGAATTCAGTGTCCCCTCTATCTAATATGCTGGAGGGTGCTTTTTGATGACCAGTCTAATTTGGCCCGCTCACACATTTTACATGGTGACATTGCTGTTTTTCAACAATACATGGGCATTAAGGTGTTAGTTCTGACGTTCACTCATTTTCCAACTCGTACTTTGGAAGGCTAGAGTTGTATTTTGATGTTACTTGGGTAATAGGGAACTAAATATCATATTCTATCTCTTTGAGTATTTGCTATTCTCTGCAAAGTCACTATTGGTGTTTTTTATTTTTACACATGCTTTTTAGTAAAGAAGTAAATAAGCTTGTTCTGAGTTAAGCATAAAATCCAAATCACATGGAATCTATATGAAGTCTCTATGCTGATGTATATAGAGCCCTGACTATTAAAAATTTGTTGTATTGTATCAACTTTGGTTTGGGGAGAGAGAGAGAAGGAGAAAGAGAGAGAGAGAGAGAGAGAGAGAGAGAGAGAAGACAGAATAGCTTATAGGATTTTTGGTTTCCCTAATGACCTCTGCTTGTACGATGTGTACTAAGACTTAAGGGATACATTTCTGTTAACATTTTAATAGCTCAGTGCTGTTTTCCAAAAGATTCTGATTCTCCTTCAAGAAATCAATGAAAAGAGGCTTTCTTAAAGAGTTTTTAAATTGTTAGCATACAGTTTTTATTACATGCTCCTACTTAGTTTTGTTAAAAATATGTCAGGCTTGGTATGAATTAGTTTCATGACAATTAAGTGTTCATTCTCTAGTCATGCAATTTATGTCCCTGAAAAATGCTATGATAGGGAAATTAATAGTTGGGGATCTTAAGGCCTTATATTGGGAAAAAAGCCTATATAATTTTTTTAAAGAAGTAGATTTATGTATATTGATTTAGAAAATGTACTGATATATTCTGAATGAAAAAAGCAGTTGTATAGTATGCTGCCATTAGTGTAGAACAAAACAAAATCCTCTGAATTCCTCTGTGTGTGTGTGTGTGTATACACATGCTTATAAATGTAAACAAAATGTTTAGAAGGATACAGAGGAAACTGAGGAATGGGGTTGAGGATTTGGTATGGGGAAGAGTCTTACTTTTTCATGGTTCATCTTTGAGGTTTTGGCTTTTTCTCATTTCATGTCATTTTCCTGATTAGCTAGTTACTTTAAACATTGAGCATATACATATTAGTTGTGCAATCTTACATTAGTTGTAGAGAACTATATACAATTATTTCCTTTTATCGTCTTGTTTTAGGATCTCTCTTTCATAGTCTTTTTACGACATATTGGGTTTATACATTTATGTCTTTAGCTATGGATAGTATAAATTTTAAATCTCTTAGATAATGTTTTCCTCTCTATCCCAGTGTTTAATGCCTTTTGGTTATATGTATTAAAGTTGCTAAATCTCCCTAAGCCACATTTTGGATTGGAACAGTTGTCAATTTGTATATACAAAATCCAGAGTCAGACATTCTGGAAGGAATTTAAATTCTATCACTTAATAGCTGTAAGACCCTGTATGGGAAATTTAACCATTTCCAACTCTTCTGTCTCTCTGTCTGTCCATGTGCATAGAGTCAACATTCACAACTATTTTTCAGACCCTCAGTTTTCTCTCAGAGAACATAAATAATGATGCCATCTTTCTTACCTACCTTACATGTTTGTGATGAGGAACAAAAGACAATATACATGAAAGCTTTTGTATGCTGTAAAACAATATGCAAACATAAAGTGTGATTGTTTGTAGTCCTTTGCTTGACTGTAAAGTGTTAAGTAAAGACCACTGAGTTGAGATGTCCAATTTTCCCATATTTTGAAATAAGAAAAGACATTGAAGGAGTCAGATAATATTTATGAAGCCAAAAATCTAAGGCAAAAATTAGATGTATCATTTGTAACTTGAGAAAAAGAGCAACCAAAGATACTCTATGTAAAGGGGATAAAAATTCTGGATAATACAAGATATTTGTTGTACTGAAGAGAAGGGAAGGAAGGCATCTCATCTTGCTGGGAGTGGGTTGGGTGAGGTGGAGGTGTTCCCTCCAGGTGGTTTCTGTCCCTTTCCTTCTTCTGAATTTTAAAAGCATGACCTCCCTCTTGTGCTTTTGATAAGTTTAACATCAAGTGCAGGGCATTGAATGTCAGCTCCTGACCTCAGGGAGAACTTTCTGGGAAGCCTAGGAAGGTGAATAAGTAGGGGGACGTCTTCCTCTTGCAAATGTCCCCTCCTCACCTATCCCTTGGACAATCCACCGAAAATGTCCAGGTTCTTGCTCTACGTTTCTCTAAATGATGAATACAGTTACTTAAGGATCTGCTGCAGCCAGATGGTAATAATCTTAAGAGCACAAGGGAAAAAAAAGGCAACATCTTTATCCCTTCTTACAATACATGGATTTAAACCTATAATATTTAGAGTGTATTTCATTTTAGTTTATAAAAATATGTTCTATTTCTTAAACTTAATAACCTATATACCTTCTATTCTAAGTTATGATCTGTCATTATACCATGTCACAATCTTTTCCATTTTATATATTTTCTCTTTCTTTCCTACTGTCTTTCAGAAAATAGACCTAGCAGGATAGAAAAACAAATGTTAGCTTTTAAAGGGTAGATAAATATAGATTTCCCACTGAGACATACTAAATACTGATATATCCTGAGATACAAAGAAGAATTATTTGTTTTTATGGTTTCAGAACTATGTTTTATTTTACTTTTTTTAAAAAAGGACCATATCCATCAGCTTTATTTAGCTAGGCCCTAGATGGCCATATATTGGATATATAGCAATTGGACACTGAAGGAAAACAGAAATGCTATTTCATAGAAGAAAAGGATAAATGTGTTTTCAATGAAAAACTCTAGATTGTTAGATGATGGGCCTAAAATTGCATTTGAATTTTAGTGATACTGTTGCTTAGTATGGGTCAGGGCCTAGGATTGGAAAGGGCTCTGCCTGAGTCCTCTTTGGGGCTTCCTAGGCTGGTAGAAGTAGTTTTCTGAGGACCTGATGTTTGTCGGAAGCTTGTGATTCGTATGTTATTCCTCTGCTCACTGAATTGCTTCTCCTTTTAAACACATTTGAGCTTTACTTGGTCTGGAAGCCCATTTTGGGAACAATGGCATACAGTGATTCAATTATGCCTTTCAGTTGAAAGTGGAGGCTGAAAATAGCGTTTTTACATGTTCTGTAGATATTTTACCCTGCTAGTTTTTTTATTATTATTGTTTTAACCAAATAATATATAGATCAGCAACTTTTTCTTATTATATTCCTTTCCAGTTACTGGCATGAAGTTGTAGCTGGCAATAATATTATAGCTAAGATTTATTGACTTCTTACTATATGCTAGGCAATACCATTTAACTTTATATGGAATATCTAATTTAACCTATTTTTGGGTCAGAAGCACAAGTTTCTGACAACCACCAAGTTTTCAGAAAACGATTTCCACCAGCCTTAGGATGCCCCAAAGAGGGCTCAAGCAGAGCCCTTTCCAATCCTAGTCCCTGACCCATACTAAGTAACAGCATCGCGAAAGTTCAAAGTTCTTCACTACAACCCCATGAGGTTGGTCCTTTTACTAAACCATTTTATAGATGTGGAAACGGAGGCTTTAATAGCAGTGAAATAATGTGCCTGAAGTCAAACAGATCATAAATGGTGGAGTCAGGATGCCTAATTGGTGATACTAAGGAGGTTTACAAATGTCTCAGGAAACAAATCTCCCTTAGGAAGATGTTCCACTTCACATGGAAAATGTTTGTATCAGCACTGACAAAATCATTTAGCACAAAGTGTGTCTCAGAAGGAGTTGGAACCTGAGCTCACCAAAATAACACAGCATTTACATAGCAGTATATATTTGTGTTTTGCTTTGCTTTTCCCCTTCTGTATCCATCTCTAATTAAATCATTGGAGACTTTTGTCAGTTGAACCAGTATAATTAATGCCAGCTTAAGATGGAACACTGAAGCTCAGGTTCATAGATAGGGCATTAATTCATTTGTAACAGTAGAAATGTACCAGTGCTCTGTGCACAACCCTGGTATTACTGAGCTGTTCATGCTAATAGTATTGGTTACAATGCAGAGAAAAGCTGCAATCAGCTGCTGGTCCATCAGGTGTAGAATTGGTGGCCTGGCAGATTTAATGTTGGGAAGACCCTACCTAAGCACTAGATTAGTACTTGTTGGGTTAAGTGGGTCCATTTAGGTCTTGAATATTCTATTTTTACATCTGGATTGGGTTTTGTAAGTTGGAAACAATGAGCGAGAGAAAGAGAGAGAGAGAGAATGTGTAGATCCTGTTGCAGACAGAGAGAGGGCTGGCACATCTTGGAGTTTCCCTTCCTTTGGTCCTCAGTCTCCTGCCACATCCCATTATGTAAATCTAACCAGAAGCCACTTCACAGGGGTGCCTGAGAGAGGTATAGCCTGCAGGGTCATTCCTGGGAAGGGCAAGGCAGAGCAGGGCGAGGGAAGGGAAGGGTCTGATATAAGACAGGGAGGACTGGCAGAGCATTTGTGGGGATGGTGGTTGGGGCTCTTTGCCTTTGCTTTCCCTTTCGTTGAGAAGAGAAGAGCAAAAACTTTGATTTTGGGATTTTTTGATGATTTTTTTAAAGTCTCTTTTGTTTCATTTTTTTTGATGAAACATAAAATTCCTTTTAAGAAATTCTATAACGAGAGCTTTGAAGGCAGGAGTTTTATCACTTGGGCAAATGCTTCAATCCTAACCTTCCCTCTCAGGGTTTTTAAACGAGAGATTCTCAAATACACTCTACCTTCAGGGCTATTCCATTTTGTCATGAGAATATGCTTCAGAGGAAGCATAACTCCCCTGACAAATCTAATGTTGAAATGTTCTATAAGAGCTGCTACTTTCTGATCTGGCTTATTTCCACACATGGGGAGTAGGAATTCTTCACAATTCTTTAAAATTCTGGCCTCCATTATGTAACTGCAAAGACATTATCTTCTTGGAAATATCATAGAATATTTTGGGGTCAGTTGACGAAAGCAGTTATCACTGTAGTATTTTCTGTTGTCAAATCTCCATTTGGTATTTTTTAGGTCAGAAGATTGGGTAAATCAGAGTATTGTAATGATGTTTTTATTGTTTTGTGGGGATTAAATCTGCTTTGTATGCATCTGTGAAATATTTGTGTGTGCACCTGAGAAACTGCAACCTTAGAGGATAGTATTTGAACTGATACTACCACTAGTCTAATGAACTTTAGAATCAATGAACATTCTAATTATCAACACTTGAAAACAGAGAATTCCATTTGTTTTATTTTCTTTAGAGTTTTCAGCATATATCTGCACATATTTGTATGGTATATGTAGATATTTGGATTGTAACATGGAAGATCATTTAACAGCCATGTAAATACAGATTCCTAGATTTAATATGGTGTGTGCAAGAGACGGCATTTTATTTCAAAATTGAGCTCATCGACTTTTAGAACTTCATGAGTCCTGATTTGGCCAGACAATCATTGCCTTTTGAACTTCAAAACAAACAAGATAAATCTCATAATGGGAAACACTGTGAGGTGCTTATATGATATAATGAACAAGAGAATATTAGCACTTCTCTGTGAAATTAAGGCTTGGAGAAGAAAAACCATAACAGCTGTTTTCCAGTTTGTCCTTAGGAAGCATAGAGCTTCTACATACTAAGTTTATGAACCAAGTAACTTGATTCCATAATGAAAATTCCATTCATTTGGAAATATGGGTCTGATTTTCTATTAATACAGTTAGAGAATTTTATTTAGAATTTTAGCAAAATATTATTTCTCTTTGGGTGCTAGAAACTTGTTCTAAATTGAAGTATTTCATTTAAAAATAGTGTTATACTAATTCTCTGCAGTTACCTACCCCTCTTGTGTACTTTTTTCTTAACTCATTTTAATTGGCAAGAAGGTGAATGAAACTTGCTTTCATAAAATAATGTATCCGAATTAACATTTATTTCTATATCTGAACATTTATTTCTGTATAAGACTGAAGATTGATGTGGATTAAAAATAGGAAAAAAAGCTAAACAAACAGGCAGAGGGCATACTGATGTAATTTCAATAGTAGAGTGAATGGATTATCCTGATTTTCCAGATCAGTTGTTCTCAAGGTGTGGTCCCTGGACCAGCAGCATCAACAACACCTGAGAACTCGTTAAAAATGCAAATTCTCGTGCTCCCCCCAGGTGTACTGAAGCAGAAACTGGCAGTAGGAAGAGGCGGCGGAGAGAAGCAATTTGTGCTTTAACAAGCCCTCCAGGTGATTCTGTGGGCCCTAGAATAATTACTGTAATTGGGTATCACTTGTCAATTCAGCTCACCCTGTTATAAGCCAGATGTAACAGATGGCATAGATACTCTAAAAAACAAAATCATCAACAGTACCGCTGCTGGTTGTTGGATTTGTAGAAGCCTTTCATGTGAAGAAAAATTTGCATGGCTGTTTTGGGGATGAGCCAATAGTAGCTCTAAACGCAGGGATGTGTGCGCCATTCTTAAATGTTGCCACGGAAGCATTAAGGCCATAGTGGTGGGAGCTAGAGGAACCAGGCATGGGTGAGTACCTTCTCATTTAGTTAAAATGGTGCTTGCTTTTATTTGTGTCATATTAGTAGGATAAAAGAAGGTAATATACATGAAAATGATTTGCACGACTTGATGGATTTAGAAAAGGTAGACCAAGTTACCAGTTGAGGAATACGTTTTATAAAATAAACTTTGAGTCAGAACTAGAGCTAAAGGGCATGAGGTTAGTAGATGAACTCGTTGACATCTATTTTGGGTTCACAGAGGCCTGTTTTCTTACTTTTTGGTTAGATGTGTTTGAAATTACTATATAATCAGGCTATAAGTAGGTAAACTTATGTAAAGCACAACATAAATGAACTTGTGCATTTATTCAGTCAACAAATGTTTAAGTGCTCTAGGGTCTGGGGAATCAACAATGAAGAAAACAGATGGCCATGCCTTCACAGAACTCATACTCTAGTGGGTTGCAGTTATATTTTAGTATGTACATGTTATAGGTAAGCTATGCATGGGTACTTATGAGTAAACTGAGGTTGATTAGTGGAAAAAATCACAATGCAAAAAAGTCCCAAATGGCAATAACAGTTTACCTACTTATAGCCCAAATATAATATCAAACACATCTAACCAGAAAGTAAGAAAAAAGTCCTCTGCAACCCCAAAATAGATGTCAACAAGTTCATCTACTAACCTCATACCCTTTACCTATAGCTCTGACTCAAAGTTTTTTACAGAACATCTTCCTTGACTTGTTATTTTAAGTTGTCTACCTTTTCTAAATCCATCAAGTCCTTTCAGTACACCATGACTTTTCCCATGCTCTGTTCTTTTGTGCCTGTAATGCCCTCACTTCCTCTGTTTCGCTTAATAAAATCGTATATATTCTTCAAAATCCAGCTCACATCTCACTTCCGAGAACCATTCCCAGAGGCTGAGCTAGTTTCCGCATCTCCTGTGCACTCACAGCAGCATGTCATATCTGCATTAGCATCTGGAGCTCCACTGTTGGGTTCCTCTCTCTGTGTGCTTATCTTCTCTGTTGGACTGCAGATTCCTGGAGGACAGGGACAGCATCTCAAGGAGCTCAAATCATCAGCAGCTACCGCACTGTTGATGATAAATAAAAGGGGCTCAATAAATGCTTGCTGCATGAATGATTTTAACACGGTAGTCTGGTTTCCAATTTCATAGCCCCTGAGAGATAGCAAATTAAAAGAAAGTTTCCTGGTGGAGAGATATTATAGCAGCAAAGACAGACTCCTGACAACTTTACAACAAAAGGCAAAACAGAAAACCTATATACTATATATAAAGAAGCCTAGATAGAAGCGCAGGCTGGAGAACAAATTATTACTTTTTTTTTTTTTTAATGGAGTCTTGCTCTGTTGCCCAGGCTGGAGTGAAGTGGCGTGATCTCAGCTCATTGCAAGCTCTGCCTTCCAGGTTCAAGCAATTCTCTTACCTCAGCCTCCTGAGTAGCTGGGATTACAGGCATGTGCCACCACGCTCAGCTAATTTTTGTATTTTTAATAGAGATGGGGTTTCACCATGTTGGCCAGGCTGGGCTTGAACTCCTCGCCTCAAGTGATCCACCTGCCTCTGCCTCCCAAAGTGCTGAGATTACAGTCGTGAGCCACTGCACCCAGCCCCAAATTATTACTTTTAATCTTTTAAATCCTATAGTGTGGTAATCTTTTGTGGCCAAGAAACACTTTCTTGAGCAGCTGTGAATACCTTTTTGAAATATTGTGTTGAGTGAAAGAAAAGTGCTGCATGGCATTTTGCAAAGAAGCTGTGTAGTACAGTTCTTATTTGGAGTCTACTCCCCAGTCTGCCACATGGCAAGTGTGAGTTTCATCTAAACCACTAAAATTCCACCAGAAGCGATTTCCTTTTTTGCAAAATGGAGCCAAGCAAACCTACAACATAGAATTGTTTTCATAATTAAATAAAATAATGTGTGTGAAAGGCATTTAATAAACAAAATCATTTGCAGACATGGTGGGAACTCATATCACAAAATATATGTTAAAAGACAGGATCCAAGCAATTGCCAGAAGTATTTAATTTTTCCATTCCCGTCTCTTCCTTCCTATGATATTTCCCTTGACAATTCATGAAGTCAGATGATTCTTTGTTTACATAAAGTGGCACAGATCCAATCGTTCTCTTGAGCTGCCCTGGCTCTTTCTAAAGTAGGTTTGTTACTGAGCCTAAGTGGTTGGTAAATGAATTATAAATTCAAAGAAGGAAATCAGATGTTATGAACTGAACACCAGTACCAGAAAGTAGGCCTAGACCTGGTGAATTTAACAGAGGTTTGGATTTTTAAGACTTGTGAAAGAATGTTTACTACACTGGACTTCTGACATATTTACAGGTAATTGAAAGTTTATATGTGCATTTTTCTTATTTAACATTTTTGTCTTCACACAGTGCTTTAGCTGCTGCCTCACATTGACATCATTGATGACAAAGCCTGTAGTGACACACATTTTGACAGGGAATAGTTAGAAAGCTGTGGTTCAGCAGGAAAGCTGAAGTCAGCTGTATTTCACTTTTAAAATCAATGAGCTTTGCCTTTAATCCCCTCAGATCCAGGTCACAGGGTTAGCTCTGTGGGACAGTTTTCACTGCAGCTCAGATTATTTTCTTCCTGAAAAGCAACTGTACTGTGAGCTGTATTTCTGTTATTTTCTTTCTGAAAAGCAACTGTACTATGAGCTGTATCACTTGTTAATACTTTAGAGGATGTCCCCTTGGAGGGAACATTTTGTGGACTCTGGGGAGCCTCGTTTATAGCCTTGAAGTAGTACTGGGATGGAGAAGAACTTGGAAAGACTAAAAATGAATGAGAGGGGGTCATAGGCAGCTTCAGCTTCATCTGCTTTGCAGTTTTGCCTGGTTGTAGTGCCCAGGGTGCTCTCGAAACAAAATTAATATTTGTTTGGTGATAACTAACATAATCCAAATTACAAATGTAATAATTATTAAGTCCATATGTAGAATAATATTTAATTTGGGGTTAATAGGTAGATTGTTAGCCTGGGCAACATGGTGAGACCCCATCTCTATAAAAAATAAAAAATTAACTGAGCATGATAGCGTACACCTGTGGTTTCAGCTACTTGGGCGGCTGAGGCAGGAGGATCATTTGAGCTCAGGAGTATGAGGCTGCAGTGAGCTATGTTCATGCCACTGAACTTCAGCCTGGGTGACAGAGAGATACACTATCTCAAAACAAAAGAATAGGCAGATTGTTTTCTTATTTCTCTGATTAAAACAATTTCTTTTGAAAGGCCTGAGCATGTTATGCTGAGTACATCGATATCCTGGCAAGGGGTGTGTGTGTATGTGTGTGTGCGTGTGTGTGTAAATGCTATTTGAACCATGGGAATATATAAAATAATTGGACCATCGTACATAAGTAGTTATAGTTTCTATTTAATATTTCATTTTCATCAATTGCATGTGTTAAATAACTTACTAGTTTTAGTGTATGAAAGCTAAGAGCTACGTTAGTGTTTGTCACATTAATGCTTTAAAAAATAAGTAATTGCATAGCATTCATGAAATTTAATGTGCTTTTATCACAGTAACAGTATTTCCTTCTTATAAAATAAAACAAACACAAAATAGCACTGTTGATTATTATGTCAGTTCAGAGATACTCTGAGTTTCAGGCTCCATGATGGAATTAGATAGGCAAGAGATTCATTGGGAGACAAGTTTGTGAAGGACACAGGGACAAGGGAGCAGGAATAGGTGGGTAGGACTCAGACTGTGATGCAGGTCTGACATTTGTGAATGGAAAGAAGGAAGGAAGGAGGTTGGACAGGAAGAGACTCAGACTGAGTATAGCTTTGAAAAAATATTGGTTAGACCAGGGGGTCCTCTACAGCAAAGATTGCCCAGCAGATGAGTCGAGTCAACCATTGAGCAGGAAAGCCCAGCCCCACCACGTTTAGGCACTGATGAGGAGAGGCTTGGGGATAGGATGCTGCCACAGATCCTGAAGGCATGGCAGCTGGAGGATGTCAGCTAACTGCTGGATACTCTGAAGATGTCTGGAATCCTTGTCTTGCTAGAAACGGTGAAAAAAAATCTTCATGATTTCCTAAATATAACCCTGTTGAGCTGTATCTTTGCCCACCACCCCCACCCCCTTAAATAGATTTCACATCTAGGATGCAATAGGGCCCCAGTGTCTGCCCATTTCTGTCTCCAGCAGTGTCGCATTACTATGCAGTCCCCTAAAATGTCTAACTGCAGTCCCGTAAGGCCCTTATTAAATAGGAAAGACAGTGCTTCCTTCAGGAGTTCCAGCTGGGTGTGGGCCTCTCAGGATTGGCTCTCCATTTTTGCCTGTATGCATGGGATGGTCTCAAAGTTTAGCTGCATCTCTTTGTTCTTAATGCTTCTCTTTCCCAAGACCTGGACTTCAGCTTACACCTTGTTGTGAGCTTAGCAAGGCAATAAGCTTGTTGTAGTCAGTCCAGTTTCTGTTTGACTTATTGCCTGAGGGATTCTTAGAATATCTAGCATTTCATACTGCTTGAAGTGGAAGTGCTTACTGTGTCCTTTAGGATGTTTGTAAAGCTGTTATCCTGAAGACGATGCTTTTGTGATTGTCAAATAAAAGGACTTCCAGCTGCCTGGTTCTATCATACTCATATTTGTAATAAGTAACAAATACTGCTTGTTTTTCTCACAACATTTTTTTCCTGGAACACTTATGTAGATCCTTCCTAGTTTCAGAAAAAAAATTTAGGGTTATTTGGATAGATTTAGGTTTTTCACATTTGAGATACATGAAATAAAACTCAACATTTAATAGTCTTTTTTTTTTTTTTTTTTTTTTTTTGTGATGGAGTCTTGCCTCGTTGCCCAGGCTGGAGTGCAGCAGCACAGTCTTGGCTCACTGCAACCTCTGCCTCTTGGGTTCAAGTGATTCTCATGCCTCAGCCTCCTTAGTAGCTGGGACTACGGGCACGTGCCACCATACCTGACTAATTTTTGTATTTTTATTAGATACGAGGTTTCACCATGTTGGCCAGGCTGGTCTCAAGACCCCAGGCGACCCACCCGCCTGGGCCTCCCAAATTGCTGGGATTACAGCCTCAACCTTTAATTTTTAAAGCTTCTTTAGTAGGGTGCTAAATTGACAAGTTAATACATGTTAGGAGAGTATTAGATTGACAAACCAATATTTGTTAGAGGCTTAATGCTACCTTATATTAAAGATGTAAATAAACAAATATATTCTTTCCATTCTGTGTAGGAATTGTGCAGAACTATAGTATCAAGCTATATGATGAGCTATATATATCAACATGGGCACAAACCCATGATGATAATTGGCATTATGGATTTTGTGTTTATGTTGTGGTGTGTCACAAGCACTAGATGACTCTGTGGCCACTTTGTACATCAGCCCTTTGGGCAATGACAGGAGTGTCTGTGGAAAGTGGCTGACTGGTATCAACAGAACAAGTCATCCTGTCCTGTTGATATTAAACTCTTTCTGTGCTGAAACCACCCTTTGATGAGCATGTACGTGGGACACAAATATCTTCAAGTATTTTTGCCCATTTAGAGAAGTCTGTCCACATTATCTCTTCCCCTGACCTTTTCACCAATTTTCCAATCATGTTCCAAGTTTCTTGACATATGACCAAATCACTGGCTTCATCCCATTTATCAGTATAGAACTGTACATTTGGCCATTTCTCCTTCCTAGCAAAATAAACAACCAGACTCAGTATTTGAAGTTCCGCCCTCTGGGAGGATTTCCCTTCGCTGCTGTCCTTCATAGGTGTTCCTGAAATGGACTGTAGTGCTGCAGCCGTCCACTTTCAGATGGTGCCTGCATGTCATGCAGAAGCATCTGTGAACAGGCCCAAGTTTTCTCCCATAAGGTCGTAGTTGTGGACAGAGGGAGAGGAGATAACATAGCAGGAGTCAGGTCAATGGGGATTTGGGCCACTTCCTCATGTAACTTACTTGTACCTTCAGTGCCACTTTGAGCCTATATATATTAATAACACTTCCATTTGATAGTGGATTACTGTTACGCACACCCAACTTTATATCTTGGCAGGTCATTAACACCCTGTTCATGATGAGCGTAGTAACTTGGTGGCCCATGGTTAAGTGTCCAATTTCTATTAAGGCCCAGTAGCAAGCCAAAGGCTGTTTCTCAAAAGGGAGAGTAGTTGTCTACAGAGAATGGCAGGGCTTTGCTCTAAACTCCTAAGGGCTTGTGCTGTGGTTCACCTATCTGGGCCTGCAAAAGGCTCCAGACAGTATCCCTGTCTGCCCCTGGCACCTCAAGCCATTGGATCTGCCAGATCCTTTGGCCCAAGAATCAGAGCAGCCAGCACAGCAGCCTGGACTTGTTACAGAACCTTATTCTGTTCAGGACCCACTGAAAACTAGCAGCTTTTTGGGTCACTCAGTGAATGGACTGGAGTAGCACACTCAAATGGGAAATATGTTGCCTCCAAAATCCAAAGAGGATCACCAGGCATATGCCTCTTTCTTGGTTGTAGGAGGGACCAGATGCAACAAATTATCCTTCACCTTAGAAGGGATATCTCAACGTGCCCTACACCACCACTGGACCCCTAGACATTTCACTGAGGTGAAAGCCTCCTAAATTTTTTTCTTTCTTTTTTTTTTTTTTTTTTTTTCTGAGATGGGAGTTTCATTCTTGTTGCCCAGGCTGGAGTGCAATGTCTCACTGCAACCTCTGCCTCCTGTGTTCAAGCGATTCTACTGCCTCAGCCTCCCAAGTAGCTGGGATTATAGGCATATGCCACCATGCCTGGCTAATTTTTGTATTTTTAGTAGAGATGGGGTTTCACCATGTTGGTTAGGCTGGTCTTGAACTCCTGACCTCAGGTAATCTGCCCATCTTGGCCTGTCAAAGTGCTGGGATTACAGGCATGAACCACCGCGCCTGGCTGGCTCCTAAATTTTTGATGGATGCATTTCTCACCTTTTGGCAAAAAAAAAATTCTTACTAGTAAGTCTAGAATAGTTGCTAGAACCAGGAACATTCTCTGTAGTATCCAGCACCGAGTAAGTGCAGAATAAGTATTCTTATTTTTAGTGATTGGTAAAGAAAGTGTGATGTGAGCGTGTCCACTGGAAGATGCACAGTCCAAGCAAGAATTCCAGTCCACCTGAAACTCCCTCCAGTACTTAACAGCATTCAAGTACTGTTCACGTCAAATCTCATTAAAGTCCCTTGTCCCCTTCCTATTCTTTGACACTTATAACTTTGGGAGAGTGGAGCCCTCCTAGCCAAGAAGTGTTTTCCTTCATCTATGTTATCTTCCCTTTTCCACTGTTGCCTTTCTCTTTGGATTCTTAGCAACTCTGTGCTGTTTCCCCAGGGTAACCTTCTCCCAGGGGCCGGCTCCTTCTGCATGTTCAGCCCATGAGGAGTATAGTTCTTTAACTGTTTTCCTCTTAAAGATCCACTTGCATGGGATTTCCCGCTTTCTCTACTGAAAGCCACAAGGGACAGGGTAAGGCTAAGCTGGTAACTCTCTCTTGTTTGTGGAAAGGTGAGAGTGGAAGGAGGAAAGGGTGTGATGCTCACGTTAATGATTTTTTGTGTAGTTACAAAAGCTATGAAGACACTGATAAAATTATGACGTTGATTATCACAAACATGAAGGCAAACAAATTATGCCCTAAGGGAAATTTTTAGCAATGCCATTTGTCTAATAAGTTAAAAATCTGAAAATTGCATTTATTATTATTTTAACAATATAAAACTCCTTATTTATACACATTTTCAGCTTTTACTTGTGAATTAAAATTTTGAGAGAAAATAAAGATTGGCTGGGTTTGGTGGCTCATGCCTGTAATCCCAGCACTTTGGGAGGCTGAGGCAAGAGTATTGCTCGAGCCCAGGAGTTCGAGACCAGCCTAGGCAACATCATGAAACCTCATCTCTACAAAAAAATTACAAAAATTAGCCGAGTGTGGTGGCACGCACCTGTAGTCCCAGCTACTAGGGAGGCTGAGGTGGGAGGCTCCCTTGAGCCTGGGAAGTGGAGATTGCAGTGAGCCATGATTGTGCCATTGCACTCCAGCCCGAGCGACAGGAACACTGTCTAAAAAAAAAAACTTACTTACTCATTTTTTTTTTTACTTCTTTATTACCTGTGGAATGGAGATATGGGGAAAAATCAAGATTAATTGAAAATATCATAATTCAATTAAAACATGAATGGTAATATTTAAATAACAGTCATGTCAATGACTGTTTTTTTTTTTTTCAGTTTTGGGGATGTTTAAATGACAAATTTTATCATGTATATAATTGTAAAACCTCATCTTCTTCTCCAGCCAGGGTGCAAAGGGGCAGAAAGGCAGAGGCAGCATTTCTACCATTTCTAAAATCTACCTTTTATTTTTGATGCTATTTCCTCAACATTGGTGTGTCTGTGGGAGTGTGTCAGGCATGAGTGCAGTGATAGTACATGTAAACATGATTCTTCCCTGAGGAGTTTACAGTCCAGTGAGGAGGCACACATTAACCATACAATCACACAGATGGAAGTTGCATTTAAATATCAATGAGTGCTACAAAGAATGGCATATGGCAATGTGTGAGCCTATATTGGGGGATGGAGAGGACAGGCACGTCCTGCCTGAGGAAATACTGTTCATGGAGCTGAAGTATGAAGGGTGAGTAGAAATTCATTTGGCAAACAAACTGGAAAGATTGGCTCACCCAGAGGAAACAGAGACAGCTTCTGTGAAAACTACAAAGAAGTGCTCATATGGCTGGACTAGAGAGCAGGGGGCTGTTTTAAGGATTTTGTCTTTATAGTAAAAAGTCATCAAAGTGTTTTAAGCATGGGGGTCACAAGAAGCTCACTTGGATGGAGGTCAGGGGCATGAGTGAAGCTAGGGAGATACGTTAGCAGGCTCTTGCTTTAGTTGAGGTGACAAATAGTGGTAGCTGGGATATGGGTGGTGGCAGGAGTGATGGAGAGGAGTGCACAGATTTGAGAAATCCTTACAAGGATAAGCAGGTAAGTGGGTTGCTAAGGGGTTGGATATTGAGAGTGGTATAAAAGAACTCTTGGGTTACTTGCTTCTGTAAAGGGGAAAAGATCATACATCCAGATTTCATATTGAGGACATTTGAGGCATCTGAGATATAGAGTTCTGGTCTTGAGACATAAAATAGTGAGCAAAAGATAGATTTATAGATATAAAATGAAGTCATGGGCCTGCATCAGATTACCTAGGGAGAGAGGAGCGCCCACATGTCATAGCCAGGAATGGGAGGGCAAGCTCTCAGGGCAGAGTGCAAACGAGCGCCTGAGATGTGGAGGAAACCAGAAGAGCCACGGAAGAGGGAATGCAGAAGCAGGGAAGGAAAGCAGCCTCGGAGGCTGAGGACAAGGCAAGGAACTGAGTGCAATAATTTTCAGTTGAATTTAATGGGATGAGTTATGAGGGTTGAAACAGGACTGAGGTAGTTTGAAGAGGGAATAGGAGGTGAGGAAAGGAAGTCAACAAGGAATTAGGCAGTTCTTTGGAGAATTTTGTCTTCTGCATGGAAAGAAATGTAGGATTGAGGGAGTTTGTTTAAGGGGTATGTTTTATGATCAAAAGGTGTCTGCCACATTCAGGCTGCTTCGAAAAGGTATCCTTCCTTGTTTACAATTTTCTTATTTATCTATTTCAGTTACATAAAAATTATCTAAAAAGGTAGTGTGCCTTCCACATCACTGACCATCATATAATAGTTTTAACTTCTCAGTAAAGACAGCACCACATCAGAACTGCAGTTGAATATTGTTATTAAAGCCCTCTTGAGAGTACCTCACAGTATAAAGTTTCCAGGTGATTTTTCCTCAAACTCCATCTTGTTAAGAGTGAAAAATAGTTTGAAATTCAGTATGGAGAATCCAAATCCATTTGAAAGTGATTTTTTAAAATGGCAAAAACCCTAAAGATATATATTTTTAATAATTTTTAATTGAAATTTTTATTGGAATAATTGTAGCCGTGCATGTAGTTGGGAGGAATAATGAATACAGAGACATCCATGTATTATTTATTCAGCTTACCTCAGCAGCAACATAGAGGCAAAACTATAGTATAATATTACAACCAGACATTGATATAAACCAATTTTTATACAGACATTGATTTTACAGACGTTGGTTTATACAGACATTGATATAAACCACTTATTTAGATTTCCCTAGTTTTTTTCTTTTTATTCATTTATTTATTTATTTTTTAGACAGTTTTGCTCTGTTGCCCAGGCTGGAGCACAGTGGCACAATCTCAGCTCACTGCATCCGCTGCCTCCCAGGTTCAAGCAATTCTCCTGCCTCAGCCTCCCAAGTAGCTGGGATTACAGGTGCACACCACCACGTCTGGCTAGTTTTTGTATTTTTAGTAGAGAGGAGGTTTTGCCATGTTCAGGCTGGTCTTGAACTCCTGACCTCAAGTGATCTGCCCACCTCGGCCTCCCAAAATGCTGGGATTCCAGGCATGAGCCACTGTGCGTGGCCCAGATTTCCCTAGTTTTACTTGCATTTATTATGTGTGTGTGTGTGTGTGTATGAGTGTGCATGTGTGTAGTTCTATACACCTTCATCACAGGTGAAGTGTGTCCACTACCTCAGTCAAAAGTAATTTGATGAGAAAACAAGCTAACACTCTAAGTTTGCATAGTTGGTAGTAAATTGTACATGAATAGGTCGAAGAGCAATTCTAACTAATTTATTTGCCTCCTTTTTTTTTTCTAGCCAATAACTTGCTTTACTCTTGAAATCTGATAATTTCCAAATGTCAGGAGAGGCAGCATTGTAGGTCCCATCATGTAATGTCATATGGAGGAGTGCTGAGCGTGGACTCCAGCCAGATTGCCTGCACTCAGGTTCCAGCTCAATCCCTTACTCTGTGTATTTGATCTTAGGCAGGTCATAAGCACTCTCTGACTCAGTTTCCTCATCTGTAAAATGCAGATGATAATAGGACCCACCTCCTGAAGTTGTTCTGGGGATTAAATAGTATACTGTGTAACTGAGAACTGCCTCATTATTTTTACAGTTAATTCTTTCAAGACTATAATCTGTCTTTCAGTGAAAATTCCAGAAACAGATTCTGGGCTTTACCTTCTTCACTCTGTGTAAAGCAAGACTTTCTCTTGACAGTGGGTCTGTGATAACTTTTGTGTATGTTTAACTTTTGGTATAAATCGAAATATGTTGCTCTACATTTGACTCTCAAGGATGTATTGATTCATGAAATTCCATTTCAGAGCCATGATAAAAGCCTTAAAGGCAACCTCTTTAACCTTCAGATTTCTAATGTAAGCTATTATGGATTAGACTTTTAAATCTTATCTATTTCCTGAGAAATCTTATTGATTTATTAAGAGCTGACGCCACATATCTAACATAGGAGAGTTAGACTCATTATTGGAAAAGGAGAAGGTGAAGAGTTCTTTCTGACAGGAAAATGTAGATGAAATTATTTTAAAAAGTTCTCCAAGGAATATTCTCATCTTCTATAAATTCAGTAATGAAACTCTTTTTCTGATTGTACCCTGAGAGATTTTGAAGTCATTTTTCAGGGGTAGACAAATGCATTCTTATAATGAGGATTCTATAATCAGTTTTTATTCTACTTGAGGGACGTTGGTGGCTCGACCAGAAGGGCAGGTGGCCTATACTTTCTTTCTTTCGTTTTTTTGTTTTGTTTTGTTTTGTTTTTTTGACGGTGTCTTGCTCTGTCACTCAGGCTGGAGTGCAGTGGCCTGATCACAGCTCACTGCAGCCTGGAACTACTAGGCTCAAGTGATCCTCCCACTTCAGCCTCCATAGTATCTGGGACTACAGGTACACAATACCACAGCCAGCTAATTATTTTCTATTTTTTGTAGAGACAGAGTCACACTATGTTGCCCACGCCAGTCTTGAATTCCTGGGCTCAAGTGATCCCCTCACCTTGGCCTCCCAAAGCACTGGGATCAAGTGTGAACCACCATGCCCGGCCTGGCCTATGCTTTCGTTGTAAGGCGAGGTGCACTTAGAACAACCACTATTTGAGGCTTTTCTAGGAGGTGCTTGGAGGAGCAGGAAGAACAAATTATATGTTAAGAACAAAACAAAACAGTTTCCTTTGGTTACTTGCATAACTGACCTGGGAAATTGCCTCCTTTCCTAAATGCCCTGGAGAAATTGATTTCCTGTTCAATACGGTTGGTTTCCTCAGAGCATGAAGACAAGATTGATTTATGAATTAATTCATTCAGGAAATATTTATTTATGGAGGCTTTACTAGGTTCCAGACTTGATTCTAAGCCCTAAAGATAACACTGTGGGCCAATATCTCTGCCTTAAGGGAGCCAGTCTAGTGAGGGAGAAAGCTAATGAAGAAGTAACAACTCATGGTGCATAAGTGACAAATGTATGAGTAGAATTAAAGCAAGATGAGGAGATGGAGTGACAGCCATTGCTCTTTCAGATAAGGTGGTCAGGAAGGCCTGTCTAAAGAGGTAACTGTTGGTCCAAGACCTGAGTGTGGTGAGGTGCCAGCTGCCATGCCCAAATGTGTGGAACCGGTCATCTAGGTAGAAGAGACAGCAAGTAAAGTGCAAATACTCTGAGGTGGTAGCCTGCTGGCTGGGTTTGCAGAACTCCAGGAGGGCAGTGTGGCTGGAGCTAAATGAGGAATGAATGGGGAGCATGGAAGAGATGTGGAGAGATGGTCAGGGGCCAGCCAATATGAGGCCTGCCTCGTAGGCCACAGCAACAGCTTTGCATCTTATCCTGAGTGTGGAGGAAAGTGAGTGGAGGCTTTTGAGACCAGCAAAGTGACATGATCTGATTTATCCTTTGAGAAGATGATCACCTGGAGCTGTGTGGTAGGATGGTGTTGTGAGGGTGGTGCTGGGGGTGATACAGCATGATTCCAAGCAGGAAGAGCCGTGAAGAGGCTGTTGCAGTAATGCAGGTGCAAGGTGGTGCTGGCTCAGCCCAGGGTGGTAGAAGTGGAGGTGGAAGTGGGGAGAAGAAATCAGATTCAGGATGTGGTCTCATTGTAGAGAAGACAAGATTGGCTGATGAACTGGATAAGGGCAATGCCAGAAAGACTGTGTGAATTTTGGCCTGAGTAATGGGGTGAATGAAAATGCAGGCACCTGGGGGAACAGGTTTAGGGGAAGAAGTTAGGAGTTGATTTGGGGGCATGTTAATTTTGAGATACCTACAGAACATCCAAGTGAGGTAACAGCTAGGCACTTGGATATACAATTCTGAAATTCAGAAGAGGTTTGAGTTGGAGATATGAATTTGAGGGTCATCAGCTAGCAGATAATATAAAAACCATTAGTTTGGGCCCCATCACTAGTGCGTTGAATGTAAATAGGAAAGAGGCCTGTGGGCTGAGCCATGCAGAAGTCCATCCCAAAACAGAAGGAGGAAGCAAGGAGGCTGAGAAAAAGCAGTTGGGCAGGGAGGAGAGGAATCAGGAGAATACTGGATCCTGGAAGCAAAGAGAATGAAATGTTTTCAAGAATCAGCAAGTGATCAATTCTGTCCAATGAAAACTGGATACAAATGAGGGCTGAGAATGGGCCACAAGCAGTGAGCAGCTCATTGGTGATTTTGACAAGCAGTTTTAATGGAGTGGAATATAAAGAGAAGAAGACACTCCTCACTTTCCATGATTCATTTGGATAGCAGAATGGGGAGGGTGGTGTAGCTGGAGAACTGTGTGGTCTCAATGGAGATTTTTTGAGAACTAACAGCGTGTTGTGTACTGCAAGAATGATCCTGAGAAAGGGAACAATTGATGATGCCTATGATATGTAATAATTGCAGGTGCAGAGTCCTGGAGTAGGTGGGATGGGATGGGGCCCAGAGCGCTAGTGGAGAGGGTACAATTAATCCATTTCTGTGGGAAAGGTGTAGTCTGTGGGTATGTTTGCAATGGGGATGGTAGTTTGTGGGTGGGAAAATATGGAAGTTCTCTTCTGGTTACCTTTTGTGTTCTCAGGGAAATAAGAGAAACAGGATTGACAGTCATCTCAGAGTGCAGGTGGTGGAGGGAATAGAGCCTTTTGAAGAGAGAGCATTCCACAATGTGTATGTGAGAATGAAAATGTCCACTCAGCAGAGAAATTTATTTTACCACAACCTTGAGTGGTAATTTATTTTATTTTCCAGGTAGCTTTGACTGTCACTTGAGGTTATGTTAATAAGTTTTAAGGGAGATGAGCCAGTGTAACTGTTTTTTTGTTTAGCCATATTGGTCTAGAGAAACATCTAATAGGTGAAGAGTTGGGTTTAACTAACTTAGGAGCTATGGAAGTAAGGGTTTGGGCATGGGGGTGACGTTAACAGTGGACCATGGAATATAAATAATATAAGGAGGAAGTGAGGGCATGAGGCGGTGGTGGTTTTTGGAGGTGGTTGGAGTGGATACTGGAGTGAGTAGGCTGGAGAGAGGGGAGGAGGTGGTCAAAGAAAGGGAAAGTTGAGTTTGGGGTGTTTGTAGGTGGTGCAGTTATTGGCATTCATGATGACAGGGCATGAGCAGAGGGGTGTGTGCCTGAGGAGGACTGGGAGACAGGAGTTTTCTGCATGAGGAGGGCATGGACCTTGGCACCAGGGTTCTGGATGAGTCATCTATGCAGATAAGAAAACTAGTGACCAAGAGAAAGACAGGGAACCATAGCAAAATCTTCTAACACTAACTGGGGAGTCCTCAGGAATATAGTAGATAATTATCATAAGGAGAGGTAGCTTGTGTATCTGATGACATGTGCCTTAAAGGGATTATGGATTCCAAGAAGGAGGAAAGAGAAATAGCTTGGAAGCAGCAAAGAGGATATGCACCTCACTTCCAGCCCACTGGCACCAGGGATATGGGGGAAAATAACAGCTGCTACACAAGAACGTGTCAAGGTAAGCAATGTCCTGGTGTGTGTGTGGTGCAGGGGGTGGGGGGAGGCGTCCACTTTTCAGTGACAGCAAAAAAGTGAAGAGAATATTCAGAGAAGAGGGTGAGAACATAGGGGATTTTCCTGAGGTCATAGACCTGGATTATTCAAGGTACAGTCGAGGGGTTTGGGGGATTCAGGAAGGGCATGTTTGAGTCAGTTACAGGATATACAGAGCCATGTAGGGTAATAGAGTCTAGGGATTGAGACTCCACATTTTTATGGGAATTGAGATCAACAAGATGGAGGAATGATAGTAAGGTCTGCCCTGAAAGTCACATAGGGGAGACAGATGATCAGAATATTGTAGCTTCCTTGGGATGACTCATTTAGGCAGTAAAATGGGGCACCATGAGATAGGAAGGATTAGTGGTGGTCTGACTGGGAGCAAGTTGAATTCTGTGTACCTGCCCCCTAAATTTTGTCACCAGTGGTAACAAAGCTGAAAGGTCACCCAGAGGAAGATGATATAATGATGTTTGGAGTAGGGGATGAGTATGGTATATTTGATGAGGATATGAAGGAGACTTTGGTTTAGAGGTAAATAAAATTTACCCATTTATTTACCCAATGGTTATTGAAGATAGAGGCAAAACAAAGCTCAGTTCTTCCCAGTGATATCACTCACCAGAATATTACCTGGATGCAATCGACTGTGGCCCCGGTTTATGTCTTTTTCCCTCCTAAAATCTTTCAACCACAAGAGCTTATTGATCATACGTGTACATTCATGTTTATTAATAAATAAATAGCTGTTTTTGTAGAACGAATGCTTTATAAACACTGAGACTTTCAAGTAATAAAAAACAGCCTAATAAAGGGTGACGTAGCTCATTCAATACAAATTTAATGGTTTTAAACTAAATTAAATTGAGTTTTGCTAACTGATAAATGTTGTTATAGTTTTTTTTTTTAATTTGGGGAAAGAATGTTCTGGTACAAGAGGAGTTTTCAAAATGAAAATAGGAAAAAACTTTTCTGAAAAACTTTTATTTATGTTATCCTATTTGCCAGCAATCATCACAGCAAATATAAAGAGCTTTACGAATTTTCAGTTTACTTTTATTTTATGACAAATATTTTGCATACTGTGTGCTTTTAAAAAATAGACTTTACATGTATTTGATTTAAGAAGGTTGGGGAAAAAGAACATTATTTACTGTGCTTAATTAATTCATGAACTGCAATCCCTTTGCTTCCCAAAATGCTGATTCAGAGTGTTATCTTTTTTGCTCTCAAAGACTCAACAGGTTGCTACAGTTGATGCAGAAATCTTTTGAACATACTGTATTATCATATTGAAGATATTTTGGCTACAGTTTTAAAATATGACCGAACCAATTTCCATTTAGCTTTTAAGTCGATGAGGCTTTCCGTTCTATTTTAGTACATGATTCCAACAAAGACTTTGCATCCTTTCTTTTAACAACAATCTAATATCAAAGGACTGTCAGTGCTGTGACTCTGCTTTATTTTTGCCCATGCCAGCAAAAGTTTGAGTCATTTTTCTAAAATGCTGGCAAAGTTCAAAGAGACTTCATAGTAACTCTCAACTTACTGGTGAGATATATGTGTATGCCTTTTGCACATTATAACTCCAGGCATCCTATACTTTCTCTAATGACATATGGAGTAATAAACATGTGAAAGACATTATTTGGTGAAACTGAGAGAGTCTGAGTTATGTGGCAAGGAGTGTAGGGTTCAATTGTGACTTTTTTAAATGCCTCTCTTTATATCTTCTTTAATACTGTGTTCTTTGGTCTTACAACTTCTTAGCCTGTAGGGATAAGAAGGGTACAACACAACATTGTTTCTGTGTAAGAAACACAATGACTTATGATTTTGATGTCTCATTAAAATGGAATACAGATATACTCATCGTTCTTAGAATTTCATTTTAGTCTATGAATCCTTAGCAGGGGCAAAACTTGGTTTGGGGAAATAAAAAAAATTATGACAATGGTTTTTGGCCCTCCAAAGGGTCATGGTACATGAATAGCTATACATGTATTTTATAGTCTGTAATATTAAAATTTCATGTGGACAATTAGGAAAAAATGCCCAAAAAGGCCCTTTTGAGGGACAGTAATTTCAAAACAAGGTTGAGAATTGCTGATAGAGTCTTTTGAAATAGAAGCTCAGCACCACAATAAAATGTGAGCCACCAGCACAATGTGAGCCACCAGCACAATGGTACTATAGACAGATTTTGAACATAAATTCCAATTGTGCAAGCACCGTTTCATTTATTTGGTAACCATCAATCTTCCACTTCTTTTAGTACATTGGCTTCTTTATAACTCACACTAGGCCATGTATGCCAGGATTCTAAGGCAGGGCACTGGCTCCATCAGCTTCGTCTCACTCTAGTCCTTTCCTCCAGGAGCTGTCTTTTGAGGGAAATGAGATAAGGAAAGCGAAGCACTTGGCATGGAGTATTCTGTGAGTACAAGTGTAGACAGCTGTGGGATCACAGAGGAAGAATAGTTAACTTTGCCAGAAGGTGGTTAGGAAAGAATTCAATAAATAGATGACTTTGGACCAATGAGTTTGCAAAATTGAATGCGAAAACAACCACATCTTTATTATCAATTAACCTCATCTAAAATTTACTGTCTCCTTTAATTACAATGTGGCAAACCTCAGTAGTATTAGCAGGACCTGGATTTTGTTAACAATAGAAATACTAGCTATTTCCATAGAGCATTATGGTTGTTGCAGATATCTTGAAATATTGTTTGTGGTCATAACTACTTTGAAATTATAATAGTTACTAGATACACCTCTAGATTTTGTTACTTAACATTTTGTTAATAAAGCACATATTTTGTAAAGCTCAGATTTAACTATATAAAATGTAAAAATTCTGTTTGACAAGGGACACCACAAAGGTAAAAGGAAAATGACAGTATGGAATGCATATTATAACATACAAGAAATCCATATTCATAATAAAACAGAGCTCCTTCAGCAGATTCATGGGATTAAGGAGAATATTCATGGCTTATCAAAGAGGAGCTAGGAAAAGACAGATTATAGGAGAAAATATTGATATAGCCAATGCAAATATAAATATCTCTCTCAGTTCTTCAGTGCAATAGTAACTAAAAAACAATTATTTAATAGCATTTTGGCAAATTGCCAAAAATTAAGAGTGAAAATGTAAAATATAAACGGTATGGGAAAATGGACTTTTTCAGAATGTTGGCACAAGGTGATAAATCCTTCTTTCAGGGCAATTTGATAGTAGCTTTCAATTTCTTAAAATGCTCATATGTTGACCCAGAACTCCCATCTTTATAAATCTCACCTACAAAAAATACTGGCATAAATATGTACATAAATCTATGTATATGTATGTTTGGTGAAATAGTGCTTTCACTGTGAAAAGCCTCAATGACTTAAATGTCCATTAGTAGGGAAATGTATTAAATGTATTATCAAATTCTTATAATAGCATAAAATGCAACTACAGGTATAGCCATATCTATGAACCTGGAAACTTTTCTAAGACAACACTTCTGTATGAAAAGTCATAAAGAAAATACATAGTTTCTTGTTTATGCAAAACATAACAAAGCCACAAACTCAACAATAGTTAAGGGACATGGAAAATTGTCTTGATGGACATGAGCCCAACTCTTTATAGATGTCCCCTTTGGTGGGAGGAGTGAGGGTTTGTAGGATTAATGACAAGAGTGTTTGTTTTTACTCTTCTGTAATGTTTTGTAATGACTTTGTATTCATGTATTGCTGCATAATTAAGTAAAAGGAAAAAAATTTTAAAATGATTACATCTACTATAACAACAGCAATATAGACAACTTAGGAATAAAGCTACTAGGAGATGTGCAGGACTTTTGGAAAGAGAACTATTAAATTTTATGGAGGTATATAAAAGAAGACCTGAATAAATGGAGAGTTGTAACATGTTCATGAATTGAATGATTCAATATAAGTTTACCGATGTTAGTGCAAATCTAGTCAAAACCCATGGGAAATTAAACTTGGCAAAATTATCCTAAAGTTCTGCAAGAACAAAAAACGTAGGTGAGAATAACCAAGAAAATCTTGAAAAAAAATTGTAAGAGTATGCCTGTACAACCAGATAGTAAAGCTACCCTAAAATTAAAGTAATGAAAATAGCGAACTGTTGGCTCATGATTAGACAAGAAGATCCACTTAACAGAATGGAAAGCCAGAAATTAGTTGCCTGGCCTCTACAGTCTCTTGGGCATCGCTTGCCATTTTCCTACTAGAGATTCACATTTAGCCTTCCAAGCTCTTTATTATCACTCAAAATGGGCCAGACTCAGCCCTGTCTCCTTTGCACTTTCCACCATACCTTATGCCATTTCAGTGTTTGGTATTAGGTAGGGCAGGCAGAGGATGACCATTTGGTTAGGTTTACCTGGCAAGATGATTTTAGGGGCAAATGTCTTGTTACTCTAACCTCCTTAAGGAGGGTGACTGACAGTGAGGAAGTGTACGGAGGGACTGAGAGGAATAATTTATTTATTTTTATTTTATTAATTTTTTTTAAGAGACAGGTTCTCATTATGTTGACCAGGCTGGTCTCGAACTCCTGGGCTCAAGTGGTCCTTCTGCCTTGGCCTTCCAAAGTGTTGGGATTACAGGCATGAGCCACCATGCCCATTTAGGGAGTAATTTTAGAAATAATACTCAAATCTCTACTGTATAACTGTTTAGCCTCTAAGAAAAAAGAATTTTTGGAATAGTGTGTTTCTATGTAGGAGACTAAGGAATACTTTTTCAGTTTTCCTTATATATAATGATTTAAAAACATATTTTAGAGAAAAGTTGAAAGAGGTACTGTAAGTCAGTCAAGGAAGAACAAAGTAAGCCAGATTCAACAAATATGTTACTCAAAATCAAAGTTTATTTGCAGGAATGGAAAAAATGTCAGGGGCCATAGCACAAATTGTTTGTATAGATTCTAAAAGATTTCCCCTCCAAAGAAACTTATAAAATACATATAGTATTTATATTGCTTGATTAAAAACATAAACCCAATAAGCAAATGTCTTTGTTTTGTTGAATTACCTGATTTTGGATCATTGCTCTAGGGAGTTTTCTCTACCCAAAGAAAGCCTAGATTGGGCTTGTTTTGTTTTAGGCTTTCAGTAGTCGCTGCCCTCCCTTCCCTGTCACTGAATTTGTTTCCCATCCTTTTTTCATCATGAGAGTGGTTAGTGGTAAGAGTGAGATGGCCAAGTTTTGGACGTTTATTGATGGAAGCAGTGGTTCTCATTTTATTGTACAAAGGAGTCACCTGGAGGTATCTCCTTAAAATACAGATTCTGATTTAGTAGTTTAGGAGTAGGACCTGAGATTCTGCATTTTTAATAAGCTCCTGGGTGAACTCTCTAAGGCTGGTCTGGGGCTCATGCTTTGAGTAGCAAGGGGCTAAACTGAAAAGGAGCCAAGGAGGCCTAACTTGAATGTAGGAACTAAATCAGCACTGTCCATAAGAAATGTAGTGTGAACCACCAATGTGAGCCAGATACATGATTTAAAATTTTCCAGTACCCACACCAAAAGAAGGAAGAGGAAACAGGTGAAATTAATTGTAATGCTATACTATATCTTATTTAAAGACTATATCCCAAATCTTCTTATTTCAACATGTAATCGATGGAAGAAATTATTGAGATATTTTACATACTTTGTTTTCAAATTAAGTTTTGAAATCCCCTGTATATTTTATACTTACAATATACCTCCACGTGCATTGTAATACAGCCACATTTCAAGCACTTAGTAACCACGTGTGGCTACTAGCTACCATATTGAACCATAAAACAGTAAAAGAATCCTTTCTGATTTATACAAATTTTAGCCCAAATAAAAATTTGGACATGCTGGTTCCTACTTCATGTATACGAGCCAAATACATGTTTACAGTATATACTTATTGTATACGTATGTATCATGTCACATATTCCAAAATAAATTTCTGGATAAAGGATTTTTAAATAAACCATACAGTAATGTGGTTGAAATATAGGTGACACATTTTCTGATATTGAGAGTACCACGAGGTATTTTTTAACATGAAAACACAGGGAAAAGCAGTCATAAAAGAAAATAATAGCTTTTCATGCAGTCAAATCTATCTAACATTTAATTAATCAGAAACACTGCATCCCAAATTAGAAATCAAGCAATGAAGATGGAAGAAAGTACTTACAATATATAGTATAGATAATATACTTAAACTATAAAGAGCTACTTAATATTTTTGAGAAAAATGGGCAGTGTACATGATATAATAATTTGTTAAAAGACACACAAAGGACCAATAAATTTTTGAAAATTCAACCTTATTGATAAAAACATTAAAGCTAGCAGTGAGATTTATCAATTGAGCATTACTGGGGGGAAAATAACATGAAGGTAGAGGGCAGGTTAGTTCAGTCTTTGGGGAACCCCCTACAGGATTTCCCTACAGAGAGCAGTAAAGAAGGTTACCCTTTGACCCAGCATTGTTCCTTCTTTGGGGACTTTAGCAAAAGAAGCAGAGAGTTTCACAAAGTTTGTGAATAAGGATGTTTATCATGATGTTATATATGATTATATTGTATGCCTTCAACACTTAGCTATACTACTTTCCACTCTGCCTTGGCCTTCACTTTTTGCTGTCACTGAGCCTGTTTCAGGTTTCTCATCAAGCTCAGATTCAAATAATACTGGCACTAACAACAAGATAAATTTTTGCAGCTTGCATTTAACATTTGTGTAACAAGTCCTCTACAAAATCTTTAAGATTCTAATCTAGTTTACCAGTTTTAATTTTTGGTAGCTGGTAGGTACAATTTGGATTATTTTGTTAGGAGGTAAATGAGAGGATATAAAATCTGTACCCGTTTTTTCTTGGCCAGAGATATTCATTATTTCTAAAGTAATATTAGTCTTACAATTTCTGTAATTTTTTTTTTTTTTTTTTTGAGATGGAGTCTCACTCTGTTGCCCAGGCTGGAGTGCAGTGGCACGATCTGGGCTCACTGCAAGCTCCGCCTCCCGGGTTCACGCCATTCTCCTGCCTCAGACTCCTGAGTAGCTGGGACTACAGGCGCCCGCCACCACACCCAGCTAATTTTTTTGTATTTTTAGTAGAGATGGGGTTTCACCGTTTAACCCAGGATGGTCTCGATCTCCTGACCTTGTGATCTGCCTGCCTTGGCCTCCCCAAGTGCTGGGATTACAGGCATGAGCCACCGCGCCCAGACATAATTTCTGTAATTTTTAAATGTTATCTGGCATAGTAACTGTGATGACTGAGAATTTGCTGATCAATCTTAAAAAGTTAGCTTTGTTTTTGCTTCTAATAACTTTTATAATTTTTTTAGAATTGTTTCAGATTTACAAAAGAATTGCAAGGATAGTACAGATTCTCTGTGTACCCCTCATCTAGTTTTCCCTATTGTTAACCTCGTATATTTCCATGGTGCATTTGTCAAAACAAAGAAACCAACCTTGGTGCATTACTATGGACTGAACTCCATTCTTAATATCCCTAGTTTTCCCTCTTGTCCTTTCTCCATTGCGAGACCCCATTCAGGATACCACATTACCTTTATGCACCATGTCTCCCTGGGTTCCTCTGGTCTGTGACAGTTTCCCAGACTTTCCTTGGTTTTGATGACCTTGGTAGTTTTGATGATTACTCATCAGGTATTTTGTAGAATGTCCCTTAATTTGGGGTTTGTCCTACATTTTTCTCAGGATTTGACTGGGCTGATAAATTATGGGGAAAGAAGACCACAGAGGTAAAATACCATTTTCATCACATCACATCCGAAGTACATGCTATCAACATGGCTTATCACTGATAATGTTAACTCACTTTTTAACCTTACAATTTTTATTGGGAAGCACATTATCTTCATAAGAGTACACAGAATACATATAGGTACAGGTTAATTATAATAATAAGAAAAACACTCATGTACCCTTTACCCAGTTTAAGAAACTAACACCTTGGAAATTTTCTGTATTCCACCTTTATAGCTATAATTCTAAATTTTGTATTAATCTTTCTCATAAAATTTACTACTTCAATATGTATAATTTAAACAATATATTGTATTATTTTTGCCAGTGACTAATTTTTTTTCTGAGATAGGGTCTCACTCTGTCACCCAGACTATAGTGCAGTGGCACAATCATACCTCACTGCAGTATCCACCTCCCAGGCTCAAGCAATCCTCCCACCTCAGCCCTGCAAGTAGCTGGGACTACAGGTGCGCACCTCCATGCTTGGCTACATTTTTAAAATTTTCTATATTGATAGGGTCTTACTCTATTGTCCAGGTTGGTCTCAAGCAATCATCCCCCCTCAGCTTCCCAAAGTGTTGGGATTACAGGCATGAGCCATCATGCCCAGCCCATTATTTGCCTGTTTTTGAATTTCATGTAAACATGTAATTTTGTATGTATTCTCTGTAACTTGATTTATTTTGCTCAGTTTTAGTTCGTGACATTTATCTGTGTCTGTGACTGATATTTGGATTGACTATCTTCATCTACCATCATATGCACTTTCTCTTTGTCAAGATTTTTGTGTTTATTTTTTCCTTTTTTCTTTTGCTTTCTGTATCGGTCAAGGTTCTGGCATGAAACTGATGAACTCTGAAACTGGGTAATTTGGCAATTTGTAGATTGTTGTTTAAGTGACTATATATGAAGGCATGGACAAGGTGTAGGAAAACCACGAGATAGAAGGTGGCCTGGAGCCAGTGAGAACAGCGAGGCCACTGCAGGAGCCTAGTGAGAGGAGTGCATTAGTTTCCTAGGGCTATGCAACAAATTATCACAAACTGAGTGGCTTAAAACAACGGTTACTGGCCTGGCGCAGTGGCTCACGCCTGTAATCCCAGCCCTTTGGAAGGCCGAGGCAGGCGGATCAAGAGGTCAAGAGATTGTAGACCATCCTGGCCAACATGGTGAAACCTCGTCTCTACTAAAAATACATAAATTAGCTGGGCATGGTGGCACATGCCTGTAGGCCCAGCTACTTGGTAGGCTGAGTCAGAAGAATCACTTGAACCCGGGAAGCGGAGGTTGCAGTGAGCGGAGATCACGCCACTGCACTCCAGCCTGGTGACAGAACAAGACTCTGTCTCAAAAAAAAAAAAAAAAAAAAAGGAAAAAAAAAAAAAAAAACTAGTTACCTGTTTTCTCACAGTTTTGGAAATGAGAAGTCCGAAATGAATGTACTCGTCAGGGCCATGGTCCCTCTGAAGGCTCCAAGGTAGAGCTCTTCCTCATTTCCTCCAAGTTTCTGGGGGCTGTCAGTAATCCTTCCTCCCTCCTTGGCTTGTGGCTGCATCATTCCAAACTGCCTCCATTGTCACATGGCCTGTTTGCTCTCTGGTTCTGTAACTGAAGTCCCTTTTCTTCTCTTTTTATAAATAAAAATTCAGTCATTGTGTTTAGGGTCCGCCTAATCTGATATGTCCTCTTCTTAACCCTATTACATCTGCAAAGAGCCTATTTTCAAATAAAGTTTCACTCACAGGTACCAGAGTTTATGATTTGAACACATCTTTTTGCAGGACAAGACTCAACCCACTAAGGAAGGTAGCAGTTACTGGAACCAGGTATATATATAAAGAGAGAGATCTGTAGACCCTTCCCTCTAGAAGCTGATGGCCCTGTAAAATGGAGCCGGGGAGTAGACACCCTGCTTTCCCTCCCTTTCTTCTCTCTGCTTTCTTATCCTTTCTCCTATTGGATGGCTGAGCTCACTGGAACTCCAGAAGCAAGGGAGCCTCAGTCCGTGGTCCATGCAAGATTAGGCTTGAAGGGCACAGACCCTGGTGGAGAAGGGTTAGGACTGGATCTGGGGCACAGCTGTTGGATTGATTGAGATTCTCTGTCTTTTTCTCATCTTTTTTTTTCATTCTATTACTCCATTATCCTGAAAATTTTATTATTTGTGCCTATTCTTTTAGTGATCACCTGGCCTATTTTAACATGCATATTTAACTTGAAGTCTAAAACAAATTAGGACCTTTACTCTCTTACTGAACAATGTAAGTAAGACCTTTAACTCCTATTATTCCCTCCCAACTTATATGCCATTATGGTTTATTTGAAATAGTTGTTATTATAACATAACTTTTGTCTGATAAAGAAAATGAGGCACTGAAAGTTATGTGGCTTGTTTTAAGACAACCAGCACACCACTGAGTTTTTATTTTAATTTTTTAAAATTAAATTGACAAATTATAGTTGTAGATAAGCTAAGGGTCTTTAGTATTATTGTATGCCTGACTCTAGGAATATAAAGATAAGATATAATCTATGTTGTAACCTCCAGGAGAATATAGAAAGATGGACTATTCAAGTTGCTCTTTAGACAAAATAACTAACATCATCTTTTAAAAATGATTTGTCTTATGGTCTCTTAGAACTTCATGCTTATTTTTTTGCGCACAGTACTTGTTCAAAACATTTCCCGTAGTCGAGAGATAGTAAGGGTGGTTGTATTAACTTTTGACAAAGTGGCACAGGTGGTTTATATCTTGATGCATTCGCTTCTTTATAAACAAATAACAATGGCAGGTAAATATTAAAATATGAAACAAAAATATGTATCCAGGCTTAAAATGAACACCTTCCTCTCTGTGGAATACAAATAGGACAGAAATTTTTTAAATGTTCATTGGAACCAAAACCTCAGGCTTATTGGGCATTCAGCTTGGGATGGTCTGAAAGCAGGAAGTGATGGCTAAGAATTCAGCTTCTGTATGTAAAGAAGGCTGAAAGCCCATGGAGTCTGGGAACTTAAAGCCAGGTGACCAAAAACTGATTCAGGCCATCTGTGGGCTTTGAGGCTAGAATCATGATATCCCTATGTCCTCATGGGACAAGAATCCTGAAACGCCATTACAAATCCTGGAAGAGATTTAACTGGGACTGATGTTATTATCTGCATAGAAAATTCCGAGAAAATATATCAACTAATTATAAGATGATTGTTTACAATATATAAGATTAACACAAAAACTCAGGAGTATTCCTATAAGTAATAATATAAGGAATAAGAAAATATAAAAGAAGATGACTAGGAATATATCTAACAAAAGATGTGTGATATATCTAACTATATATATAAGTATCTAAAAAAGAGAAAAGTATATATTAGTGTTGAATGATACTGGTATGTTGAACCAGTACTACCGCTTATAAGTTTTATGTTTTCTTTATGAAATAAGTTTTATGATTTCTTTAAGTCACACACACTGTCTTGTTTCAGTAAACGGGACCTCCACCCTCCTGTAATTGTCCAAACTTAGAAAATTTAGTGTTAAATCTCCTCCCACCTGCATCCAAGCTGAGGTCTGTTCACTGTAGTTTTCAATGTTGTAAAGATGCTAATGCTGCCCTAAATTGATCTGTAGATGCAGCAATCCCAAGAAAAACCTCAGCAGATTTTTTTGGGTAGAATTTGACAAGCTGATTCTAAAATATACATAAACATGTAGACAGCTAAGAATAATTGAGACATTTGAAAGAAGGACAAGGTGAAGAGACTTGAGCCACCAGATAAGAAGGCTAATAATAAAAGCATAGCAATTAAGATAGGGCATTGCTGGCGTGGGAATAGACAGATCAATCAATGGAACAGAAGAGAGCCCAGAAGCACTTGCACGTGTGGACACTTGATTTATTTCAGAAGTGGCTCTGCAGGGCCACAGGATAGGATGGTCTTTTTTAACAAATGGTGCTGGAACAATTGGGAATTTAGAGTGAAAAGATGAAATTGAATCCCCAAAAGCAATGTACTAGATGATCCTGAAATTGAATTCCTGTAAGTAATTGTTTTAGATAAGGGGGGATGGATACATTTTGAAGAATATTGATAGATGCTACACCACACAACTCATGCTCAGAATTTAAAAGGTACATAATTCAGACTTTTGCTGTGAGAACAGGTCCAAGAATTCTACAGCATTGTCTGCTCTACAGAAGAGACTCCTTTTGGAGTTAACTCTTCATCCAGGGGAATTATTTCCCACATTCCCCAGGGAGGATCCTATGGGGTCATATTTTAATTTTATTCTGCCTTGGGTCTCCATATGCCTGACCAGAATCCCTAGGGCACATGGAAACAGACTCATGTTCCTGGGGAGTGCTTTCGGATTTGTGATGCTGCCCAGGCTTGAAATGCATGCCTTTTTCTAGTTTTCTCTTTTGATCTTAGCCTGTCAGAAGTTCTCAGCTGGACTCTGAAAACTTTTCATGGCTGTAGGGTATGGCCTAATATTTCAGTGGCATAGATACGGCTGGTTGAAAAAAGAGCATTTTATGAATTGACATGACAACAGGTTTTAGACTCACATTTGTGTCATCTGCAAGCATGCTATGCCATTCTTTTCTACTTATGGAATATTTCACATGTATGCCTCTTGCCTCTTCACTTAGGTAAGCGCTAAGGACAGAGATCATGGCTTATTTAGGAGACACCTACACTACTCTTGTCTTCACACTATCATAATCACCCCCAACATTCATGGTTACTAGGTGTCAAGCCCTGTGGTAAGCACTTTATATTATCTCATTTATTCACACACCACCATGACATGGGTTAGTGTTATGACCCATATTTTGCAGATATGGAAACTGAGGCACAGTGTGTGAGTGGCTTGCATAAGATTACACAGCTAGTAAGGAGGAGAGCTAGGGGGAAAGCCCAGCAGGGATTTATTCCAGAGTCCTGGCTACTCACTACTGGATGATGCTTGTTATACATGGGAGACATTGATGACAGAAGAGAAGTTTTGAAATTTTGAAATTATATGACAATGGAAACAGACTGTATCTAATAGGGAAAAAAAAACTTAAGGAAGGATATCAGGTAACTTTAAAAAATTGATCTAAAATCTAGAAAACAAGAATAAGGAGTTTGGGCAGAAACCGGGAGAGCTGGGTCAGGTGACCGAGGTGGTCTAGGAAATATGCTGCCGCTGGGTGCTGCTGCTGAGGCTGAGTTCTACGCTGCCTCCTTTTCCATATGTCCTTTGCTCACAAATCTAAGTTTTTGTATGGAAACATTTTGTTTGGTAAAGCCTAGGACGCCTGTCCATAGTCTATCTGCCAAGAATGAGGAGAGGGAGTATCTGGCCTCCTCTGGCTTTTGTAGTGAGAAGTAAGACTTGGCTTCCCATCAAAACACATGCATTGAGGATGTCCCCACAAAAGGAAGGAAAGGGGCGGGGGTAGATGTCAAGCAGCCAAAAAAATGATGAACAGTCATTTCGGCTCTCCAATTTGCTGTCATGTGTTCATCCCGAAGCGCCAGTTCTGTCTACCAAAAGTGGCCCAATAGGCACTCACATTCTATGCCAGCAAACAGGAGAGCTCTATGCATAAGCCAGATTAAAGACATTAAACAAGAGCCCCTCATAGTTGCATAGGACATAAGTGACCCAGTTTATAAACCATCACCAGATTGTACTCTTGCTTTTGAAGATTTCTTTGTGTGTTTAGAACCATTATCAAATATTCTGCTAGGACCTTGAACTTAATTTCATTCATCTCCTTTTTCTTTTTAAACTTACCCCTTCTTTTGGTTCTCTAAGTCTGTCAATAGCTTTGCCTTTTTACCCACTTTCCTTTGTTTTCTTTGAGATGGGGTCTCGCTCTGTCACCCAGGGCCCAGGCTGAAGTGCAGTGGCATGATCTCGGCTCACTGCAACCTCTGCCTCCTGGGTTCAAGCGATCCTCCTGCCTCAGCCTCTAGAGTAGCTGGGATTACAGGCACATGCCACCATGCCTGGCTAATTTTTTTGTATTTTTAGTAGAGATGGGGTTTCACCATGTTGGTCAGGCTGGTCTTGAACTCCTGACCTCAAATGATCCACCTGCCTTGGCCTTCCAAAGTGCTGGGATTACAGTATCCACTTTGCTTTTTTTCATTTTCATTGACCTCAACAACCACATATTTACCAAACCTCAGCACTTATGTTTTGTTTCTTTGTTCTTGTTTTTGTTTTTATTAGACAGGGTCTTACTGTGTTACCCAAGCTGGAGTGAAGTGGTACAATCATAGCTCACTGGAGCCTCGAACTCCTAGACTGAGGCAATCCTCCTGCCTCTGCCTCCTGAGTAGATGAAATCACACAGGCATGCACCACCATGCCTGGCTAATTTTTATTTTTGTAGAGATGGGGGGGGTGGTCTCACTATGTTACCCACGCTGGTCTTGAACTCTTGGCCTCAAACGATCCCCCCGCCTCAACTTCCAAAGTGCTGGGATTATAAGCACGAGCCATTGTGCCTGGCCAGTCTTTTTTCGCATCTAGAATTGACCCTCTCTTTTTATTTTCACCCTTGTTATTTTTTTGTATGACTTGCTTTATATCTACTAGGTTTCATATCTCCAGTGTGTCTCTCTTCCAGTCTGCCTTTCCTTTTTCTACCAAATTAAGTTACTCTGAAGCTCAGCTCCAGTTCTATGACTCTCTTGCTCACCACTATTCAATGGCTGTAGCCTCCTGAGTTTGAGTTCAAAGAACCACATGGCATGGCTCCAGACCGCATCTCCAGACTGCCTTCATATGCACTTCTCTCCAGCTGAACTGTGAACGAATAATCTATACCTTGTTTGCTCTCAATGTATAGAGCAATTGATTTTGTTGATTGTTTCTACTTTTTATTTCAATCACAACATTCCTATGTGACAAGGTTTTATATTTTCCATTTTACAGATGGAGAGAAAGGTGGTTAACATTATGGGCCTCTCCCCAGGTCTCTCTGACGGCAGGTGGTAGAAGGAGTCTTCAGACCCACTCTTTCTAGCTCAGAGCCTTTGCTCTCATCAGGACACTATCACCTCTGTCTGTTGGCATTTTCAGTTCACTCTGTCTTGGATCCCCTTTCCTTTTACTTCAGTAAGACTAAATTTTCCCATCTTTCAATACATAACTCAGATGCTACCTCTGTTAAAAGACAAACTTTAGACAAATTAAGTTTAACAGAATTAATTGAGCAGAGAATGATTCGCAAATTGGGCAGCCCTCGGAACCAGAATAGGTTCAGAGTGACTCCGGGGTTGCTGCATGGTCGGGCAATAGTCATGGATGGAAAAGGGAAAGTGACATACGGAAAAGAAAAGTACAGTACAGAACAGCTCTTCTGTTAGAGCTGTTAGATTGGTCAGACCTTGGCGTTTGCCTTGTTTTAACATAGTTTGAACATTTCATCTGTGAGTGGCTGAAACTCTGTGGTGGTACAAGAGCAAGTTAGTGTATTTATACATCCAGTTAGGTTACAGTTCACTATGTACAGAGAAACCTTAAAGCTGAACTTAAAATATGTAAGGAGGCAGCTTTAGGCTAGACTTAATTTACCACTTCTCAGTGAAACATGCTATTTTTCTTTAATTGACACATAATAATTGTGTGTATTTATGGGGTACTTGTGATGTTTCCATACATGTATACAGTGTGTAATGATCAAATCACAGTGTTTAGCCTATCCATCAACATTCATGAATCACTGTGGCTCTGAGTAATCTCTATCTCTTCTGATTTTGTATGGCATTTAAAAAAATTTAAATATAAAAATTTTGTGGGTGTATATATTTATGGGGCACATGAGATAGTTGGATACAGTCATACAATGAATAATAATCACATCAGGGTAAATGGGGAATCCATCACCTCAAGCATTTATCCTTTCTTTGTGTTATAAACAATCCAATTATACTCTTTTAGTTATTTTATTTTTATTTTTATTTTGTAGAGACAAAGTCTCACTATGTTGCCAAGGCTGGTCTCAAACTCCTGAGCTCAAGGAATCCTCCCGTCTCAGCCTCCCAAGGTGTTGGGGTTACAGGCATGAGCCATCGCACCTGACCAGTTATTTTAAAATGTACAATAAGTTATTGTTGACTATAGTCACCCAGTTGTGCTGTCAAATACTCAGTCTCATTCTATCTAGTTATATATTTGTACTGATTTCATGGCATTTTTCTCCCCTTTGTGGACCTGCACTTTGTATTACAGTTCTTCATATATAACCTTATGCAGAGACCTGTGTAGCTTCCTGCTTATTCCCTTATGTTACCTAGATCATCATGATGAATGGAATGCCTCCCTATCTAAAGACTGCAAAGTGAGAAAACAGGTGACTTTAAAGAATCTATGGTACTATTACTGTCACCAACTGATGGCAACTTTTCTCTGTTAGGTATTCACTACAGCCTTTCACTGTCTGCCCCTAAAAACTAATTGAAGAAGACATGAGATATATCAGTGTATTTTTAGATGCAATAAAATGAACTAGAATTTTTTTGTCACTTGTTAGTCATTCAAGGACTTTGGTGGCAATAGGCCAGTAGAAGCGGGGTCTGGGGTGGGGGTTGGGAGTGAGGGAACAGTGTTGAAGCCCCTGGAAGAGTCTGGCTTGTAGTTCTGGTTTGGACAGGCTGCACGTTAATCCTGAGAAAAAAACAGAGGCCAAGAGGGCAACCAAGGAAGGAAACAAAAAATAGGGCAGGGGAGGGCGATCAAAGAAAGGCCCAGGGATCCATGTAGCCTGGGCCCCAACGCATCCAAATCTAAAAGTGCAGGCAGGATAATGGAATGCTTTAGCAGTAAAATTGAGTGTGATACTGAATTCTTCCTCATTTTTTGCCCAGGGCCAGAACGGCTTTCAGACTGCGGGTGGGCCTAGCAAAGACGCAATTAGCCACACTTGGCTGGGGCCAGGGGTCTGTGGTGTGTGCACTGAGAAGCTGATGACAGTATTTTAAAAAGCTCTGTTTAAAAATTGGTTATGGTTCATTTAAGCATTGTGGCTTTGCGAGTTCCCTCGGAGCTGTGTGTTTTGCCTTAGTGAAGTGGAGCCTGATGAACCAGAAATGCACTTTCTATTACATAATGTAGAGATCAGGTGGAATGGAAATTCAGTTCCTGCTAAGTGTTAAATGCTGAGATCTCCAAATGAGCTAACTACCATGTCAGTTTCACAGCTCTGGTTTTACTGATGAAGGGCACCTGCTAATTGGCATTTGGCTTCTAAATAGGGCAGTGAGTTTGTACTTTTTCTAGATGTTTTTCAGCAACATTTGGAAATGCAAGTGACCTCAGTAGATTAAATTATCCTATCTGGAAGAAATGCACTCAGCTCAGAAATTTTACTTAGCTTAGAAGTTTTAAATATAGAGAAGAGTCCTCCACACACTACTTGAGGGCCTGGGTATAACCACGAGGGCTCTAAGCATTTGCACAACGCAGGCATGGTACAGAGCTACCTATTCTTCGGATGGGGCTAGAGCCTTGAAAAGAAGTTCGTCCTTTCATTCAGCTGTGACTTTGGGATGACATTCATTGTCAATCTCTTTACTGAAGGGGTAGACCCCTCTAGATCCTGTTGCACAGCCATGGTGAATAACTGCTGTCACCTGTTATTTGGCCGTGATCCCTCAGCCTAGCGATCTTGTTTATCTGCTGCTGTCAAGGTGTGCTTATCAGGAATCTGCTTTCTGCAGTGCAGTCTTCCCTCTTGCTTGGAAAAGATGTTAATTAAAAAAGAAATAGAGCTGCCAGAAGTGAATTATTGCATTCATGGTTATCTTTGACTCTGTACCTGTTGTAGATGTCATTATCATGGGGAAGGGTCTCTGTAGCTGGAGACTTCCAGCTGCCATTACCTTGTGATAGAGGAGTGCACAGAATTTGCAGATAACACAATCCTGAATCTTAAATAGGAGGGCTTGAATGGAGATAACCTTTCTGTTTTCTGCCAAACATCTGATTTGAAGTAAAGGCTTACTTGGACACACAGACCTAACTAATTTACCGAGACCCTATAAGGTTTCTGACAAGTTGCAGTTTTTAGAACCTCCAGTGTCAGTGTTCATTTACTTCTTCACAGTGTGCCTTTGTGCTGTTTATTCTAAAATTCAAGAGATTCTAGTTTGATTTAGTAATTCAATTTAATGTCTGCCTGATTCATTTTCTCAAAAGAGATCTCGTTTTAGTTGTTTGGATCTGTAGCTTGCTTTCATCTTCATTTTCTGGTTCTTGCACCATTTTTCCTATCCACTGTAAAGTTTCATTTTTGCACATCCTAACTGTCTCATTTTCTTTTGCTCCTTCTAATCACTGCATAAAGACAAAGGAAGCTTTTTATTTCTTTTTTAGATAGTACACACATTTGCTTGGAATGTTAAGATGTTCTTTTCTGGCTTCCTTTTTACTGTCCTTTACTTTCGGCTTAGTAACTTATTCTACTTATATCCCTGAATTATAGTAATTTAGGATCTGATTTACTTTTTCTTTTTCTTGAATTCTTTGATTCTCAAAGCTCCTTGCTTTTACTTGATGTTTCAGCCCTATTTTTTTGTTGTTTGTGTACATAAGTCAGACCAAGGATGCAGCAATGAAACCTTGTTATGTCTGGAGGCAATTTATACATTTACTAAGTACTAATTCATTAAGCATTTGTTAAGCTCCTACCATGTATATTGTAAGTACAATAATTTATCAAAAATGATTTGAAGATATTTCTAAAATGCCAGCAGGCTTGAAGAAGATAAACCATGATATTTTAAGACCCTCCTGCTGAAAGTTTGGTCCCTGGACCAGCAGTATTGGCATTACCCACGAGCTTGTTAGAAATGTAGAATCTCAGGCTCCATCCCAGATTTAGGGAATCGGAATCTGCACTTTACCAAGATCCCCAAGTGGTTTATGTGCATTTTAACGCATGCATATAAGTATATGCATTTTAACATATGCACATAAGAAAAGTGTACAAAGTTGTATAACACAAATTTGAGGATATATTCCTAGATTTTAATTATTTTCTAATTATTGCTACAATGTACCAATATAGAATGCAGAATGAGTTTTATTATTTCAGTGATGAAAAAAAGCTCAGCTGGATTCTTAGCGTTCAAAGTTGGAGTGATGTATTGCATAGGCTTTGAGCCAAGTTCACTTTTTTGATTTGTTAGTAGTTCAACAAATCATTTTTGATCACCTCTTCGTGTGATATGGGAAGCAATAAGACATGGTCTCTGGTTTTGTAGGACTTACATTTTAGCAGGAGAGACAACCATTTATTCAACTATTAAAAATAATTTGGGGGTCATAAAAACGAATGAAGTGCTGACACATGCTACAAAATGGATAAACGTTGAAAACATTATGTTCTAGGAAAGAAACTGGTCACAAAGGACCACATATCACATGACTCCTTTCGCATGAAAAGTCCAGGATACAGAAATCTATAGAGGCAGAAATTGGTCAAATGTTAGCACTGGCCTAGGCCAGTGGACTGCAGGGCCAGGCAGTGACAGCTAAAGGCTACAGGGTTTCTTTTCAAGGTGATGAAAACTTCTAAAATTTACATACCTACTAAATACCATTGAAGTGTACAGTTTAAATGGGTGGAGTTTATGGTATGAGTTATATTTTAAATCAATACAATAAATTTATGGTATGTGAGTTATATCTCACATATCATAAAATTTTAACAGTTATAATACTGTTAAAATTATTTTGGGCAGAGCTATGGAGGAGGAGTCGTGGGTGCTCTGGGTGTGTACAATGGAGACTTCAGGCCTGGACAGGCAGGTTTCTTTGACCGTGTGTCCCTTCAGCTAAGCTTTGGTGAATGCGTGGGAATTGCCTGGACAAGCATAGTGGGGCCACAGAGAATTCCAGGCAGAAAGGGTGGCATTGCTTGGGGCCTCTGGCAGGAAGCACATAGAACATCTGAGGACCTGACAGGCTAGTCTAATGGAGCATGGGGCTGAGGGAGGAGAGCAACATGAGCCAGCCTGGTGAGGCAGCAAGGCCAGGTCACATAGAAGACTTTGATTTTTATGCTAAAACAATAAAAGATTACTAAAGAGCTTCAATCATGAATGGATATATATATGTTTTCTAGATCACTCTTGCTTTTGGGTGGAGTATGGATTGGATGGGGACCAAGAATGGAGACTGGGAGACCTTTGGAGATTAATGTAATAGCCCAGGGTTCTGATAAAGAAGGGGAATAGCGGATGTTTCAGGATATATTTTGAATGTAGAGGCAATAGAACTTGCTGATGGAGTGGGTTACTGGATAAAGAAAAGGGTGACTCAAGGGTGACTTTTAGGTTTCTGACCAGTATGTCTTGATGAGTTCATATTGAGTTTGGGGGAGCTGTGGTCACTCAAGTGAAGATGCTGAAGACTTGTATTTAGAGTACTAGAGCTCAGAAGAATGTGCTGGACAGGTGATAAAATCCAAAACCTGGCATCATATGGGCTTGAGATCATATCAATGAAAACCAGTTTCTCCTCTCAGGATACTTTCTATAAGTCCTCTATGTAGCTAAAGTTCCATAAAGCTGCATTTTGAGTCTTCTTCGCTATGCTTCCCCAGTATCTAGATAATACCTATCATAGCAACTATGTCAATAAAAATTGCTGAATTGTGTTATTCAAACCACTGTCAGTAAGTGTGATTTCTGGGCCTTTTTTTTCCAGTGATGGTAGTGTATATATTATAGGTAGTAGTAGTAATTACCAGGTTACGAGTAGGCACTAGTAATTTGGTAATTACGAGTTTAGTTAGTATGCACCATCCACTCATGCCAAAAGAGTATCTTCCCTGCATAGCTACCAGTCCTCTACAATTGTCCCACTATGAGGGTGTGATGGTTAATTTTAGGTGTCAGCTTGACAGGGTTAAGGGATACCCAGGTATCTGGAAAAACATTACTTCCGGGTATGGCTGTGAGAGTGTTTCTGAAAGAGATTGGCATTGGAATCAGTGGACCAAGTAAGGAAGATCTGCCCTCAGCCAATGTGAGTGGGCACTATCCCATCAGTTGAGGGCCCAGATAGAGCAAAAAAGCAGAAGAAAGGTGAATTCACTGACTTTCCTGGAGCTGGGACTATCTTCTCCTGCCTGTAGACATCAGAACTCCAGGTTTTCCAGTCTTTAGACTCTGGGACTTGTACTAGTGTCCTGCCCCAAATCTCAGGCCTTTGGCTTTGGACTGAGAGTTACATTATTGTCTTCTCTGGTTTTCGGGATTTTGGACATGTACTGAGGTATGCCATTCTCTTGCCTGGTTTTCCAGCTTGCAGATAGCACATTGTGGAACTTCTTGGCTTCTATAACTGTGTGAGCCAATTCCCGTGATAAATTCTCTCACATCCATCTATGTATGTATGAATGTATGTACGTACGTCCATACGTCCATACGTATCTATCTATCTATCTATCTATCTATCTATCTATCTATCTATCTATCTATCTATCTATCTCCCATCGGTTCTGTTTCTCTGGAGAACTCTGACTCCTTTTTTCTCTTACTTCTTCTCTCCATCTGGTCTCCCCAGCCCATCAAATCTACCTCTAAATATATGTGAAGTCTGCCCTGTTCAGTAAGCCCCCATGGCTGTTATTTTAAGCCTTGATTATTTCTACCTGTGTTAAACTAACAATCTCCTAACTTATCTAATTTACCTTCTTAGAAATCATTCTGTACTGCTACCAAAGAGGATGTTCTTAAATACAAACTGGATGTCACTCCAGCTTGAAGGACTCCAGGATCTACTCTGATTTTTCATCATCCCCTCCCTGCCTATACATGTCCACCTCCCTCTACACACCACGGTCCCTCATGCCCCGATCCTTGTCCACTCATACGTTCTTCTCTGGCTTTTTTTTTTTTTTTTTTGGTCTTGTTCTAGTTCAAACATTTAGTTCTAGCATTACCCTGATTTCTGTCCTGGAAACCTTCTTCACCATCTTCATATGGACTTAGATGACTCCTTTCCTCTATATTCCTGCAGTGTCCTGCACATCCTTCGTAATGGCATCCAGCATTTTTTTTTTTTTTTTTTTTTGAGATGGAGTTTCGCTACTTTTGCCCAGGCTGGAATGCAATGGTGTGATCTCAGCTCACTGCAACCTCCGACCCCCAGGTTCAACGATTTTCCTGCCTCAGCCTCCCAAGTAGCTGGGATTACAGGTGCGCACCACCACACCTGGCCAACTTTTGTATCTTTAGTAGACACAGGGTTTCACCACATTGGCCAGGCTGGTCTTGAACTCCTGACCTCAGATGCTCCACCCACCTCAGCCTCACAAAGTAGCATTTTTTAAATATAATTGCTGCATCTCATTTTTTCACACAATGTAAAAGTTGCTTGAGTTCCTCATAAATTTTGAATGAGTAGTTTGATATCCAAGCAGGTGAAAAATGTGCTTATAATAACCTACCTAAGTTCAGAACCTTACTCTATTTTCTATATAAACACACAAAATAATTTTTGCGCTGACTTTATATACTTTGAATTACCCAAGAATACAACTACTCAGTAAATTGAGGTAAGATGAAACTTTATTTGTAACTTTACCATTTTGCAAAATGCATCACTGATGGCAGCATTGCCTATTAAATTGAGTCACCAGCTCAGGAGGCCTATTTTTGTAGCTATTACATTCATGCTTATTGCATGTGTGTTTGTGTGTGCACCGACATGCACACATACACATGCATGTAGGCTTATTTGGTTTTTCTTTTAAAATGTCAAATATGAAGCACTCATTCATGTTCAGCATTCATGCTGTTTTTCTATGTGTATAGCTTATTTAGTCCTTATTTCAAATTGTAAAATATGTACAAAAACTTATTGAATGGTGCCTTCTCATAACTCCAAACTTATTCATTAAAAATGTGTGCAAATATCTATCTCATTGTGTTTCCTATTGTAGTCATACCTGCATAATTACATATTGAAATACATGCTATTTTACTATGAATCACTTTTATTTTTCCTTTATATTATAGCTAGGACATTATATCGATGTCATAAAAAATTTATACCAGGGTAGAAAAGGAGATATTACAAAATGCTTAACTAAAAAGAGCGCATGGATCTGAAAGGGGAGAACAGCTGGCATTAGGTGTCAATTTTGTAATAGCAAAATTTTGTTACATTGGTTCTTCTGAAACAAACATTTTTAATAAATACAAATTCCTTTGATATGTTCTTATATGTTTTAGCTGCAGTGGTGTGATAATCATCCTTTCTAAATGGTGGAAGAGGAAAAGGGAGTTTTAGTGAGTGGATTAAAGGCACCCTCAGCTGGCCACACCTGGCAAGGGGCTTCTGCCATTTGAAAAGTAGTGTCCTGTTTTTAATCAGGTAGTGAGCTGGGCACTGAGACACCTGGCGTTAGTGCTGATACACTGGGGCCATGTGCCTAACTCTGGGCACATTCATGGGGTTTTCTGAGCCTCGGTTTCTGCATATGTAAGATGAAAGAAATACATGCAATTATTTGCTGGTTTTCACATTTGTTCTGATAACTATGTCCCTAGAAGAATACCATGACATACAGGTGCATTTAAAATTATTGTATTAACTAGAAATAATTTTACTGACAGAAATTTGACCATATAATATAAATGTAACAAAAATAAGAACATTTCTCCAGAAAAAGGCAACTTTCCAAACTAAGAATGGGTAGGTCATTTTTCCTACTAATATCATTTAAGGGTTGTTCACTTTTTCTGACATCCACTGGTGTTTGCTGGCAAATAAGCAAAGACGAAATGGTTAGAAAAAATATTTGGAAAAAAAAGGCTTAACATTGAGGAATTTTAATTAACTTAGTTTGTTCTCTGAAAGTTGAGAAAATACCATATTCTAGTAGTAGGATATAGAAAGAATTGAAAGCCTAGTTGATTAAGATAGTTTCCACTATTAGAAGGTTTTTATGTTTTGTTTTCCAGGTCTGCCTAAGACAATACTGATTCTCACAGAACCAGGACACCTTTTTTCTCCCTGGCCACGTTAGGGTTGTTCAGTTTAGCAAAGAAAAAGACAGGGTGCTCAGTTAAATCTGAATTTCGGATAAACAATGAATAGTTTTTTGTTTTGTTTTTAGTATAATCATGTCCCAAATAGTGCATAAAACAATTTGATTTCTAAAACAGCTCAGATTAACCAGTCCACTAATGTTTGTAGGTTTTTCTTGTGTGAGGTCCAAAAATACCATGAGATCCCTGCCTTGAAGCAGCTTACTGGGGCTACGGTTGCTCTGAGGGAGTTAATTAAAACAACTGTTGAGTAATAACAAAGTGCTTTGGCTTAAATGGAAATAGTTCTTGAATTTGGCCAAGGAAGCGTGGTAAGGCTACTAATCCTGAACATTAAACTGTCAAAAATGTGCTCACAGTGCACTTGGGAGTCTACACTGTAAACGGGAAGAATGACTCCCAGTTCCCCTGACGGGTCACACACACACACACGCACACACTCGGGACCGGCCTGAGGTGGTGACAGGTGGTTTTTGTGTGGTTTTAGCCATGTGATTCGCATTTGTGTGGCTTCTCACAGAGGGCGACCCCGCCGCGGATCGTGTGGTTGTACTTGCAGCTCCTAGTAAAATGGTGCCGCTTGGCGTCCGTGATCCCTGCAGCTGGGAGAGGGTAATGGGAGGACGGGAGTGACGGAGACAGACAGAGGCCGGGGGTGACAGGAAAGGAGTGATTTCGTGTTAGTTTTGGCCTTGGAGTGTAAAAACATCTGGGAAATAAAATGAGCCACGCTGACTGGAAATGTGAACGTTCGCCAAGATTATGTGAGGAAGGTGCAGCGAGGAGCTGGAGCAGACACTTCCCTGCCTGGCGCCGCCAGCTCGGAGACTTAAACAAGCAGCACCGGGGAAACCGTGCTGTTACACATGGGGAAACTAGCTTATTTATAAGTGTTTATTCAGTTTGATTTTCCCCAGTTCCTCTTCTGTGGTACCAAGTTGGTTGCTTAGGAAAGTGGATGGAGCTACATGTGATCTGAGGGGCTCAGAAATCAAAGTCTCAAGTCTTGAGATGTCAGAATTGTCCCGCTAGAGCCTAGGACAAGGTGTTTGGAGGATCAGATGGCACAAAAGAGGAAACAATAGTAGCAGGACTCAGGGAGCCTGAAGATTTAATAACAGAAGGAAGACGTATTCCTCATCGGGTGGGGAATAACACCAGAGGCCTGAAGGAAAAGAAAAAGAAAAGATGTTGGATAAACACAGCCTCCCTGCGCTGTCAGCTGCTGATGATCCTGGGATGGGAGGTGGGGGCGCTGTGAGGTCAACTGCGTCCCTCTGGCAGGAAATAGAAGACGGGGCTGATGCAGCTGTGCTTCTCTGTTTCTGGTGTGGACCCTCCTTCCAGGCTGTCCTCGGGGCCTATCCGGTCCCCCGTCTCGGCTCTCTTCCTGTGGGATCTCCCCAACTTTCAGACAGCTGATCATGACCATTTGACTTAGCGCCCTCTTCCTACCCCTTCTCTTGTGCTCATCTCAGTTCTACTGCATCAGCCTTCAAACTTTTTGGACTGAATGTACCTATTAATAAAAGTTTTGAGTACTCATCTCCAGTATATGTTTATTTCCTTATAAACCACGTGCAATAATTTTGTATACAGGTGTATAAATGTGGATGTATATATAAAATAAAAATGAATATAGAGGATAAAATATGAATTTAAAATATATAAGATAAAAATATTTAAAAACATAATAAAAAAATGGAAGAGGTAAAAAACTAATTTAAGTGAATTTATGTTTTATTCCTACAACTGTGTCCATCAATTCCCTTGGAGAAAACTCAGAGTGTTCTGCCACTGTTTGGAGACCTCTGGGTGGAGCTGATTCCTGGCCACGCTTTGGTCTGAATCTGATCTCATAGTCATTTTCCTCACCGACCTCAGTTTCCTCCTAATTAGCTACATCTTACTGACTCTCGGGACCTGGAGACACCATAGCTTTAGGTCCTCAGTACCCAAGGTCAGGCTTACTTGAGATTCTTTAGCTAAGTCTTTCTGTCTTTCTCCCAGTACTGGAAATCAAAGATAAATATCTGAATAATCTCAGACTGCCTCTGGTTGCTTCTCCAAGCAAGGAGGAATTCTGTCAAATGCCAGCTCATTCAAGAGCAGATCTAGGAGTAGGGATGCCTCTAAGCAATAATGTGGCAGCACCCCCAGAGGCAGGAAATCCATGGCAACTGAGAAAGGCTGGGTCTCTGGGAAACCTGAGGCTACTGAAAATGTGGGGCAAGTTAGGAAATTCTATTGCTAATGAGTCATGGGCTCCAATTAAATGTATATGCAGTTAAATCTATGTATAGGTCAAAACAAATTATGAAATGTTTCATCAATATTTGAGAGAAGATTAGAAATGAATCCTTGTAATTGATTGAAAATACTGTTCAAATTGCTATCAGATTTCTGAAAAAATTTTTATGCTTAGTTCCCTCATCTATTGATTTGCTAATAACATCAGTTATAGCAGGTCCTTCCCAGTCTTCACTAGTATAACTAAATGATACTGATTTAGGCAGAGAAAACAGTCATATGTTAGGCAGTTGAACAGCTGCTAAAGAGGGCAGTATGTTACAGGGGTGAACCCTTTGCCACACCCACATGAGCTCATCTGGGAGCTGTAGCCACAGCGTCACCTTCTTAGCAGCTGTCAAGGAAGGCAAGTACTTCCACTGTTGAATGGCTGCGTTCCCCAATGGCGTGACTGCCAACACAGGTTCAGATCATTCTAAACTCCCATTTCTCTGTCCACTCTTGATTTTCCTTATAACTCGCAGTATCCTATTTAGGAAAGAGGTGAACAAGGTTTCATTTTCAGTCTTTCCTTCACTTCTCTATCACGAATACCTAAATCAACTTTCAGATTTTCATGTAAGAAAAGGCCTATCCCCTATCTTGGTGGGTATTAATGTTTTAGTACTTTCAAAGCATAGTTTTACGCATGAGATGGGGAAGTTGTAGTTAGATAGCAGTCCAGTGACAGTTAGTGATAAATTTGTGTTTTGAGTAGAGAAACAAGTGTACAATGATGTCAGGAATGCTTCTTGAATTACGGCCTAATTTTTGGCAGCTATCATATGTCCCTTGGCCAAAAAAAAAAAAAAAAAAAAAAAAGTTGGTTGGAGATATTTTTTGTCTTCACTTTATATTACCTCAGCTTCTAGAATAGTGCAGATAGAGGGCAGTCAATAAATATTTCTTGAAGAAATCAATTATATATCTATATAGATGTATAGATAGATAGATAGATATATGTTCCAATTCAGAGTGATATCTCTTTATGTTTAGAAGAAGATTCCAAAACACTAGTTCAGTTACCAATCTACTTTTTCAAGATTTAAAACAAAATACTAACTCAGAGCTTAAATCTAGCATTTCTTTAAGCCCAATCAAAACACAAAATGCTTAACACTATACATTATCCTCCTAAGTTGAGTTTCTAACATTAAAGGAAGCAAAGCAGAAAATTCCCAGAGAGTGTAATATAAAGTGAAGAAAAAAGGCCTGCCATATGGAATTTATTGCTATTTTTTTTTGTAGGGAGGAGAGGAGTCTTGAAAATAAATGCCAGTAAACAAATAAATGAATAAGATTATTTCAGATCTTAAGTGCAAGAAGGAAAATAAAGCAGATATATTAACCAGGGTCTCAAGACAGAGCATGCAAATTAGTATAATTTAAGAAAAGTTTAATAAAAGTTCTGTTTACAAGAATAAGGGTAAGGGCATGGTAGGAAGCTATAAATTAATGCAGTGCTTTGGGGTTAGTAACAGAAGTAAACCCTGAAGTGGAGAGCATAGTTATGTGAAGGACAGGGTGGCCAGGTAAGGAGGGCCATCTTATAGGAGTTCTGACCTTCAGTGAGGGCCTCAGCCAGCCCTTGGGTTTCTGCAGGGAAGGAACTGGAGAAGTAAGTACCCAAACTCACTGGCTCCCCCATTGGCCTACCCTACTGGAAGTCAGATGGCAAGGGAGCTGGATGACATAATCTGTCCCTACAGGTCAGCCTTCTGGGACACAGATCAAGTGGGAGAAAGGTGGAGCATGTGGCTCTGGAGCCACCTGGAGATATCCAGCATCAGAGAGAAACGAGATGTTATATAAAACTTGCATTTCTTGGTGATCTAAAATGCAATGTCTCAAAGATGCTGACAGTTTATTTAAGGTGATCAAAAATAAATTCATGAAAATATAAGTAGCAATATAGAACTGGATATAGGTGACAAAAAGTGGTGTTCATCTACACCATAACTCTTACATTTGAGAACAGGAAAAGATTGCTTCTACTTTGGGAGAAGAGGAAACATTTAATGGAGTGAGTATAATTGAAATTGGGCTTAAGGAATGGGTAGATTGTTAATAGTTGGAAAGGAAGAAGGACGCATCCCAGGAATACAAAATGTCATGGGCCAAAGTGCACAGATAGGACATGTTTTAGAAATAAATTGGCTCCAGTGGCTGGATGTTTCTATAATCCTTTCAGAATCAGACTTGTAATTAAAAATAAGCCTGCTCTCTCCTAACCTCCCTACCCAGTGTAGAAATTATGTCTGTCAGTGCTGGCTAGCTTCCTTCCTTCCTCCTCCTCTTCCTTTTCCTCTCTATTTTTTTTTCTCCTCTCTTCTTACTTCTGTGCTTTTCAACAAAAATTTATTGAGCGCCCATGATTTGCGTAGTTGCAATAAGTAAGCAGTATGTCACTGCATTGAACAAGGCCATGTTTTCTACTTTATCAGGGAGTTTAGTTTGAATTTCAGCATTCCACAGGGTTTCTCAGTAATTCAACAAGGTAATAATAATCCAAACACTTATGTAAACACTTATTATATGCCAGATACTGTTATTATTCAAGGAGACTTGGTTTGTCTTAGGAAGAATGTATGAAAAGTTTAGGAGAAGGGATTACTAAAACGATCTCCCACATTTTAGCCCTATAAAGCTAAGTTTGATTGTTTTGAAAGTGCTCGTTTGCTGAAATATTAAATTGGACAACCTACTGCTTATCAAGTGTGGATAAGATTTCAATTTTTCATATATTATGGATGAGGAACATTTTCTCAGTGAGGGACCCATTGAAATTGAGTTTGAGTCCAGAGTGATATCCTTCCACTCAATGGAAACATTTCCTTCTCTTCCTCTTTTTCTGGAATTCCAAATGTCTTGATGGTGGGGAATGAGAAACGCAGCTAGACTGAAAAGAGGATTACTCACTCTGGAGGCTCAGCTTGAGGACATGCTGAAATTGATGGGGGTAAAACGTTGTTGGGTCCTCTACAGAGGAGGTGAGAAATAAGATTTTGCTCTGTGCTCAGAGAGCTGCTTCTTTAGAGACATGCAGAGGTTTCTCTTTATTTCCAATGTTGACAAGAGAGAATTCACTTGGAAAAAGAGATCTTAGCAATTTTGTGCTTTTTTTTCTCTCTCTCTCTCTCTGGGAACTGTATTTCCCTTATAAGTATCTTTCGTCTTATAATTAAACCAAATCAAATTTATTTTGTTTTTGAGAATGCATGATACAGTAAATTAGTACATAGAATTCATTTTTAAAAAATTGTTTAAGCCCTATATTAAACTCTCTTCCTCTGAAAGTAAACCTGTAAACATTACATTATAAAATGTTAATTGGGTCAATTGCATGTAAGAATAATTCTGTGCTTTTATACTAAATAAATTGTGTTTTCTTTATTTCTATAAATAAAACCTTCAGGCTTTTTTAGAAAAATAAAATGTATTTTGTGTATGTAAGGTGTACAGCATGATGTTATATGATACATATACTGTATATAGTAAAATTGTTACTGTAGTGGAACAAATTAACATTCATAATCTCACATAGTTATCCATTTCCCTTCACCTGGTGGCAAGAGCAGCTATAATCTACTCATTTGGCAAATATCCCGAATATAATACACTGTTATTAACTATAGCCTGTGTTGTAGATTAGGTCTTTTGACTTGTTCAGACTTGTTTATTCTTTTCTTTTTTTTTGAGAGGGAGTCTCTGTCACCGAGGCTGGAGTCAGTGGTATGATCTTGGCTTATTGCAACCTCTGCCTCCCAGGTTCAAGCGATTCTTCTGCCTCAGCCTCCTGAGTAGCTGGAACTGCAGGCATGCGCCACCACGCCTGGCTAATTTTTGTATTTTTAGAAGAGACAGGGTTTCACCATATTGACCAGGCTGGTCTTGAACTCCTGACCTTGTGATCCATCCACCTCGGCCTCCCAAAGTACTGGGATTATAGGCATGAGCCACAGTGCCCCGCCCCAGACTTGTTTATTCTTTTTATTTGCTACTTTGTATTCTTTGACCTACATCTCCTTATTTCTTCCCACCCATTGCAACCCTACCCTGATAACCACTGTTTTATTCTCTATCACTATGTATTTGACCTTTTAAAAAAGGATTTTGCATATAAGTGAGATCATGCAATATTTTTCTTTCTGTGTCTGACTTCTGTCGTTTAGCATAATGTTCTCTAGGTTTATAGCAAATGGCATTTATAGCAAATGGCAAGATCTCCTCCATCATTTCTGAAGGACGTATTTCCTGGGTATAGTATTCTTGGCTGACAGTTTTTGTTCTTTTTCCTTGTAGCATTTTGAGTATAACATCTCATTCTCTCCTGGTCTTCAAGGTTACTGCTGGGAAATTCACTAGTAGTCTAGTGGGGATTCCTGTATATGTCAATACTTGACACTTCTCTTGCTGCTTTAAAAATTCTTTGTCTTTGATTTTTGACAGGTTAATTATAATGTGCTTCAGAGAACACCCCTTTGAATTGAATCTATCTGGAGACTTTTGAACTTCATGGATGTCAATGTCCATATCTCTTCTAAGACTTGAGAAACTTTCGGCAATTATTTCATTAAATAAGCTTCTGTCCCTATCTTTGTCTCTTCTCTTTCTGCAACTCTCATAATGTGAATGTCTGTTTGCTTATTGGTGTCCCATAAGTCCCATAGGCTGCTTTCATTCTTTTTTTTTTTTTTTTTTTGAGATGGAGTCTCGCTCTGTCAAAGTACTGGGATTACAGGTGTGAGCCACCACACCCAGCTGTCTTCACTCTTTTTCATTATATTTTCTTTTTTTTTTTTTTTTTTTTTTGCCCTCTGGGTATTTTCAAAATACCTGTCCTGAAGTTTAGAGATTCTTTTTTCTTCTTGATGTAGTCTACTGTTGAAATTCTCTATTTTATTTCTTATATTATTCATTGAATGTTTCAGCTTCAAGATTTCTGCTTGGTTCTTTTGTATGATATCCATCTCTTTGCTGAATTTCATTAAGGTAATGAATTTTTTTCTTGATTTTATTGAATTTTCTATCTGTATTCTCTTGTATCTTACTGAGTTTCCTTAAGATTATTATTTTAAATTCCTTTTACAGGCAATTTATAAATTTACTTTTCTTTGGGGTCAGTTACTAGACATTGTGTTCTTTTGGTGGTATCACGTTTCCTTGCTTTTTCATTCTTTTGTGGCCCTGCATTGCTGGCTGAGCATCTGGTGGAATAATCACTTCTTCCAAACTTTACGGAATGGCTTTTGTAGGGAAAAACTTTCACTACAGATGGGTCTTAGTGTGCCAGTTGGAAAGGGTGTGATGACTTTGGTTCCAAGTAGATGCGGTAATATAGCCTCTGTGCAGCTTCTTCAGCTACAATCAATGTCAGTGATGACTGTGGTGTTTCAGTGGGCTAGGCTACAGGAGTTTGTGGCAGTGGTGGCAAGACCATAGGTTGTTAGGGTCCTCAGAGGTGAGGGCTTTTGGGACCTTTTCTTCTTCTTTTCTCTATAATGGGTAATCTTAGTTGAGGGGATCCCTCTTGGTGTCATGTCTGACATGACCCTTAAGCAACTGCATTGGTGCTGGGTTCCAGGACACAAATGCTCAGAGTGGCTGTGGAGTCAGAGTCCTGTGCTCAGGAGCTTATGAGCCTATTGTGGCACCAGGGTCTTGGGGTACAGGGTGAATCTCCAAGGCATGTTTGGATGAAGATTATCCACAATGTTGGGATCTGTTACTCTGAGGAATCCCCTGTCAGCTCAGGCTCAGGAGGCCAGGTTGTAGCTGACCCTTGGGGACAGAGCACAGTACTGGCCTGTCTCTGGGAAAGAAGAGATTCTCTGGAGGTTTGAGTTTGGTGAACAGGGTACAATCACAATTTAGGAACCAGAGCCAATGGGGCACAGTGGAAACTCAGGCCCCAGAAGATAAGACACTGCATAATGGTGATTCTGGACCCTAGGATGATGGGACATGGCAGTATCTCAGATTCTGTGGGGTCAAGTATGGCAGCAGCAAGGACTCTGGAATGGTGGAGCATAGCTGTCACTAGGGCCCTGGGAGGCAGGGGGCAACACAGTAGTGACTCCACTCCCTTCCACCAGCCCAGACTCTACTCCACTTCCTGGGAAACAGGGTACTGCAGTTGCTTGGCCTGTAGGACTAGGTGTCTGAGCTCAGCCAATGCTCGGTTTCTCTAGGACATGGGGCTCCACATCAGCTTAGTCCTGGGATGCTTGACTGCTTGGCTTGTCCAAGGCACCGATTCCACAGGAGATGACATGCTCCTTTATCTCAGGCCCATTGTGTGTGGCTGCTCTGGGCATCCAAGGCATCATCTCCCCAGGGGAACTCCATGCAGCTCACTCATCTGGGCTTAGCCTCTGTGAGAACCTCAGATGTTCCCAGTGGTGAGGTCTGTAGGTGTCAAAAGTGGTGATGAGGACTGTTGGGGTCCCCTTGCTTAGCTTTTTCTCTGCAAAAAAAGGTACCTCCTAGTTCCAAGCTGATCCCAACTGGGTGATGGAGTGGTGGATGCCAGATGTTTTCTCCTCTTTTCTTTGTGTCTGTCCTAGGTTACTGTGCTCCACACGGTTTCTGCTATTCCTTTGATATACTCCAGCATTCTCCTTTAGTTACTTTCCTCAAGATGTAGTTGTTTATTTTTTGTTTTGGCTCTATTTGTGTGGGAATGAGTGCTAAGGGCTTCTAGTTGGCTATCTTGCTCTATTGCATTTGACCTTTCCTCTCATAATTCTTAAGTCTTTCCTTTTTAACTTTAAACTATTAATTTAAAAAATAAGTTATATACAAATTAATGATGGCCTATATTAGGAAAAGCCAGTACATTTTATTTTCCATAGTCAACGTATACGAATTATAGATTGATCTCCTATGAAAGTTTTCCTCAAGGATTATTAAGCTTCTTGGATAGAGTTTCAGTGCTATTCTTATTAAATTTGCTCATTAAATACAGCTCTGGCACCATCATAATATTTAAATCAGAGTAATCATTGAGTGACAAATGAGATAATATGATTAATGTAATTTTAAAATGATCTGGCTGAATGTATTTCACACATGAGAGAAGTGTTTTAAATTTGCATTTTTATCACTAAAATTCTGGAACCTAGGTATTGAGAAGTTAATTTTAAAGCTATATTAGTATTAACTTTCTCATTCTTAAACTTGTTTTCTAAGGTTAATTCCATATCAAATACATACAGAGATGAAAGATACTATTTGAGCAGAAACCCAGAGAAACTTCCCATGACATGGGCAGTCTGAGGGTGAGAGGTGGATGGTACTTGGGGTGGGTGGGAGGAGCAGCAGGGAGGGTCTAGTTATAGAAACTTTTGCATTTGTAAGGAGATGAGGAGGAAAGGGGTCATGAAAAAAGAGAAAATGCAGGATTTAGTAAAGGGAATGCATATCCTTATGCAGGGCTTTTGCCCTGACCTACCAATAGAAGATGGTTTCCCAGGGACTGCCACTGTGGAATTTGCCATTAAGCAGATATTTGCAAGCACTGGTGCAACCACACCCTCCCAGACCCTGCAGGAACTTATAGGAAGAACTGTACCAAGACTCAGGGGGAGAGTCTCGGGGTTGTGTGGGGCACCTCACTGGCATAGTGGGGGATTTTCAGAGTCAGTGCTCTCAGCTGTGACAGAAAGCAACCAGGACTTTGGTGAAATGTGTGACTACTTTAAAACAAGTATGTGGAAAGGCAGAGCAGTCCTGGGATTTAGAAAAAAGTATGACTTCCTGTCACAAGAAAAAGAAAAGGTTTTATGTGTATGTTCAGCTTGGAATGTCTACTTGGACGAGGGCTATGCGATAGTTCAGAGTTAACATATAACCTCTGCCTCCACCACATACCTGAGAAGCTCCAAGTTTTTGCTCTTGGTTAAGCAAGTTGGGGTTGATATGAAAAAGGAGGAGAACATAGAAACCTTTCAATAGCAAATTAACAGAGATCATATACAAGATACCTGGGAGAAATAGAAGTTAAGGTCCATATGATTCAACCTTCTAAAGCCAGATTTGTAACAAGTAAGAAAGTCCCCATGATGGTGAAGGAGCTAGAGAGCCCTCAATCCTAAGTAAAAGACGCCTGAGTCCCAGAATTTGGGCATTTCCTTGTGTATCCTGTCCTCCCTCATGTTGCCATTAAACGGATTTTTGTGACCACTTATTCTCTGACTCATTGCAGACGCCAGTATGTGTGGGAGAGTCTCAGGATTGCCTAGAACTTGGGAGTGTGGGTGCTTTCATAGTTCTTGCAGTATTTGGTATCTCACTGCATTCATGAGGAAAAGGATTGATAGACCTGGCATCTTTTTTCTTTTGTGAGAGAGACCCCAAGGAGGGGAAGATTGGAACCTGATGCTGATAACTCCCTTTCCAACACAGTCACTTATGTCTCAGTCCCAAGATTTGTTGGAAGAAACGGTGGGATATGCAGTCAGATGCCATTGGGAAATTGACAATGTTGTCCAACACAATAGCAAAAGAAGAAAGGAAGGTAGGATCTATGCTGCAAGTCAGAAGAGATTTGCTTTCCACAAGTACATATAACATGTAAGTCCTCTGAGAGAAAACTGTGTAATAGATTTGTCAGGATTCCAAAAAACTTTCCTGGAGTAAGATGTAATGAGATGAAGGAATTTAGTCATTAACATTCTTGGGTGCGGTTGATTTTCACAAGAAAAACAATAAGAGCTATATCATTTGCACTTCAGAGCTACAACAGAGTAGCCAATACTGGACTTGTCCTCCCACCCTAAACAACTATAAAATCAGACAGAATATATGAGACAGATGTTTTCAGGTGTTGGACAATAGGCAGAGCAGGACTGGGATTCTTGAGGAAGAGAACAGGAATGATACCTTTGTTGGCCCTGGCACTTTGATTCAGGGCCTTTCTAATTGTAGCAAAATGAGGCGTAGTTTGAGGAGCAGTGTTCTTGCTGAACTGAGAGGCAATGATTGGGACTTGAGGGCTGCTAAGCTTTGTGGGTAGAGTGCTAGAGAAAAGGAAGTTGCTTAGAGGGAAGTTCTGAAAATCTGCGTGGGTATTTACCATAGGACCATGGCCTAGGCCTGGGCTGTGCATATGCTGGCCCAGACTCTGAGGTGCAGCAGAGAACAGATGCAGTTGGGAAGAGAGCTGACATGGAGAAGCCAGAGTTCATCCAGTGCTAGGAGATATTGGTTTTCCATGACAGAGGTGAAGAGATTTGCTGTACAACTTGGGCATTCTTTTGAGATTACAGAAAACCCACACCTTAGCAATAAGGATTATGCCTTCAAGTAAGGGCCATTCCCTAAGGACAAAATGTCAACTCTTTAAAGGGAGACAACATAATTCAGGCTATTTACAATGTATCACGCACAATATTCAGCATACAATTAAAAAAAAGCTTACAAGACATGTTAAGAAGCAGGAAACTGTGTGATCCAACATCAAACCCTGAGAAATAACCCAAGTTGACACAAATGTTAGATTTAGCAGACAAGGACTTTTAAACAGCTGCTAAAAATGTGTTCAAGGACTTAAAGGACAGCATGGTTCTAATGAGAGAATATGTGGGAATGACAGTAGAAAATAAAAACTATGAAAATTAGCTAAGGAAATTCAGAAATGAAAAGGATAATATCTGAAATAAGTCTAATCTGTAGAATGAAAAGAAAAAAGATTTAAAAAATATTTTTAAAGCATTAGTAAACTCTGGCACAATATTTAGCAATCTATCTTACATATAATTGGCATCCCTTAGGGAGAAGAGAGTGAATGGAGCAATTAAAAAAATATATATAATATGAATAAATAAGGGCTAAAAATCTCCCAAATTTGGAAAAAAACATCAATGTCCATAACTAGGAACATTAGCAAATCCCAAACAGGGAAAATAAAAGGAAAAATACACTTCAGCAAATCATCCTCACACTGCTAAAAAACCAAACAAAGATAAAGATAAAATTTTTTTATTTTTATTTATTTATTTATTTTGAGACGGAGTTTTGCTCTCTTGCCCAGGCTGGAGTGCAATGGTGCGATCTCAGCTCACTTGCAACCTTAACCTCCCAGGTTCAAGCGATTTCCTGCCCCTGCCTCTGCCTCTGCCTCCCGAGTAGATGGGATTACAGGTGACTGCCACCAGGCCTGGCTAATTTTTTTGTATTTTTAGTAGAGAGGGGGTTTCACCATGTTTGCCAAGCTGGTCTCAAACTCCTGACCTCAGGTGATCCAGCCACCTCAGCCTCCCAAAGTGCTGGGATTACAGGCATGAGCCACCATGCCCACGCCAAGAGAAAATGTTTAAAGTGGGCAGAGTCGGGGGGTAGATGTGCGACTGAAGGTAGGGGAAACACGTTATGTAGCAGGGAATGGCAGGTTAGCAAATACATTATCTAGACAATAAGCATGATAAAGCTGGTGTGGCTTTGTCTTTTCAGATGAGGTAGACTTCAAGACAAAAATTATTACCACAGATAAAGGAAGATATTTCATAACCATAAAAGGTCAATTAATCATCGGAGACATAATAATCCCAAATGTGCATGGACCTAATAATAGCTTCAAAATACTTGGGGAAAAATCTGATTAAAGTGCAGGGAGAAAGAATAAAATACATAAATTAGAGACGTTAACACCCTTCTTTAGTAGTTGATTGGTCAAGTAGGCAAAAGTACAAACAAAAAATCCAAGAATATAGATTTGAACAACTCTTTCCTCCACTTAACACAGTTGGCATTTACAGAACTTTCTATCTAACAGTTGCAGAACATACTGTTTTCAAGTACACACGGAATGTTCAGCATCATAGATCACGTGTTGGACCATGAAAAAGTACCAATGCACTTAAAGGATTGAAGTCATAGACTATGTTCTGTGATCATAATGGAATTAAATTAGAAATAAATAACCATAGGATTTCTAGAAAGAAGAAAACATCCCAAGTATTTGAAAATCAATCAATACTCCTCTAAATAATCCATGAGTCAAAGAAGAAATTAAAATGGAAATTAGAAAATATTTTGAATTGAATAGTAATAAAAATACAATATAAAAATTTGTGAACTTCAGTTAAATAATTATTAGAGGGAAATGTTTTACATATTTATATTAGAAAAGAAGAAAGAAATAAGACAGAGCAAGGTAGAAAATAGAAGCAAAGAATTATGAAGAGGAAATCCTATGAAGTAGAACACAAATATTAGAGAAAATTACCATATGAAAGTTTTTTTTAAAATACTAATAAAATTAATAATCCCATAGCAAGCATAATCAAGAAAAAAAGAGAGGGAAGATAAGTTATTAATAGCAGGAATGAAAGTGAGGATATAATGGCATATCCTACATACCTTAAAAAGGGTATGTAAACTTGTTTCAGTAAATTTGACAACTTACATGAAATGGACAAATAACCAAGTTTACAAAGCTGACACAAAAAGAAATGAAAAATCTCAATAGCTCTGTATCTACTTAAGACAGAATTTTTAATAATTACCCACTCTTTTTCCTTGAAATACCAGGCCCAAATAGTTTACTGGTACTAATGTCAGACAAACTCAGAAAATATAGGGCGACAGAATGTTTCCCAACTCATGTTATAAGGCCAGGATCATCCTAATGTCACAATATGATCAAAGCATTACAGGTAAACAAAATGACAGCCAGTATCTCTAATGAACATAGACATAAAAATCCTCAGTAAAATATTAGAAAATCAAATCCAGTCACGTATGAAAAGAATCATAAAACCAGGTGGAGTTTATCCCAGGAATATAAGTGGTTCAACATTTGAAAATCAGTGTAAATTAGCCACATTACTAGAAAAAAAGAGAAAAATTTATATAATCATCTAAATAAATGCAGCAAAAGTATTTGAAAAAACAACATTTATTTGAGATTAAAATAAAACAGTTGTCAACAAACTGAAAATAGGACCTAATAAAGGCATCTACCCAAAACTTATAGCTAATTTTATACTTACATGAAACACTAAATGCTTTCCTCCTAAGATTAGGAAAAAGAAAAATGTGCTTTTCTCACCACTTCTAATCAATATTGTAATATGAAGGTCATTGTCAGAATAGTAAGGCAAGGAAAAGAAATAAAAGGCAAAATATTGGAAAGGATAAAATAAAATAATCTTTAGTCACAGATGACATGATTATGTTGAAAAGCCTAAGTAATCTACAATAATTTACAAATAAGTGAATTTAGCAAGTTGTGAGGATACAAGGTCAATATACCACAAGCAATTGTTTTTCTATATGTTAGCATAAAAGTAGTAAATGAAATTTTAAAAATTCAGTTGTTAAATAGTATCAAAAATAAGATAACTAAGAATAAATTTAATAAAATGCATGAGGACTTGTACACTGGAAACTACAAAATTCTGCTGAGAGAAAATAAAGGAGATCTAAATAAATGGAGAGGTATATAATGTTCATGCATTAGTGTATATGGTTGGCTGTGTCCCCACCCCAAATCTCATGTCCCCACATTTCAAAACAAAGCACACCTTCCCAACAGTTCCCCAAAGTCTTAACGTATTCTAGCATTAACTCAAAAGTCCAAGTCCAAGCCCTCATTTGAGACAAGGCAAGTCCCTGCTGCCATGTAAGATGGGACTTTGCTCCTCATTCACCTTCTGCCCTGACTGTGAGGCCTCCCCATCCATGTGGAACTGTGAGTCCATTAAACCTCCTTCCTTTATACCAGTCTCAGGTATGTCTTTGTTAGCAGTGTGAGAACAGACTAATACAGTATACTTAGTACTTTTAAGATGTCACTACTTCCCAAATTGATCTATACCTTTATCACTGTCCCAATTGACATTTCCAACAAGCTTATTTTATAAAAGTTGTGAGTTGATTCTAAAACCTATATGATAATATAGTGGATCTAGGACAGCCAAACATTTGGGGGTTGGGAGTTGGGGAACTTTCCCTACTTGATTTAAAACCTTTATAAAGCTATATTAATCAAGAGAGTGCAGAATAAGCATTACGAAAGACAAATCATTCAGTGGAACAGAATTAGGGTGCAGAAAGATATCCTCACATTGAGTTTTGACAAGGGTACCAGGGCAATTTAGTGGTAAAAAGAAAGTCTCTTCAATAAATCATTCTGGAATGATTGGACATCTGTTTGGGGAAAAACTTTAGAATCTCACACTGTACAAAAAAATTAATTTGAGATTGCTTATAGACCCAAAGATTAAAAGTTTCCTTAAAACTTCTAGAAGACAACACAGCAGAATACCATTGCACTTTTTCTTTTCTGTTGCCCAGGCTGGAGTGAAGTTGCGTGATCTCAGCTCACTGCAACCTCCACCTCCTAGGTTCAAGCGGTTCTCTTGCCTCAGCTTCCCAAGTAGCTGGGACTACAGGCGTGCGCCACCATGCCAGAATAATTTTTGTATTTTTAATAGAGACGGGGTTTCACCATGTTGACCAGGCTGGTCTTGAATTCCTGACCTCAAGTGATCTGCCCGCCTCAGCCTCCCAAAGTGCTGGCATTACAGGCGTGAGCTACCACACCTGGCCACCATTGTACTTTTGATCAGTGCAGTTTTTGAGATAAAAGTATTTCTTGGAGAGGAAACAAAAAGCCCAAACCATAAAAAAAAAAAAAAAAAAAAAGAAGATGGCTAAGATTGAACTTCATCAAAATTTTAAAAATTTGCTCATCAAAAGACATCATTAAGAAAATAAAAAGGCCTGCTACATATTAGGAGAATATAGTCTGATAACACTAATGTTGATGAGGATGTGGAGCAGCAGCTGGAACTCATGTTACTGGTAAAATACTTAGAAGTGTTTTGGTAGTTTCTGTAGCAGTTAGATGGGTACCTTATGACCCTCCAGTTCTGCTCCTAGATTTTTACCCCCCCAAAATGAAAACATGTCTACAAAAAGACTTATGCGATAATATTCATGGCAGCTTCACTCATAGTCGCTCCAAAATGGAAATAACAGATGTCCGTGGTGAATGGATAAATAAATTATGGTGTATAGAGTTAATAGAATACTACTAAAATATGAAACAATAGGGATGAATCTCAAAAAACTTATGTTGAATGAAAAAAGAATGAAAAAAGCACATGTGTGATCTCATTATGTAAAGTTAAGGACGAGCAAACTTAATCTATGGTGATAGAAATGAAAGCTGTGGTTGCTTAGGGGCGTGGGAGTGACTGGGAGGAGGAACAGGGAAGCTTTCTGGGCTGATTTAAATGTTCTCTATTTTTATTGGTGTGTTGATTGCACATACACATTTCAAAACTCATCTAACTATACCTTAAGGTCAATGCATAACTCTGAATATAAATTTACTGCAATGAAAGTGATGAGAAAAGGCTTGGCTGAGAGAATGGACTTCTTAATTTTCTGGAACTGCATGCAGTTGGCAGTTCCCAAGTTGGGAGCATGGAATAGGTGGACAGAGAGCAAACTCGTGGGGACAGGGTAAAAAAAGAGTGAATGTGTGCAACGTTACATGAGAGAGAGGGAGGGATTTTGTAGCTAGCATGAGTGTGAAACCTTAGAGGAAAGAGAAGGATGTCTAAGGTAGATTTTAAGGAAGTTTTATTTGTTTGAAGCAGCATGTAGATTCTCATTATCCCTTCAAGAAAACCCGAAGTGAAGAGCCGATTCTTCTTTTTGGTGTTCAGAGTAGGTTCCTGTTGCTTTTGAAAGTGTCACTATACCGAGGCTACTTGTATGAGGACTCTGATTTGCAAGGGTGTCAGGTAGCATCCAACTGTCATTTAATCATCAAATAACTCAACACCCTGATAGCATGGGGGGCAAGGGTCGATGGGTGGTTACTGAAGAGTGTAGTGTACATTTCTGATTTCCTGGATGAGAAGGACCCTGGAAAGACATTCTGCAGGGGTCCTTATATCATCAAACAATAAGGGCTAGTCTTGAAAGCCTATTTCCTTTTTTGTTTTTGTTTTTGTTTTTGTTTTGAGACGGAGTCTTGCTCTGTCGCCCAGGCTGGAGTGCAGTGGCGCGATCTCGGCTCCCTGCAGGCTCCACCTCCTGGGTTCACGCCATTCTCCTGCCTCAGCTTCCCGAGTAGCTGAGACTACAGGCGCCTGCCACCATGCCCGGCTAATTTTCTGTATTTTTAGTAGAGACTTGTTGACCAGGATGGCCTTGATCTCTGACCTCGTGATCCGCCCGCCTTCGGCCTCCCAAAGTGCTGGGATTATAGGCGTGAGCCACCGCTCCCGGCCGTGAAAGCCTACTTACTTTTAAAGGAAAATCTTACTCTGGATTTATAAGTGAAGAATCCTGGTGATTCCATCATGGGTTGCTTGAACAGGGCGAAATGCCCTATGGATTTATGCCCTCTCACAGCTCATTCACAGCAGCGTAGCATATCCTCTCTTATTCGTTTGCTCCCCAAGGGATCCCCTTAGGTTTCCCTTGCTGTTCTGAAACAATTTGAAATTCTATGAAAACCTCAGCAGAATGTTCTAGGAGCTGCTGGAATTTACTTTCTTTATTCCTCAGCCACTATAGACCAACATTGGTTTCGGATTCTGCTTTGGTGCATGAATCCCTTTGTCACCAACTCCCTCTGCTGGTCTTGTATTTCCTTGGAATATTAAAGATAGCAACTCCAAACAAAAGCAAGATGATGTTCACTTGTAATTGAGCACTCAGTGAAACTTACTTCATTATTCGCAGTTCTCATTTTCCTTCCGCTTTCCTGTTTTTAGCCATTACCTCCAGCCCTCTATGGTCATACTGTATGGTTCTGTAGTTCTGAATCACCACGCCTCAACACATCGTTGTTGGGGTCGCCAGTGAGGCATGTCTCAGATAATGTGCTCTCTCTCTTTTTAATGCAGAGTACTTAAAATATGTATTTCCATAAACTGTCTCTAACTCTTAACAGATTTGTACTCACTAGTTTTTTTATATTTTTTGGCAGATTTGAATGTTAAACTCTTGCATGGCATCTGATTTGGGGGAAGGATTAAAAGCAAAGGGAGAGGGTGGGTAGGTAAAAGTTGAATTATTCTTAACAGTTCTGGGAATGATACCATATTTTAAAACCAATCCAGAATGGAAAATGGAAGTTGCTCTCAGGCATGACAGTCTAGCATTTACAGCTCAGTTTCTGTTTCCAGTTCTCCCAGAAGACAGATTTCATGAAATTGTTCATGAAATTCCAAATCTCCTCTTAAGATGATGTTTTTTGGAGGCATGGAAAAAGCCCACAGACACAGAGGGCTCGTGCTGATCGTTCTGTTCCCATCTTCCCTTAGACCTAGTGAGAAGGCGGGGGTGATGAGGAGCAGGGTCCTGCCTAAGAATTTGAGCATGTCAAAGGAAAAACTGTCCTTTTGAAGCCTCTGCCAATGTTTTGGCCAGAGGGATATAGACCTGTAATCCTCTATTTAGTAGAATAACTTAGTTAGTTTTTGCTTATGCAGATTTAGACTCAGACCTTAGTTCTAAGTAGGAATGGAGACTTAAGTCTCTTTATATAGTAAATGTGACTTTATTGGTTAGGGCTGGCAGTCAGTTTGGGGGAGAAGGTCCTACTTGAGAGCTCACTGGAATGTGAATGACTAAGAGTGATATTATCATGGGGTAGCTTTATAGGGATAGGAATTCAATAACATTTATTTTCCAAAAAATCATTCAAAAATTTTGGAAGTTATTCTATATCATAAGCACATTAGTTGAGGCATGCCTCATTGCTGATCCCAACAATGATGTGTTGAGGTGTGGTGGTTGAGAACTACGGAAGCACAGTGTCACAGTCGAAGGGCTGGGGCTGTGATTGTTAAAGACAGGGAAGTTGGAAGGAAAATGAGAACAAGAATAATAACAATAACTATGTTTTATTGAGTGCTTATTATATGTCAGGCATTGGACACTTTCTGCACATTATTTCACTGAATCTTTGCAGCGACCCTGGGAAGTAGCTAGTTAACTTTGATAAAGTTTGTACATGGTGGACCCAGGATTCAAACTCCTCTTTTCTACCCCTATAAGGGCATAGAGAGAATTTATGAGTACAATTCTTGATTTGAATGAAATTAAAATGAAATCAACAAATATCCACTGATCATAGTGTAAGGCCTTATGGCCACATAGATTTCAGAATCTCTTAGAAAACACAGAAGATAAACATGTATCAGATGGGATTTTTCCTCCTTAAAGCCAAAACAGAAACAAAAACGAAGCGTATCTACTTTCATGCCCATTATTGTCTCCTTTTCCAGTCTCAGTCCTTGGTGTATGTATTAACTTTCTTTTTATGCCTTCAAACTCTCCCCTCACTTGCCATTTTCCTTCTTTGTAGGTTTACTCTACCCAACACAGAGATGAGCAGATATTCTGAGATTTTGTGCCAGGTTTTCATTATTCATTTTCGGGGGAATGAGAGAGAAGAAAAAACTACTGCTCAACCACCTCCCTCATCTCCTCATTTTGAGAAGCTGTTGCTCTGAAAGGAGCCCTTCGGAATTCATTGACAAATGGGAAATCTGGGTCTCAGGAAGTGCCGTTTTTTAAAGTGAACTTGTAAAAATTCAATTCTTTGCCTGTCCTTGGGAGAATTAACTATGGAATGGGTAAAACTCAGACTGTTAGGCACAGTCAGGTTAAAAAAGTAGGGAAAAGGTACCCACTAAGGAGGGATTGTTGTCTAGAAAAACCAGGAACACAGTATCTTGTAATTAAAGGATGTCACAGTTTTGTGAAAAAGCAAGTAGTATTTTGTAAGAAGCATGAGAAGTATAAGTGAACTTTTTTATTTAATATGATGCAATATTTTACTTAAATTGAGCCCATATCCTAAATAGGGTCAATTTCAGGTATACAAATGGGCTCTCTTTTCAAATAAGAATAGGTATTCTAGACCTAGACTAAACTTAGTTCAAAGTTTTGGCCTAATTTGTAAAAGAAGTTAAGAACAGAAATAGAAGAAAACAATCAGTCAGTAAGTCTTAGCCCAAATGGTATGCGTGAATGAAATAGATTTTGACAAATATGTAAGAATCTGTTTAGCCTGATAAATGTTTGCCCATATTACTATTTATGTCTCTTTCCTATGCTAACTTGTGTTGGCTTTCCATTGTCATGAGAATTAGTGTAATTAGAATAGTGCGGTGTCCTTTTCTACTCTTAGCTTATATTACATGCCCCTGTGCTTCCTCCAGTCCACATGAACATGAGTTAGACAGTCATGAGTCTTACTTTTTGCTCAGGCTGATGTCAACAAGGATGCCTTTCTTTTCTTAGGCTATTATTCCTACCAATTCCTTCAGATCCTGTTTGAAGAAGTTATATCAGGAAGGTTTAAGATATACAAATATATCAAATAGGAGATGGTCACTATCAGAATGATACAGAGAAGTGGCACTGAGAATTCAGAGGAAGGGAAGATTACCTCAGCTGCGGGCATCTGGGAAGAGTTTTTGGAGTGGTAACAATTGCACTGGGCCTTTGTATTCAAATAAATGAATTATGAGTAGCATTTGGTTATACTGAAGTAGAGTGGGAAAGGGAATTTCATGCAAAGAGAACACCATGAGGCAAACACTGGAGTGAGGAGTGTGTGAAACAGTGGATTGTGTATTTTGGCAGGAACAGGCGTTGCAAAAAATAAAAGAGAATAGGCTATAAGGGAGGTTGGAGACACAGTTGAAACTTTGAGCACAAAGTGTTGGCATTGGGAGCTCAATAAACTCTTTCCCTTCCTGAATTCAGAGCCAATTAAGAGGTTTTAGGTGTCAACAAATTGGACTTATAATGTCATCATCAGTACTGTTAGAGCTGATTAGAGAATGGACTTTTAATTGGTGGCCAAGTGGGCTTATTAATACTCCACCCTTGCATTAGACAAAATTACTGGTCAACTGAAGGCCTCTCGTTTGTGGGCAAAACCTGTACCATGTGGCAGACATCAGAAATTGTTCAATTCCTTCCTTCTTCCCCCACCCTTCCTTCCATCTCCCATCTCTCCCTCCCTCACTTCCTTTGTTTCTTCTTTTCTTCTATATATATTGAGTACCTATTATGTGCCAGGTACACTTCTACTGCTGAGAATAAAGTATGGAACAAGAAAGACATAAGACTTACATTTAAGAAAGAGTTCAAGTCTTCTTAAGGCAGATGAGATCTGAAAAGGAAAATCCCAGAAAAGCCTCAGCTGATCATGCTCAATTTCTTCTCCTAAACTCAGGATGCTGTGTAACCACAGAAATGACAAGTGTTTACCTCGCTCAATTTCCTAACCTACAAAATCATAATAAGAACTCTTCCCTTGAATAACTCTTCCATTTTTAAGTCCAATGAAAGCACATTGAATATCTTAGCATACTGTTCACACATAGAGACAAGTTGAGTTAATAAACCTTATGTTTTCTTCCCTCTTCTTACTTAGCGACTCTTATTACCATCATTCCTCTTTGTCCTCTTATTCATTCGTCTACTTTCCTTCTTGCCTGCTTTTCTCCACTAAGGATATTTGAGGGCTTTCTAAGAAACCCACCCTTGAGTTTTATATAATAGTCTTATAGCTACTTTGTATTGGAAAGAAAATTTGCTTGTGCTTTGAAAATGCTTTAACTCATTATTTAAAGTTGATAACTTCTCAGTTTTACAAATAGAACTTGGTCAATGTGCTGAATCAAAAACCCTACTGGGCAGTGGGAACTAGCATTGAAGGATATACAGATAGTCTCTCTCCTTGTAGATCTTATGGTCTATGGCAGGAGGCAGACCACAAGTGTGATGGGGGAGCAATCCAGGAGACAGGAGGATCAGTGGCAAGACCTATATAAGGAAGTATTTTTTAAAGATTTAATCCAGAGTCTTCTAGATGGCATTCAGAGGGCCAAGAACCTTCAGCTGAGACAGTATAGAAAAATGTATGTGAATGGTCACTACAGAGGCACACACCTGTAGCTGCATGCTATGTTGGCAGAAAAGTTCATTAGATTCTCCAGGTGGAGTGTGACTAAGCAGGTGTTAAGTGTTTAAATAAACAGATTATGAACGTTGTGGAAAGACTATGTGGTACTCATACTTAATGATGTTATTAATAATGCTTTTAATGATATAAACAGCTAATATATTTTTACTTCTCTGCACTAGTGGCTAAGCATTGTGTTAAGAGCTTTATACACATTTTCTCATTTAAAACTCAAAATAGCTTCAAGAAGATAGTGGCAGATCTAGTCGTTGCCTGTCCAACAGTCTCATGCCTTTTCTCCTTGCTACAGAGTCCCTATTGTTTTTCACCTTCCTCCAAATGGGCACATTCTGTTTGGCTCTTTCTCAGTCCCTCCACTTGGAGTGAACTGTAATTGGTATAAACAAATCATAGTGGTCTAATTTGACTTGCCAAATAATTGGCTAGGCCTGGAAAGGCCATGCAGTTTTGAGACTTGAGGGAAACACTGTTGAGAATTTGTGAGAAGAGTTTTCTTCCTCTAAAATATGTATGCAAGGTAAATATGATGTCCTTTCTATTTGTGGATATTGTCATTGGCAAGTGATACATAGCACCAAACAGCAACTTGGCCCAATGTGAGGACCAGGCTAAAGAGGATAAGCCAATGCATCAAGCATGGTCAGAGAATGGAAGGAGTGAGATATAAAGGATCTAGAACCCTGATAGGATTATTGAGCGACTGAATTAACCAGTCTTGGAACTGCCCACCCCACCACTGCCCAGATCTTGACAAAGAGGGATAATAAATATCCTTATTGTTTCAGATATTCCTGTTGGATTTTCTGTTACTTATAACCAAGAGAATGCCTAGAGATGAGTTATTCGGTTTCTACGAAATTGAAGCACAGAGAAGTTAAGTTACTGTCCAAGGTCACATAGCTGCCAAGAGGGAAAACCAGAGTCCAAAACCTGTCTGACTCCTGAGGGGGGCCTTGTGCCTAACGACCAGCTGTAATCCCTTTGCACTGACCTTGGCATTTCAATTCTGTATGAGCAGAATAGTGCTGATTTAAGTGCATTGCATTTCAAGAATAAAAATTTGCTGTACGGTGTTTGTTGGTCTGGCCTACAGTGAGATTATTGGTGACTCTGAGTCCTCCCTGGACTGTGGCTCCCTCATTAATAACAGTTATGAAGCAGCAGAAGAGACATGTGATGGGTCCTCTCCTAGCCTTCTGTTCCACACCTCCTCTTTACCTGTGATGACAGATTTGAGAGAGAATCTATCCAATGGATGTGTAAAATTTTAGTTTTTGTCAACTGTGTTTTTAACTGCATGATAAATCTTACTTAGATTGATTCCTTGAATTCTTGAGTATGGATGTGTCTGAGACCGAGGAATTATCCCATGTGTGCATCATAAATATTTATATACATAAATATTATTACTTGATGGTTTGTACCTGCCTGAGAATAAAGTCACCTTAAGAGTCAGTCCTCATCCTCGTGGAGACAGACACCATCAGGACATAATGTAATTAATTCTGGGAGTCCTTGGACATGCTGTTGGGAGTGGTGATGTGGCACATCTTAGACTTCAGGATCATGGACAAGAGCATGTCCAAGTCAAGCTGAAACAGCCAAGAGTGGACTGGTGGGACATTTCCGGAAGACTGTAGAGATTAGACTAGCATATGACATAATGAAACATTCTATAGGGTACCTTGGCAGGAAAATCCTGCTTTTTAGCTTTAAAGTAACTTTTGGACATAGCCAGAATTTAGGCAGCACTTATGACATGGGGATGTTGAAGACATTGTGACTATCACACCATGAAATACAATATCTGATTAAACTATTACGTAAAGAGAATCTTTTTAAAAGAATCACTTTATATCTCCATATTGTCTTTGTCTTAACTCCGTATGTGTTAAAATATAAAGCCCATTTTTTTCCCCAACCAAAAGGTTTCAAGCCCAATCACTGACTTGGAACACTGAGAGATTAGTTGAAGAGCCATGTGAATGGGACTTGAATCAACATGTAGAAGTTCTAACTTGCGAGGAATGGGCTTTGCACATAATTCATTTTAGTGGCATGTTTACAGTTATCTGTTGGTCTCTTCTGGGCTGAAAACATTTCCTAGGTTTAAATTCTTTAATCAGGTATTAATCATATAGCTGTATGCTTGTAACATCCATTTCTGTTGGATACCGTTTGTTAAGTTAATGTATTTTATTATCCATCTACTTAAAAAATATAATATGAGCTACTAACAAAACTACAATAACTCAGTAAGATGAAGATAAAATTAAAGAAATCAGGACAAAGGTCAAGTGGAATAGTGAGATGAAATCAGGAAGCCTTAGTACATGGAAGTGGATTATGCAAGATTATGCACATGTATTAAAGCTACATCAATGAAGTGATAAGACTCATATAGTCCCCAAGTTAAAAACATTCCTAACTGATCAGGAGAAGCAGCATTGACTTTCCCTGGCACTAAGCCCTGAGGAAATGTTTTTCCTGTAAGTCTTTATAAAGGGGACTCTAAAATTTAAAAGGAAGTCCCCTAAATAGTATGTTTACAATAAATATACAGTTCTGTAAAAGTGATTGTTTTGGGAGCTGGTATACAAAACAGTGTATCCCACACTTCCATAGTTAGATCTATGTGCATGGCTTTCTCTTTTCCTCCATGAAGCAAAGCTGCTAAATTGAGAATAGGTTTCCAAACCTTAATATTTGCCCATTGTGACTATGACGATTTTGCAGGTGTGAAAACGAAGCAGTTAGCTATAGTGCAGTCAGTCACAGTCCATATTGGAAATCACAGCCCTTAAGGTTACATTGTGAACTTACTCACTTTGCCTTCCTACTCTTGTCTTTTTCATTAGAATTTTTTTTTAAAACGATGGGTTTCCCTTGAGTTTAGAGTGCACCTGTTCATGTGTATATCTGGGAATGCATCCTTCCACTGGGAAGACCTCTGTGCATAAATTTAGGGTGTCTCTTTGTTTTACAAAACATATATGGGAAGGTACAGCTAAAAGATAAAAGTCAAATGATTCTGAATTATGATACTCATTCCCAAAAAAGAGGGAGATGCTTAAATGTGAATCACTTGGAAAAAAATCAACAACCAGCTCTCCTCTCTGGACTTCATGGGCATTTCAAGGTATCTTTGTGGGTGGAGTGGAAGAGGGTGGCCCTTAACAATCATACCACGTGGAAGCTTTTGGTGTATATAAAGTAAATCAGGCTCAGTGTAAAACATTGTTTACAAAACTGTGTCATTTTATGATTTAACTTTTCCCATGATTGTACCCCAAGAGAGAACACCTGTTAGTAGTTTGGGGTATGTTATTCAGATTTTTATTTTCTCTGGGAATAGTAACATTTATGTAATTCTGCACAATGGTCTTCTATTTTGAGTTAGAATATTGGTCAAAAGGAAATGAGCTTTAGCTTTCAACAGGTCAGGGCCATCACGTGGCCCATCGCCTTCATCTCCTGCTGTTCACATTGGTGGAGTACAGGTGATTGCAGAGAGAACAGTATCTTGTTTTCTTCCTCTGCTGGGAACACACAGAACCCCCAAAACATTGAAAGTCACCTTTTACTTTGGATTCTTGCAACGCAATCCAACGCATAAGGTGTCAAGAGGGTGTTGAGATGTCAGATGAGGTTGGCTGGCCCAGTTGCCCATTGCCTTGTCTTTTCACCTGGACTTTTGTTTCCATTTGCATATGGTCCCTCTCCTGGAGAAGCACTCCTTTGCCTCAGTCTTTTTAACTCTTCCTCTTCTCAGAACTTCAGCACTTTGCCTCCTCTTGCAAACTCAGCATCAGTGACTCTCTGAGCTGCCTATTTTTAGTTTTGAACGCTTTCTTTATGCTACAAATGGGAAAGTCATGGAGGTATTTCCATATGTGAATCTGTAACACAGGAAAAGGGTTCATGCCAGAGACATGAAGTTGAAGCTACCCTCATATAGGAGATATTTCAAATCATGAGACTGGATGAGATAACCAAACCAGAGAACGAAGACGGAGAAAAGAAGATGTTTACTCAGCAGTTTGAAAGTACTGATGCCTGTGTATATGAGGCATATGTGAAAATAAATTCCATTGTGAAATCTTAGAGGTAAGAACAAAAATTAAAAATAAGTATCAGCTTTTATAAGTCTGTTCCTTCTACTAAATTACATATGAGATTCATACTGGCCAAAGAATTTGCTTCTGAGCTTCAGGGAAATAAAGCCTTGGAAGAAATACTTAGCTAGGGTCCTCTCATGAATTTGTTTGTCATTTAAAGATTTATGGTATTAGATGTTACCAATATCTATGATAGACATATAGTATTTGTAATCCAAATTCATTTTTGGATAAATAAAATTTTCTGACCATATACTTTTTTTGGTGTTTCCAGATACCTGTAAGAATACTATGAAAATATTCAGTCATGGATTGCTTTGTTGTTTACATATGGTTTCTTTCTCTTTATTTTATTATTGTTTGGTGATGAAGACTAGTACAAATGTATTTGAAAATGATTGTTGTCCTGAATAGTTAGAGTTGTACATGACAAATGATCACATGAACCAGAACTAAGAGAGCTTCACTTGTTACTAACACTGTTAATGCTAATAATAAACAGTTAAAAAGAGAATTTGAAGTCATATATTAAGAACTTGGGAAAGTAGGCATCATAACTTGTTTTTCAGGAGTATCTGGAAATGAAAGATGATGTAGGTGTATTTGGGCTAGTGTGTGTGTGCATGTGTGTGTGTGTGTGTGTGTGTGTGAATGACTTAGTGATATAAAAGTGAGGTAACGTTTCAGCATTAGTCAGCCAGTTACTTACAATTGCTACCAGTATTTTGATATATTCTTTGGCCACAGGATTAAGAGTATCAACAGCGTAGGTCAGTTCACTGAAATAATTTAATAACTCAAAAGCAAGTAATCTAAAAAGATGTTGAAGTGCCAGTCTGTGGATCAGCTACCAGCAACCTAATTTTTATGCCACAAATATAAATTAATTATTCTCTTAAAGATGAGTATCTTACCTGTGAGGGCAGACAAGGCCTTATTGAAACAGGGTGTTTGGTAGAGAAGAGCTCTGGAATGAGAGCTCCTGTGCAGATACTCTATTCCTCTAACTTCCTTCAATTCCTTTTAGCATAGGTACCATGGAGAAGTTTCTGTTTTGTTTGATTCATGTGTGTGTTTTTCGCGGAGGGGTGGGGGTCGTGGAGTGTGATTAGATTTAAAGTCAAAAGGATCTTGATAAAAGAATTACTGGATCCTGTAATAGATCCGTTTTCTGTTTTAGTTTTTCCAATGACAAACGATTAAAATGAAATTTTTGTAAAATATAAAGTCATGATATAAAAATTTCACTCAGTGAAAGCATTTTGAAGTCAAATAGTTTAGGTCCTTTAAAAAAAGGGTTATATATATATAACCTTTGTCTTTAGGAATAGAACATAGAGACGGCAATAAATGGAGAGTAAACCTGCCTGTGAGACCAGCTCAAATCCAGGATGTCAAACAAGCCCCTGATATGCACTGGACTGAGGTCATTCTGAAGTGGTATTCCTGGGCCTGAAGTGTTGACTCTGTTTTTCTAAAGATTACTTCTTATGCTTTAGATCAAGGGTTAGCAAACCATGGCACATAGGCCAGATCCAGCCTCCTGTCTGTTTTTGTGCCACCTGGTACAAAAGCTAAGAATGGTTTTTACATTTTTAGATGTTGAAAAAAGAGAGAGAGAAATAATATTTCATGACAATTGAAAATGACATGAAATTCAAATATTGGTATGTGTAAATAAAATTCTACTGGAACACAGCCATTCATTTACTTATTGTCCATGGCTCTTTCATGCTAAAATGGCAGAGTTGAGTAGTTGTAACAGAGGCTTTATGGCTTGTGCAGCCTAAAATATTTACTGTCCGGCCCTTGCTCACCCCTGGTTTAAACATCAGTAATGCCTTCAGCCCTGTGACTCCTCCCCATCCATGCTGTAGTGGGTCTTCAAGAACCCAGTACTCTGAAGATGCACTCATAATAGTTCAATAGACAGACGGCCAATGCCTATCAAGTACAATTTCTTTTTAGGATTAATATTTTTTGATGCTCATCTTGTTTTTCATAATAATGTTTCCATAAAATTACATGTATTTGGCTGGGCGCAGTGGCTTACACCTGTAATCCCAGCACTTTGGGAGGCCGAGGCGGGTGGATCACGAGGTCAGGAGATCGAGACCATCCTGGCTAACATGGTGAAACCCCGTCTCTACTAAAAATACAAAAAATTAGACAGCCGTGGTGGTGTGTGCCTGTAATCCCAGCTACTCAGGAGGCTGAGGCAGGAGACTCACTTGAACCCGGGAGGCAGAGGTTGCAGTGAGCCGAGATCGCACCACTGCACTCCAGCCTGGAAGACAGAGGGAGACTCCATCTCAAAAAAAATAAAAATAAAAAAAAATTACATGTATTTTTGAAAATTTGGGAAAGAAATGAATGGAATAAAAAAAAAATCACCTATTCCCCACATTAAATCACTTAACCCTTTGCTTATTTCCTTTCAGTTTTTAATTCTATACATTGAATTTTTTTGCATAAATGGGATTTTTATATGTAATTTTTAGTTACCTTTTTTTTTTTACCCACCACAATATTTTAGACATTTTATTGTGCCTTTAAATATACAGTTTTCATGCCTACATTGAATTCTCTCTTATGAATGAATTTTAATTTATTTAACAACTCTTTTCTGATTGGACATTTGGGTTTTAGAATAAATAATGCCACATTATATGTTTTTCATACAAATATCTTTCTATGTATATTCTTAGAAATATGCTAACAGAGTCAAAGGAGATGAATATTTTTAGATTTGGGAGACTGTTTAACATGTATATGTGGTAAACACAAAGTTACTTTTCAGATGGGCTGTAAGAATAAGCATATACTTAATACATCTTTCTACAACTTAATATATTATTTTAATGATTGCCAATTTCGAAGGCAAAAGTATTATTTTATTTTATTTATTTAATTACAAGTGAAGTTGAATATCTTAAATATATTTTTCTATGAATTGCCTGTTCATGTCCTTTGGCTATTTGTTTTTACTGGGAAATCTGTATTATTTTTATTTTTGAAGTCCTCTTTCTATATCAAGGACATTAACATTTTACTATATATTTGTTGCAGATATACCTCATTTGCCTTTAATATTTTGTGTATATTTTTGACATAATGGAGTTTAAGCCTTTATGTAGTCAATTTATTGACTTTTTCCTTTGTGATCTGCTTTAATTTTGAAATTCTTCTTTGCTTTGAAATTTCTTTTCAATGTAAGGATCAGCCAAATATTTCTTTATATATTCTTTGTGCTTTAAATGATTTCATTATTTACATTTAACATATTGGTGTAGAATTTATTTTGGTCTGAGGATAATATCAATCCTGATTTTTCCTCATGTACTTTGCCAATTTTTCTAGCAATTTATGTGAATAAACTCACATTCTTCAATGGTTTTCTTTGTTATATACAATTTTAGTTTTAGTAGGATCTGTTTCAGGTCTTGCTTTTGTGTTCTATTGATCTGCCTGCCAATTCTTTTATTAGATCACACTGTTTTAATTGTTTATTTTGTAACACCTTATAGGACAAGTTATTTTCCATCTCTCTAAACCCCACTGGTCTCCTTTCACAAAATTTCCTTAGACTGCTTTTTTGAGGTGGGAAGAAAGGACAATAATTAAGTAGTAGAATTCACGGTTTCTTAAACTCATTCTTCAATTAAGGCAATAAAAACATGTTATTGTAACAACTTTTTCAGGCTGTAACTTGAGGATATGTATTCAGCCTATTCATCTAATAGCTGTGAGAGTCTCTCTGAACATACTTTTAGAAGGTAAAACCTTTTAAAAGATGTTCTGTTTCCAACATCTTAATAGTTCCACATGCTTTGTGATACTTTTCTTTCCTTTTCTTTTCTTTTCTTTTTGCCTAGCTGATTTTAGTTGTAGCATTTAGTGGCTTTGAAAAAGCATTATGGATCTTATTCTATGATAATATAGCTTTGTTAATAGATAGTGTTTTATGAGTAAAAATATTATTCCTCAATGAGTGTTTGATGAGTGTCATGAAGCATCTTGTTCTTATGTGTTTCCTCTGAAGGGCAAATAGAGATAATAGTCATAAAGGTTATTTCTTAAACGTGCTTGTATCCTATACACAGTATTAGATTCATTAATTCATGCAACAAACATTTCTAGAACCTCAGTATGACCTAGGCACCAGTGCTATGGCTGCTGGAGATGCAGCAGGGGTGGTTAGGGGTGGGGCGAGATCAGTGTAATGGTTGTCCCGAAGCTTAAATTCCAGTGGGGAAGACATGTTATTATCAATATACGAATAAATAAAAATATATAATGCAACATAATTTGGGATGAGTTCTCTGAAGAAAGCAAAGCAGGGTTAAGAAAAAAAAAAGGTGAGACAGAGGTAAAGTGACTCTTGACTAGAGCATCAAGCAAGGCCTGCCTGATTAGGTGTACAAAGATTAAAGAGATGTGAGCATGCTGTACTAAAGGCTGGAGGAAAGGTCTTGCAGGCACAGAGAACACCAAGTACAAGGCCCTAAGGTGGGAACAAGCCAGTGTTTTCCAGGACTGTGGAGGAGACCAGTGTGTCCAGAGGGGGGTGAGAGAGTCGGAGAGGAGTAGAGAATGAGGTCAGAGAAGTAGCCAGGGGTCAGATTAAAGACTTGGATTATGTTGGGTAGGATGGGAAGTTGTTGAAAGATTCTTAGCAAGAGAGTAATAGGATTTGGTGTCATTTTAGACAGTATCTCCCTGACTGCGTGTAGCAGAAAGTGAATGGCGGTATCATTCACTAAAAAGACCGGGAGGGTAGCAGATTGTGGGGTGGGAATCAGGAGTTCCCTTTGAGCAGGTTGCATTTGAGATGCCAATTAGTCACTTGAGATGTGTGAGGTGTGAGTTGGCATAGGAGGATGCAGAGTCTGGAGCCCAGATGGAGATTTAGAATTGGGGAGTCATTGGCACAGAGATTGGTGTAGTGCCGTGGGCTGGTCAGACCACTCAGGGAGTGTTAATTTCCTAGGGCTGCAGTAACAAATTACCAAGAATTTGGTGGCTTAAAACATCAGAAATTGGGCCGGGCGTGGTGGCTCACGCCTTTAATCCCAGCACTTTGGGAGCCTGAGGTGGGTGGGTCACGAGGTCAAGAGATCGAGACTATCCTGGCCAACATGGTGAAACCTCATCTCTACTAAAAATACAAAAAAAAAAAAAAATTAGTTGAGCATGGTGGCATGCACCTGTAGTCCCAGCTACTTGGGAGGCTGAGTCAGGAGAATCGCTTGAACCTGGGAGGTGGAGGTTGCAGTGAGCCGAGATCACGCCACTGCACTCCAGCCTGGAGATGGAGTTCAACCATTGTGGAAGTCAGTGTGGCGATTCCTCAGGGATCTAGAACTAGAAATACCATTTGACCCAGCCATCCCATTACTGGGTATATACCCAAAGGATTATAAAACATGCTGCTATAAAGACAAATGTACATGTATGTTTATTGCGGTACTATTCACAATAGCAAAGACTTGGAACCAACCCAAATGTTCAACAATGATAGACTGGATTAAGAAAATGTGGCACATATACACCATGGAATACTATGCAGCCAAAAAAAGGATGAGTTCATGTCTTTTGTGGGGACATGGATGAAGCTGGAAACCATCATTCTCAGCAAAC